>NC_083279.1:52586442-52892275 GCF_963506605.1 Zootoca vivipara | reverse complement strand
GCCATCTTAACTTCGCGTGTCGGGTAGTATCTCCCGGGCGACCTTTCTGCGCCAGATTGGCCAGGCTATCAGCTGGCCTCAAAAAACCGCATCACAGGGTGCGTCTTAATAAGGGGGTAAAATCTGACATGGAAATATGGTTGGCATTCCTGGAGAATTATAATGGGGTGTCCCTTTGGCAGGATAATCTGAGGCTCCGGGTGGATTTTCAGGTGCAGTCTGACGCCGCCGGCTCCCTTGGGTTTGGTGTTTATTTTCGGGGCCGGTGGTGCGCGCAACGGTGGCCGGCTGAGTGGCGAAATACTCCTATTACCCGCGATCTAACCTTCTTGGAATTCTTTCCCATTGTCGTGGCCGTGCATTTATGGGCGGAGGAGTTTAAGGATCACCGTGTATGCTTTTGGACCGATAACCAGGCTGTCGTTGGCGTCCTTTCCAGGCAATCCTCCCGATCACCGAGGGTTATGGCCTTGCTGCGTGCCTTCGTCCTCCTATGCTTAAAATTGAACATTTATTTTTCAGCTAAATTCGTACCTGGAATCAATAACGATATTGCGGACGCTTTATCTCGTTTCCAGATGGACCGCTTCCGCTCTCTAGCACCAGAGGCTCAGGAGTTGCCGGAGGCTTTCCCGGAACACCTTTGGAATCTTGGGAACGAGATGTCTTAGAGGGAGTATTGGCGTCGGTTGCCCCCTCCACTCTTAGCACCTACAAGAGAGCTTGGTCCGATTTTAGTAATTATAGGTTAAAAACATTGGGCTCTGGTCCTAACCTCCCCCCCAACAAACAGGAGGTCCTGATGTATCTAGCGAACTTGAGGCAATTGGGCAGGGCTGCAAAGACACTTCAGATTCAAACTGCTGCTATCTCATTCTTCAGTAAGGCCAGCTATTCCATTGACCCGTGTGCAGACTTCTTAGTCCGGAAGGCTCTAGAGGGTTGGCGCAGGTTACAGCCTCCGCGTAGGGATTATCGCAAGCCAATAACCTTTGATATTTTGGCAAAAATTCATAAACTTCTTAGGGTCCTTTGTTGGTCCAAATATGAGGCAAGGCTTTTCTCCGCTGCCTTCTCGATCGCCTTCTTCGGTGCCCTCAGGGTAGGTGAAGTGGTTTGTGAGGGCCCGCCCAATAGATGCAGACGGGGCATTCTACTAGCTGACTTGTCGTTATCAAACAGAGAATTGGTAGTCTGCATCCGCCAGTCTAAGACTGACCAACAGGGGAAGGGTACTTTAATGCGGTTACCCGCTACGGGTCACATTGGTCCTTGCCCAGTAAAAGACACCAGGCGCTTCCTCCATTTGAGGCCCACCTCGCCTGGCCCCCTTTTAATTCACGCAGATGGCTCCCCCTTAACCCGCCACCAGTTTACGCGCATCATGCGCCGGGCAATTTCGTCTTGCGGCCTAGCCCCCTCTGAATATGCAGCCCATTCCTTTCGAATCGGGGCAGCCACTACGGCTGTGCACATGGGTTTGTCGACTGAAAGGATTAAGGATATGGGCCGGTGGAAGTCCAACGCTTACAAGGGATACCTTCGTCCCGCTAAGTAGCTTCCTTTTGCTACACCTGGCGGCCGCACTTATGTTTTTTCCTTTACTTCGCTTTCAGGACGTCTAACTAAGATCTGGATGGTGGGCCATAGCATCATGCATTGGGCCCGGGCGCGCGCTTGCAGACGGAACCTTGGCCCTAATCTCGGGCTGCCACGCTGTTTCAAAATCACTTGGATTACTAGACGGGGTATGCGTTGGTCCGAATTCCTACCGGCTGTGCGGGCTAAGGTTGCCTTGCGGGGTCCCCCCGACATCATGGTGGTGCAACTTGGCGAGAACGATCTGGCTTATCGGAAAGCCATAGATTTAAAATGGAATATATTTCAGGACTTTGACGAACTGTTGGCTACTTGCCCGTCCGTGACCATCTGTTGGTCTTCGCTGCTCGAGAGGCGCATTTGGCGCGATTGCGATTCACCAGCCGCGGTGAACAAAGCAAGGAAGTTTTTGGATATGGCTGTGGCCAAAAAGGTGCTGGCCTTGAATGGACTCGTGGTACCACACCCCGCTATAACCTTCCATGAGGAACGCCTTTACCACACAGATGGCGTGCATCTTTCTGATGATGGCAATGATACCTGGCTGGCTGATGTCCTGGTGGCTATTAAGGATTGGTTGCGGAAGTAGAGGTATTGG
Source organism: Zootoca vivipara (assembly GCF_963506605.1). Lineage (NCBI taxonomy): Eukaryota > Metazoa > Chordata > Lepidosauria > Squamata > Lacertidae > Zootoca > Zootoca vivipara. The sequence continues at coordinate 52,890,078 of NC_083279.1, read as the reverse complement.
CGGCGAGCCCTTTCGGGCCCGATTGGCGGTAGGCATTGGATTATCTCTTGAAGGTCCAGATGTGGTGGGGAGGTTGCTGCCATCACCTCCCCACAATGCGGAGGGGTACTCCCTTAAGGAGTCCAAGGGGCGTTGCCAAGTCCGAAGCCGTGGAAGGTGAGGGCCTGAGGGCACGACCCCGAATGGTGGCCCCAGGATGGGAACCTAGTTGATGTGCATCGCAGGACCCATCCAACGGTGGTTAACCCTTCACCGACTGCCAGCAGAGCGGGCTGGAGTCAGATATAGTCGGTCAGATCCAATGCCTATGCCAATACCTCGCTTCTTCCGTAATCAATAAAGTTGTGGCCTATTCGACCCATTAACCTTATGCTATGTGTCCCGTGTCTTTATTTCTTCCGGGAGATCGCGTGCATTGCCACACAAAGCCTCTTCCCGGCTTAAAGGGAGGAGGAGTTGTGGGCTGCACGCGAGACTCTCGCAGGGGGGGAATGGCCAGCATTCCCCCCAGCCCATTGGTCGGCTTCTGCCGGGGGCTCGCCTGCGGCGCGTCCAATCGGGGCGCGCTGGGAGGGGCTGCCATGCCTATATAGGCGAGCCCCCGACAGCGTCTCGCCCTCTTACCTTCGGATTCACCTTACCTTTTCTCCCACCCACCTCCCCCCGTTCAGGCAGGGTTTCCCTCTGGACGTTACCTACGGACTTCGGTTGGTCGCCGTATTCGGGGCCTGGTAGGAGTTTTTCCCACCTGGCAAATTGGCTCCGGCCAGGTGGTTTTTCGCCTACCTCGTGGTAATCGTCACAACTTGGTTTTGGCGGTAGGCATTGGATTATCTCTTGAAGGTCCAGATGTGGTGGGGAGGTTGCTGCCATCACCTCCCCACAATGCGGAGGGGTACTCCCTTAAGGAGTCCAAGGGGCGTTGCCAAGTCCGAAGCCGTGGAAGGTGAGGGCCTGAGGGCACGACCCCGAATGGTGGCCCCAGGATGGGAACCTAGTTGATGTGCATCGCAGGACCCATCCAACGGTGGTTAACCCTTCACCGACTGCCAGCAGAGCGGGCTGGAGTCAGATATAGTCGGTCAGATCCAATGCCTATGCCAATACCTCGCTTCTTCCGTAATCAATAAAGTTGTGGCCTATTCGACCCATTAACCTTATGCTATGTGTCCCGTGTCTTTATTTCTTCCGGGAGATCGCGTGCATTGCCACACAAGCAAATTCTCTTGAGCACCAAATATATGCAGACTACAGAGAAATTCAGCTGAATTCGCTATGTCATTACAGCACTCTGATGACAAGCCATTTCATTAGTAATATCTGCTATACAAGTAAAGATGGAAGAAAATGATGTGTTAACTCATATCTGAAGATTTTCCTTATATAAAAAGGATCTATTGCATTTACATGTGCCATCTTAAAGAGAGAGAGAGCTAATATTGAAGTAAAATGTTCAGGCAGGGATAATGGGGCAATTTGATCTGCCTTATTGAATGTAAAAAAAAAATATGGGTTTATTCATTGTACTCTGCTAAAGTAAATTGTTGGACCAATATTCCCATAAAGACAAAAGGATCAATCAGTATAAATTAATAACAATGAAAAAAGAAAATGGAGGAGATGGAAGATGGAAATGCCTACACACCACTTGATGTTTATGACCACCAGGAGCAAAACAGAGAGTTTAGAAGGGATGGAGAAGGACAGCTGTAATGGAGCATGAGACTCTTAGTATCAGGTTCATGGGTTCAAGCCCCATGTTTGACACAATACACAGATGTAAACACAGCTATCCTTTCAAAGTCATACTCCTTCAGATTTTGCAATGCAGCCAGTTCTCCAGCAGAGTAATGTGTACAAATATGCATATACTGGGCTAAAGCGAGATACAAATGAATACATTTGTGAACATAACACATACAAATGCATTATATTGGAGGAAATTGCTTTGCAGAAAAGTGTATAATAGGGGAAAATTCATACAAAAGTGTGTATAATAGGAGAAATTTGCACTAAAATGCTGGTGGGTTTTCATGGGGACTTTTTAATAATATAATAACAATTGGAAGCTGATGCGGAATTGTGGAGGACTAAAATTTGTTTGTTGTTTTTAAAAGTTCAAGTTGGAAAAATGTGAAACTGAGACAAAGCAGAAATTGACAGACCTGCCCATCCCTATAGTGTCATAAACTTATAAACCAACAGTTTCTACCTACAGACATCTGAAAGGTTCGTCCACAACAGAATCTTGGGTTTATTTGGTGTGTTTTTTGAACTTTATAATAGGAAAGAATTTCATCACAAGGACTAGACTATACTAGCAATTTTTCCTCACCCAGAATGGATGTTTTCCTCTTTGTTTCTAGTCAGAGATTCTCATTTCAGCATTTCCCATCCTGTTTACAAAATTAGAGGCACTTTTGGCACCACAGATTCATATAGATAGATATATCTTCAGCATCTTTAGCAGTTCGACATGGAAATTTCTTTGCACGGGCCTGTTGCCCTGCAAGCATTTTGCAGACAACAGTAGCACAGTAAGAAGAGCTTTGAAGCAGACACAATCAAAGCAAGGGGTGTGGTTGTGTCTGTGTGTGTACTTGCATGCTTGTGCATGTATTTATGCATGTGTGAGCCTAGATACAGTTTGCATCCATTTCAGAAGCAGCAACATACTCTTTCTCATGACAAAATAAAAAAATTCCTTCAGTAGCACCTTAAAGACCAACTAAGTTTTTATTTTGGTATGAGCTTTCGTGTGCATGCACACATTTAAGCGGGGGCTGGCAGAAGACATAACTTTAATGCAGGGGTCCCCAAACTAAGACCCGGGGGCCAGATGCGGCCCAATCACCTTCTCAATCCAGCCCGCGGACGGTCCGGGAATCAGCATGTTTTTACATCAGTAGAATGTGTCCTTATATTTAAAATGCACCTCTGGGTTATTTGTGGGGCATAGGAATTCATTCATTTTTTTTTTCAAAATACATAGTCCGGCCCCCCACAAGGTCTGAGGGACGGTGGACCTGCCCCCTGCTGAAAAAGTTTGCTGACCCCTGCTTTAATGGGTAGAAACAGTCAACCATTCACACAGTAGTCGTAGGTCTTCTTCTGCTCCACTGACCCTGTGGGTTAACAAATGTAGTGCCCAGAGGCACACATGTGGCCACAGAAGCCATCCCAGGTGCTCTCTGGGTCCCATTTCTCTATCCCTCCTGAAATTAGGCATGAAAAGAAGCATTCTCTTTGAGCGAATAGAATTGGGGTGTGGGTGGGTGTGCATGTGTTGCCCACAACAGTTTTATCCAGTTTACAAATGTGTCCACGGTTTTAAAAATATTGGCAATTCCACGAATTACTAACTTTTCGGAAAGGCCTGGCCAATGTTCCAAATAATGTTTAAAGTGTACACTATTGCTATCAATGCACTGGTGGAGTTGGCTGTCTTATTTATATAGCATGGCTGTGGAATCTCTGACTGATCGTACAGTAGGATGAGGCTAAAGCTATGTCCTGGCACAGTCATAATTTGTACAAGTCCTGCAAGATTGAAATCAGGGTAAAGGTAAAGGTAAAGGGACCCCTGACCGTTAGGTCCAGTTGCAGACGACTCTGGGGTTGTGGCGCTCATCTCGCTTTACTGGCTGAGAGAGCTGACGTTTGGCCATAGACAGTTTTTCCGGGTCATGTGGCCAGCAAGACTAAGCCACTTCTGGTGAAACCAGAGCAGCGCAAGGAAATGCCATTTACTTTCCTGCCGGAGCAGTACCTATTTATTTATTTACTTGCACTTGGTGTGCTTTCGAACTGCTAGGTTGGCAAGAGCTGGGACCGAGCAACTGGAGCTCACCCCGTCGTGGGATTCGAACCACCAACCATCCGATCAGCAAGCCCTAGGCTCCATGGTTTAGACCACAGTGCCGCTTTGCACCCACTTAGCAAGCTAACAATGCTCATCTCCATGCTGCAGAAAGCTTTGACTGCTGTTTTATCTGTACTGAGCTGAGGCTACAAGCACGGAAGTCAATGAGGTTCCCCTCCCCCTCCAATGTCCTCCCTACCCCACTGTTAACAGATCTAGGGTTGTATGATAACATTTGATTGATGGATCACTTTCCCACCTCACAGCAAATCTGATCCTCGGTGAAGGCGTCATGCATAAGGCCAGCACAGCAACTTTGATGGTGGTCGCATAGAAACAAACAAAAAGCAACTGAGCAAGTGAATAGGAGTTTATTTAGAAACTGTAGGAGCCTGATGTCATCTATGGGCAATGCTCGCTCTGGCCCAGGCTTCTAAAATATGAGACACACATGTTGCACATGGTGTTCTCTCATTTGAAAATGGCACAGCCACTGCAGATTTAAAACACTGGCTGTGATCTTGGAGAGCATCCAAGAGTTATATAATTTATCAGACCTCCCCTTGCCCTTAGACATCTGGGAGGTTTGCTTCATTTTTGAGGCTATGTGCTCCTACGGTTTCATTCAAGCAGTTTCACTTCTGACCTCCCAGCCCCTCCCCCTTGCACCCACCCAACTGCGAGAGTGGCTTAGCTCATGCACACAAAACCCACTTCACATAATTCCTCTGACTGACAAGGGACAGAAAACGCTCAGTATGACACTTTCTTGTAAAAGCATAGCTGCATTATGACTCCGGGATTAGAAAAGACACGAGCAACTTTCAGGAAAGGCCAAACTCCTGGAAGAAATAGGATGACAGAAGAGTTGTTAAGGCAGCTGAAAGGCAAGATAATGATTTATTGACAGGTTGGTTTCATTTAAACAGGCTTTTGGCCAGGCTGCTTCAGTTACAGGTGGTGATACATGCTGAGGAAACTATATGTTTTCCTCAGAATTGAGGTCTAAGTTCAGAGATAAAATAGAAAAAGAGAAAAAAAATACACCCCAAGTAGGACAGCTGACAAAACGTTGCAATGTTCCCCAGTCCCTAAGAGGATGTTCCTGTTCAGGGTTCAACCCATTCTGGAACAGGAGCTCTGTAGTCCTGTTTAAGCACCATGCCATAGAGCTTCAGGAAGGGGGAAAGGATATTCCCCACTTTCCTTTCTTTCCTTTCTACACACACACCCCACCCCTTCCACCACCACCAGAATGCCCCCTTCTTGCTGAACTCTGTGAGGGAAAGTCATTCTGCAAGGCCTTGACCCTTATCTTCTCTGCTCCAGGGGAAGGGGAAGCGAGCAGCCATGCTGTGCACCAAAACTTGGCAAGAGGAGGATATTCCACTAGCAGTGGAAGTGGTGGGGTAGGTGGGCAATCTACTGCCTGAGGCAGCTGCTTCACCCCACCTCATGGGTGAGACAATACTGCCCACCTAGCATGGTCAGTTATCAGAGGTGATGGGAGTTGTAGTCTACCGGCATGTGGAGGGGCACAGGTTGTCCAGTCCTGCTTTCGGCCCCTCTTTCTCTCTCACACACACACTTTTCTCTCTCTCTCTCTCTCTCAAACACATACACTCCAGGAACACTCCAGGTTTGTTGCAGAGCTTCCTTTTCTTTATTAATGTGCACACTTCTCTGTTTGCTATGTTGAAACAACTCCTTTGTTGTAATATGGCTCCATTTCACTCCCAACCTGATAGGCACTCAGCCACCTGCATTTGCTAATGGGGGAATTATGTGATGCTGTGGAGGGATGCGGGTGGCGCTGTGATCTAAACCACTGAGCCTTTTGGGCTTGCCAATCAGAAAGTCAGCGGTTCGAATCCCTGCGACAGAGTGAGCTCCCGTTGCTCTGTCCCAGGTCCTGCCAACCTAGCAGTTCAAAAGCACGCCAGTGCAAGTAGATAAAAAGGTACCGCTGTGGCGGGAAGGTAAATGGCATTTCCGTGCACTCGTGGTTTCCACCACAGTGTTCCCTTGTGCCAGAAGCGGTTTAGTCATGCTGGCCACATGACCCGGAAAGGTGTCTGTGGACAAATGCCGGCTCCCTTGGCCTTAAAGCGAGATGAGCGCCACAACCCCAGAGTCGTCCATGACTGGACCTAATGGTCAGGGGTCCTTTACTTTTACCTTTTACCTATGTGATGCTGTACCAACTTTTTTGTATGTCTGTAGCTACACAGTTTAATATATCTTTTGTAAGTGAACAAAATACAGAAATATTTAATGGAAATCCAAAAGATATATGTTCTATGTCATTCAGAGCATATATTGACTGAGCTATGGAAGGCTACATTGGCTGTGTATACACCATACATTTAAAACCTGAATTCTAAATCTCTGGAACCTACCCTGGAACCTGCTGGTGAAGTGCGGGGAATAAATTTATGATTATTTATTTTTGTTGTTGTCATTGTTTCTCCCCCCCCCCAAAGAATCTTGGGAGCTGTGGTTTTCTGGGAGTTGTAGCTATGTAAGGGGTAAATGAATATTTTTTGTGTGTTTGGGGAATTTTGTGTTTTAAATGTCCTTTAAATGCATGGTTTGTTTACAGGTCATGTGTGCATCATTTGATATTTGGGGGGGGGGGTAAGGGAAATGCTATTCAAAGAACAGGACCCAGCTAGATAACAAATGGTGTAGTAAATAATATATCTGCAAGTCAATCTTTATTTATTTTTTAAAAAATCCACGTTAATAGCAACAAACACACTGAACACTGATGAAACGCCAAATGCAAATGTACAAAAACTTTAAACTGTTCAAAATCGCCTGTTCTTTCCATTCTTATTTTGACATCCTGACCTCTGCTACTGTAAAAACCAAAGAACATCTCAACACTGGGTGATATTCCAAAAGAGTTGGGTTATTTTGCTTCAAGCCTACCTTGGAGCGAAATAGAAACTGAAATATTTATGGGCTGAAGTATTGGTTTTTCATCTTTGGGACCACAAATCATGTAACTCAAGCTGTATCTGACATCTTAAATAAACTCAGTTGTCTACAGACACCCTCCCACTAGTTGGGCATGACATAATATGGCTGTCATGAAGAGTTTATAACTGAAATGAGAGACTTCATGGCTCTCTTTTTTTCTGAAGTATAATTTCGCAATCAGGATGGAGAGGAGGAATTAGAGATGGCAGTGTCTCTGGCACTGTAATCCCCAAAGCAGCTAAACTGTAACCCTCAAGCCACTTTGGTTTGGGGGTACACCTCTCAGCTGCTTCACAACTATTTTTACTCAGAACTAGTCCAAATGCATCTGCACCAGTTGACAGCATATTCGGAAAATATCTCCCACTTTGGCCACATAAGAAAATAAGTATAACTGTATAAGAATGTAAGTATAACAGAAGTATAACTGAGCAGAATCCTCTTCTGGATTAGACCAAAGGCCTAATCCAGGTTCAGCATTTTGTTCCACTGTGGCCAGCTAGATGCCTCTGGAAAACATATACAAAGGCAGTAGCTGTCTCTTACTGTCCTTCACATTTGTTATTCAGACCATTTGTCCATGCAGTCCAGTGTTGTCTTACTCCAGCCTCCAAATGTTTTGTACTACAACTTCTTGACCATCATTCCTGAACAATGGCATTGCTGGCTGCAGCTGATGGGTGCTATAGCCCCAAATATATTGGGTAGGAATGGATATATCAGTCGATTTTGGTTTCTCACAGTTTTTCAGTTTTCCAATCTTCAGTTTTCAATTCTGCAATGATTTACATTTTAAAAACCTTATGACAATTTGTCAGCATTTTTGTGAAAATTTCTCTTAATGAACACATTTCTGTATGCAATTTTGACTTTTATACACATTTGTGCATGCAGTTTTATCTAATATAATGCATTTTTTACATGTTGTTTTGTGCAGAACATCATCACAAAATTCAGAGAAGAGCAAAATTTTAAGGATAGTAGGATTTTAAGTCACATATTGCTTTGAGAAGGGCAAATTAGGTGTTTTCTCTTTAAAGTGGAAACAAAATCTATTTTCTTCTCCATACACCCTCCATTTCTCCTCCAGATTCTCGGGGGAGGCTGCCGTAGACAAATTCACACTCTCTTCTCACACATTTTTGCATGTTTTCAACCCTCTCAACACATGAATACATGAAATACATGAAAATTGCATGTATTGAATTTCAGGCTTAACTGTTGATAGCCAAACCAAATATTTTATATGCAAAGACAAGGACTTGATTATCAACATAAAAGAGCTGACAGTGCAATAGTAACCTTTCTAACAGAACTAGAAAATCACCCTCAGTCAGTTCACATTTCATGCATTATACCTTACAGTTAAAAGTGATTGCCAAGACAAAGCATGACATCTCTACAAATTAATTTGCATTTTGAATCAATAGAGAGGAGAATGAGACTTCAGTCAGTGCAAGGAATCAGACTTTTGATCAATTGTCAAGATCAATTGCGTCAACTGAAATAAAACTGAAATAAGAAGCATACTGACATTATTCAAATAAGCCAAGTTCTTCAGTGGATTTAAATCCAGTGAAATTTCAGTGCAGGAGTAACATTTCAGTAGTAGACAGTGTGACTGAAGGCATTACGCACACAATCATCAACAAAATATTTGTTTTCTGTTATTTAATGTGTGTTTCAATAGTAAGCCCTGGTTGACAAAATGCTTGGAAAGCGCAGTTACAAGACTCATACACCTTGGCACGCTAGGGCATAGGACCATATGTTCCCACTTCAAAACTTGTAAATACCAAGGGAAGAACTTTCATGTGGGACTCAGCCAGCAGATCTTTTTCATCCCCATGTAAATCTATAAGCTGCGGAAAGGTGAGTAATTTAGGCTCCAATGGAATCACACAGTTGAGACTTTTTACCAAAATGAAATATAAACCAAATTAAAACAAAATAATTGGATGGAACCACTTGGCTTCCTAAGGATCTTGGGATGTTTTGTGAGGCTACAGAGAAACCTGTGGGTCAGAATGGTAATCTGCACTATGTGGGCAGCCAAAGAGATTGAAATCTCCACCGAAACGCAAACACTACAAATATCCGAGAAGTAGTCCCATTTCTGGTCGTAGAATTATTCTAAGTGAAAACACTGTTTAGCTATCAGAGTTCCAGTATGTTTGTTCTGTATCAATGCCATGAAAACTCAGCTGAAAATTCAATTACTGATTTACATTGGTGCCCAGATGGCAGAGAAGAGTACCTGTAACCTGCATATAGATCGTGTTTAGTGCTCAGATCCAGCATTTCAGATGTCTCCCATGGAGAAACACATCCTGAAAAATGTTGCTAGTCATTTCCCCTCCTTGAATTCCCTTTAAAGCAAAAAGCACCTGATAGACCTCAACTTTTGTTTTACGCTTTTTACTTTAGCCAAAAGTCTTAGCAACTCTGTTCCTGGGTCTTTTCAACCAGCTGCTGCAATGAAAACTCTTGGTGGCACTGAAGCACCTCCACTTTGGAAGAAAGGTGAAGGCACCTCAGAAGTTCAGACGCTTGGGGAAGCCACAGGACCATCTGCTTTTCATACCTGCCCATCAGCCTAAAGACCCAGGATGGATTGCAACATTAAAACAACGTTAAAACCAAGTTTCATATCGTAGAATCTGCTGCCCATCGTTACATTTTTTTGACCAGATTCACCTTCCAATCCGCAACTGGGACAAGGCACTTAAAAAGCATGAAAGTCAGTTGTACTTTGAACACAAACGAATCAAGCTGGTTGATTCAGCTGCAGCTGATTCATCTATTCAGTGTGCCTCGTTCTGTGAGCCAACACAGCTACAAACAGTCTGAACTAGTTTAGAACTGGAGAGCAGGCACCAGGTGTGAATATGGGAAAGATTTATTTCAAACAGCTTTGAAGGTGTTTTCATGCAATGAGATAAGCACATGAACATTTGGAGACGCCTCTGACACAGGTAGAGTGTTATTTACTAACTCAACAGACACTCTATGAGGCACCTTACCCCCTTTGCCTTTTGGCCAACATTTATCAATTTTTCTGGCTTTTTTTACCCTCTTTGTTTTAAATCATGAAAACATGTTGTTGTTTTTATTCAGTGTGCCATTCCGTGTAAATGCATAGCATTGTGAGAAATGTTATTCCAGCTCCTTTCCTCTGTTTATACCAAAGAAGCAAAATGGATGCTTCAGAAATTGTGGGTTTGTTAGCACTGTATTGCATGCATTATCTTTTTTTCCTTTTTCAATGCTTAATGTTTTGTTATGTTATTGCATGCATTATCAACTAAATATCTGGCATGACCCAGGAGGCCAGCTCCTGGAGAAGTTACTAAGAGGTGTGACCTGGCTCTGTCCAGGCTCCCAGGCCTCATTGAGAATAAAGTTTGATTCATACCACTCCACTTCTGGTGAGTTATTTCATAAACCACAGATGGCTTTGCAGACATTGGCCCAATTCATGCATCTTGCTTCAAACTTGTCTCACCCCCTCCACTTCTTAATTGCTCTGTTATTTAAATGGGATTGTTTTATTATGTGTTTTCATTATTAATGTATATATTTTAAGGTTTGTATAATAGGTTTTTACACTTTGTAAACCACTTTCAAATCTGTTTTGGCATTAAGCAGTATATAAATATAATTTAATAACAATAATAGAGTGACTTTCTGGCACAATGCTGCTTCCTCTGCATATTTATAGGAGTAATTATTTTTCTATAAATATAACCATCTTGAAAATTCTCTTTTCAACTAAAAAGCAAACTTTAATATATGCAGTTTCTTCCACAGATCAAATGTCAAGTTTTGATCATAAACAAAGCATTTTGTTGGATGGTTTTGGGGTTTTTTTTTTAATAAGTTGCATAAACACAAGGGTCAAAAGCATATCCAGTTGTTCTTATTTTTAAAGGAATGAAATATGAAATTCTTAAATAGAAAACATGCACAAGCTTTCAAACTCTTAAAATGTTGCTAATAGGGAAAAACTGTAACTCACGCTGCATGGTGGAGGTTTTGCCACTACAAAGGAACTGCTCTGGCTAAATTAAAAAATAAGATAGAAACAGCCTATGGCCTCCATTAATGTGGCCCTAATTCAAGTCCAGTTCAGAAATTCGTAAGGTTAAATGCATGGACGGGAATCTTACATCTCGAAAGAATGACCGTTCCCCACATAAAAGGGGAGGCGCAGCCCCCTGGGATCCCTGGGGCAGCCCTGGAAGTTCGGAGGCCGGCGCTGCCTTCCCGGGCTGGATACTGGTGATCTCTGGCCATGCAGTTACCTGTCCAATCCAGCTCGGGGAGGCGTTGCTGGGGGGATTGGCCAGGTAGGAGGAGGTAACCTTACCTTGAACACGGCTGAAGCAGAGTCATTCCTGGGAAGCAGTCGATGGCTCCAGAAGCATGCAGGTGCTGCTACAACAAGGCTGTTGATGAAGGGCCAGAAAGGAATTTTCCCTGCATTGGCAGGTTTCGCCTTTCCCGTAGCAATTTGTCACAACTTTGGCGGATGCAGGCCTTGGGCGGAATCCTTTAGTCATCTACATAAATGGGGGTGGGGGCGGTGAGCCCCCACCCCACCCCCATTGCGGTGGCAATAACAGGGTTCCTGTAAATGGGGGAGGCATTGACCATATGCAATAGGCTGTCATTGCTCTCCCTCTCCAGCGGCTGCAATCGAAGGGGGGGCAGGCTATCTGCTTGAACATACGTTCTCCAGAGCTAGCCCAACCCCCACACATGCTGGATAACTCTGAAATTACCCAGATCCCCGGCTGGGGGCTGGGAAGCATATACGCCCGATGCCTGAGCCAAGGTCTCCCTACATCCAAATTCTTAATAAAGTTGTGGCCAATTTTAATCCCATAAAACATGGTCTTGTGTCATCATTCCGCTCGGGGGCTGCCTGGGGGCTTTGGGGGACTCCGTCTGACCGCGCAAATGCCTACTTGGATAGTTCTTCCTTGATTGGGATCCCTGTATGGTTGGAGGAACAGCTGGGTAAGTAATCTATTTGCATTCAGCTGAAACATGGGTAGGTACCATCATGCAGGCATCTGTGCTTGGTGTATGGACAGGGACAGGGTTAGAAGCCATAACTTGTGGAGGAGAATTTATAAATAGCGCTTCATAAATGAACAATTCAGTAATTTCTCAATAAATCCATTTTTTCGGTAAATGAGACTTAGACCAAGCATTGAAGCACCACAGTAATAAACATTTTGGTGCCATTGATTTCAGTGGGAACAAGTTAAGCACCTGCTTAATTGTCTTGTTAAAACAAATAACATGATATAAAAATGCTTACATTTGGCAAAATTGTGCCTACTGTGCCTTTTGCTGAATGTCTTTCGTTTGCTGATTCATAACTGAATTTGTTGTCTGAGCTTGTTAAGCTGAAAAAGAGGGCAAATCTTCTACACCTTGGAAGACAAACTATTTGATGGGAGGCGTGTATTCAGTTTGTTTATCCTTTCAAAGGTCTGGTTTCATAAATGTACTGGATTTCCTAGTCTGCTCGCAAACTAATAATCTAATTAGACTGGGAAGTCTTTTTTATTTTCAAAATAATTGCCAAATTAAACTAATAACAGTGCTGTGCCTGAGAGCTGAGAAACATAAATTATAAAAGATGATGGTGATAATAATCATGTCATAATAGGTCTGGCATTTTGATGTGCAAAATGAGTGTCCAACGGCAAAGTTAGTATCTTGCATTACAGCACAGGTGTTAATTATGGCTTTATTCATATTACTTGGCATCTGACTTAGTGAAGCTTACTATGAGAAAATCAACCATTTTGATTCTAGTATATCCATGATGCAGAGATCATGAAAAAGTCAAATACAGTGGTACCTTGGTTTACGAACTTAATGCGTTCCAGAAGTCCGTTCTTATACCAAAGCGTCCTTAAACCAAGGCATGCTTTACCACAGCAGCGGGGGACTCAATTTACTAATGGAACACACTCAACAGGAAGCACAACATATTCTGCTTCCAAGGCAAAGTTCACAAACCAAAACACCTACTTCCAGGTTTGCAGCGTTCTTAATCCAAGTTGTTCATAAACTAAGCTGTTCTTAAACCAAGGTACCACTGTAGATTTAAAAGTATGGGCATGTGCCCAGTAATCACAGAAGATGTATCTTACGATGCAAAAAAAAACCCACACCCAAAAAGTCAGATTGCCTATATAACATTGTTCTCTAAATGGTGTTGCATTGACCAAGGAAAGATGAGATCTTGGGAATTAAAGGCAGGAAACCATATGTGAGAAATGTGAAGAATTTGGAATCACCATGAAGAAAATGCTCAAGAGCACCCTCTCCCTTTTCTGTTCAAGACCCCTTTCCTGAATCCCTTCATACAGCCATCAATGGAGACTCCTTTAATTCTCTATATTGTTTTCATAGGACAGAGTTCACAAATCCCTTCTACCCTCTCACAGGATCTGCTGGACATTTGCTTTAGAAGGCATCCCCATTACCTCAATTTTAAACTTTTGATGTGGCAGGCAATTGATAGGGATTTCAGCTATCACATTATTCACAATTCCAAACAAAATATAAAAAATCCTTCCAGTAGCACCTTAGAGACCAACTAAGTTTGTTATTGGTATGAGCTTTCATGTGCATGCACACATCTTCAGACACTTCAATTCCAAATACAGTACTGTAGTTAGGGAAGTCCACAGCAAGACCCTCTTGTAGGCACACTGTTGATCACTTTCGCACATTGAAGCTCTAGTCTTCCATTCTAGCCCAAAGAAATTTGACCTCACTGAAGAATTGAAAAATTTGGCCTTTTAAAAATAGCTCATTCTTCTCATTCTCCAAGCACATATGGGATATGTCCAAAAATGCTGGCAAAGCATGAAATTAAATCGCCCCCATCCTTTTTTTAAATTCAAAAGTAATCAAACAGAAACTAGCCAAAGCATTTTTTTGGCTTGAGAACAAGGGCTTTCAAATAAGAAATTCCAAACAAAGCATTACTTCCATCATTTTGTAAAATTGTAAACACCTGAAACAAGAATGTATACTGAAAGTACCTCCTGTAGTGTTTATAAAATAACCAGAGTCAGCTACTACAATAGCAAAGTACTAATGCTATGTAACTGAAGATATTATAACACAGTCTAGCTAGTTGCCCATCAATGGCTGAACTGAACATGGAAATCTATCCATATAGATTGGTTGTATCTGAGTGAGTTGGTTGGTCATGTGCCATGTCTACTTTCATGTCCTATTTCCAAGCAGTTTTGAGCTCCACTTTGCTCTTGTTCTCTGCTTCCTTTGTGAGCTTTACTTAATATTATTTAAAAATATGAAAGGATATCATCTGCTAACAACAGGCACTGTGAAGGAAAAGGCAGGCCTCCCACCTGAGCTCAAAAAAGTAGTAATTTATTTTGTGATGCACACCTAATGTGTTCAAACAAATGTCTTTTTACAGGGGCATGAAACCAAATGGCACATATGTATACTGTTTATAATATTCCATTCTGTTTGAATGGTTTTATGGATTTTATAATTATAATGGTTTGATTTGTTTTATAATTGAATATTCTATTGTTGTTCCTTGGACTTTATAATGAAGGAGTGTGGAGATGAGGGTAAGAAATCTTATTGATGTAACAAATGCTATATAATTGATAACAGCCACATTTCAAAAACAAGGGTGAACAATGTTAAACAATGTCAACATGATACTTTAAGTGTAAACTATTTCCTTTTTCTCCAAAAGTAATAGCTTTAAAAATAATAATAAGTAATAAAATTAATGTAACAAAATCACACTCTTAAAAAATGAGCCCTCTAAGTAATGTAATATGAAGTTTGAATAAGACATGGGAAACAATGCCCCTAAGATAGAACTTAGTTTAAATGTGTTTGCTGTACTTCATTCTATGTGTGACTCTTTGTAGTTGCCAGAATTTTGTTAGCTTTGATGCTCCTTGTAATGAGTTAAATATACCTTCTGTTACTTCTGTATCAAAAGTTGCTACTATGTGTATATGCTGCACTTTCATACATATGCATCTGGTCATTGGGCTGCAATGGTTCTGCTTCCTTCATCGCTTGTCATCATCTCTTTTCTTTGCATTCCATTTGGTATTTCTGTAAATGCACCTCTCACTTTCTGACTCCTTCAGCAGGTAATAAGCAAAGTGACCATCTTCAAAGCTGAGCAGTAACTTTTACTCCTTTCATGGGCGATGTCCTGTAATTTGGCAACAATAAGGCCAGTGCCTACCTCTTATGATTATATTTCCCGCTGGGGTTTTTTCCCCCTAATTTTGACTAGGCCTTCAGATAAAGGATATTTGCAGCTAGATGGGACATGGTGAAACCCATATGTCCACAAAAAGCCTTTAAAACAGTAATGATGAAATGGGGTGTCACTAGCTGTTCAACCCACTTCAGTTTTGTCATGTGGTGTGTTTTTTCCCCCAGTTACCTGAGCACGCATGACATCTATTTGCAAGGTGCAATTGCTATAATAAAAGTGTGTTTTTCTATTGGGAGTGGAAAAAATTATTGACATTAACACCAGTGCAGCCGAAGCTGAGAAATGGGGAGTCTGAAATGACACTTCTCATTTGGGAATGTACAGAGTAATTATATAAAAAAGCCCAAGCTCTCCAAAGTGCTATTACAGCACCAGCACCAGCCCTTCTCGCCATCCCTTGGATCTTGACACCCACAATGCTGTTGTAGTCTACTGAAGACCACTGCTGTACCTCTTTTCGTAGTTGTCATTGCCACACTCCCTGTTTACCAGTAAGTTAGAAGGGAAGGTGCTCTCAAGGACGGCAGGATGGGGCTCCCTGCAGGCCTTGTCAGATTCATTACCATGTTCCCAATATTACTTATGGCAAAGATAATCAAGAACCACAAAGGCAACATTAGAAAAGTATTATAGGTACTATTCACTCATATTTATTCTATAAAATGATCCATCTGCTTTTCTGAAGACAAAAGCAATGAGACAACTGATGGAATCGCTCCTTTTTTTAACCAGCAACAGCAGTAAAAGTACCAATTATACAAGTTTAATGATAACACTGGTGCCATTGCTAACTTCAATGAGAACATATAATGAAACCAAATGAACAGCCCTGCTCAGACATTTTTGTGGGGAGAATAGACTCAAAGAATCCTAGATAAGACTAATGGCCCATCCTGTCTCTAAAATTATATCAGGGCCAGACATCTTCTAGGGGGAAAGGAGCAAAAGGCCCATCACATACAATTATATTCTTCAACTCAAAATGAGTGCTTGCCGTTTTGAATTATAGACGTTTTTACAACTATGCAGGCATACTGAGTGACATTCTTCGGTTTCTTTATTATACACTGTATAGTATCACATTTTGGATACAAAGAGGAGGATGCTTCTGATCCAAATTATTATGGAGTGGCATGTGCCATATTGCTTTTAGCTCAGAAAGCAAGGTATAAAATTTTGAATGGAATATTTCTGATGTCTACATCGACAGCCAGAATGGAATGTTACATTAATGAGAATAGGAGGAAATTGACACACAGCTGACAGTCCCAGTGAAAGTCTGTTTAAAGTAAATTGGAAAGCTAAACAAGGCAGATGAAATAATAAAAGAAGGCTGGCTCTTCAGTGTGATCTAAATCAGCACAACTGTATTATACTAATGGAGCAGTGTTAAACTGGAATGTACTATAATAAACTATCTAATTTGAAACCTATTGAAGTGTTAAAGTCTGCTGTCGGCTATCACATGTTTTAAAATGCCCACTGATTTCCAGTTTGAATGGGAATAACACAAGCAAGAGTCCCATGAACTGCAAGAAGATCAATCCTATCCATTCTGAAGGAAATCAGCCCTGAGTGCTCACTGGAAGGACAGATCCTGAAGCTGCGGCTCCAATACTTTGGCCACCTCATGAGAAGAGAAGATTCCCTGGAAAAGACACTGATGTTGGGAAAGATGGAGGGCACAAGGAGAAGGGGATGACAGAGGACGAGATGGTTGGACAGTGTTATCGAAGCTACCAACGTGAGTCTGACCAAACTGCGGGAGGCAGTGGAAGACAGGAGTGCCTGGCGTGCTCTGGTCCATGGGGTTACGAAGAGTCGGACACGACTAAACAACAACAACACAAGCAACAAGAGTTTTTCTGCCTACATCTTTATCTTACCCTATATCCTGGGTTATGATTATTCAAAAATAACATTAGAGGGTGGGAAAGGACTGGTGCATTGATTTTATTTTATTTTTCAAAACTGTATCTTTCCTTCCTCTAGGCCAGTCACAACTATTTTCTGTACCAAAGTATACCTTAGTCTGAAGGAAAAACTAAAAATCAGTTGAATGAATACAGAAGGCTGGAGCAAATATTTGAAACCTAACCACTGTTGAGTGAGGCAAGAAAATGAAGCATGTTTGACTGCCCTCTAAATCCTCTACAGTACTGTGATTTGGCGTTGTGAAAAATGCTCAGTATTTACTCCTGGATTTCTGGTTTCAGCATTTGTCATTGAGAATGAAACTGCAGAGGGGCTGTATTGATTTCCCAGTACCACTCTGGACTCCAGACTTGGTCCAGATCAGGTGCCTATGCTTTGGTGCACAACACTGGCGTTGTCACATCACATTTCAGAGCTTGGAGGCAAATGATGCTATATCCTTCAGGATGATAATGAGGATCCCTCTACTGTTATTGAAGGAACATTCTTACCAGTGTGCCTATCATCCCAGATGTAAACAGCTTGAATATCTGGGATGATAGGCACACTGGTGAGAATGTTCCTTCAATAACTTCAGCCAGGTGTTAGGCCATGGAGGGATAGAGGGCAGCATTGCCCGCAGCACTCCTGATCATCATTGTGGTGTGGATGTGATTCATTCAAGGCACCCCAGGGTGCCACGGCACACTGGTTGAAAACCACCAACTTACACAGTAACTTGATAATTACTTAGGAAGTAGCAGTTACGATGTGTTGCCCATGAAAAATGAACAGTGGTACATTTTTTAAAGCTATAGTAATTATTTTAGTTGAAGGTTTAACTTTAAAATTGAATAATAAGGAGTTAGTGATGAGAATTCAATGTTCTCTCATGATTGCCAACATTATGGTTCTTTTGCTTAAAACGTGCTTACACTGTTTCTGTAATGTTTTTATTACATCATTTATATCCAGAGAATGTAACAGAACACAATACCCATTTTTGAATAGGCATGATGTGGCAAGTTGGTAAAAGTAGGCCCACACTGGCCGTGGATCACTGATCATTTTTTGAACTTCATGTTTATACTGTAATGCTATTTTAAATTTTGGAGGGGATTAGGCTGAGTGCCTGAGGGGCTCTCTTCTAATTATTGGAATAGTCAGGCTAGCTTCCTGGTCAGGTGACAGCCTGGGTGATGGGACATTAAGGGGAACAAAAGAAGGGGCTCTATTCCATAATCTAATGGGTAGTTAGAAGGACAAAGGCAGATTGGAGAGCAGAGAGTTGAGTGATGAGATTTAGAAGCTAGAAGAGAAGCTGCAGACTGGGAAGCCAGAAAGAGTCAGAGCAATGTTTGATTTCTGTTTGAATCCAAGGTTATTGATATATCGCCCAGGCTTAATCCCAGATTAATTTCCCCTCTATATTAGTTTGGACCACAATGAAAAAGGAAGTATGAATTGACAAAGCACTAATCTCTTTTTTTTCTTTTCCTGTGTGGCATAACCATAAATCCCATTTTAATTCTAAAAGGTAAATCCTAGCATTGTTGCTTTCATTATTTTAAAAGGGAGGGTGGGCTGAACATGTAGTGCCAAGATACAATAATGCTAAAACCTTCATCAACCCAAATGTTAACACATCAAATAAATGAATAAATATGCAACACAAAAAAGTTGATGATGAGGTGATCCAGTGCACAGTTATATGCATTTAAATCTTACTGAAATTGATGGGGCTTTAAGGCACCACACGGAGTACTTAACTTAACAGAGCGATTAACATCCCTGATCCACCACACTGAAGGGGTTTTAGATATGGCAAAGAGACAACTGTCCTTGAGGCTGCTAGTCTCCAGTGGTGAAAGAGGTCCCCACAGGACCTGTCAAAGTACTGCTGCAGCAGTATTCCTGCTTGTGGTAGCTGTGGAAACCCACAAAATGACAGATCTGGGATAATCAAGGAGCTGCCCAGATCCTAAGCCAGTCCACCTACTAGCAGTGAGCCCAATCTGGGCATTTCTATAGCACCAGCCTAGAGCCGGCATAGAAAAAAAAAAGGCAGGGAAAACCACCACCCAACCTCTCTCCTGGCCAGATGTAGCAGTTGCTTCCCCAATTTGTTCAGCCCTGCCACTCCCAAATGAGAATAAGGATTGCTTCCAAAATCCTGCCTGGAGTCAATCAGACATAAACATCAGTTTGCAGACTTGCACCACAATGTAAGGTGTTACGCATGGGGAGATTATTTATTGCAGACAGCAAAAACACTAAAATGCCCCCTATGTGGCCATACATGCACCATCTCTATTATGGCAGTGGTCATCCCAGACCAGTTTTATTGAGAGAACTCTCTACTTTAAAAAGTTGCCCAAGCTTATGAATCTGTTTCTTTATCAAAGCTGCTTTCTGGTTCAATTTAAACTCACTGCCATTTTCCGGAAAAACAACAGCAAAGCAACCGCTCCCCTCTCCCCTTGAATTTTAATGTATTTTTTTTCTGAACTTGTCCATACCCACAGTGGCCGAGCTTCATGTTCCGGCACCGGGGGGGGGGGCGGAGAGCAGGCACGGGCGGGGCTGGTGCGCATCCTGGGGCCAGGACATGCCACCTGCTGAGGTATGGCGCCCAGCACGGGCGGGGGGCAGCCACGAAGCACCCCACCGGGATTGCGCTGCCGGGGGCGGTGCGCTCCCCCCCACTCCCCCCACTCCTCTTCCTAAGCCAGCACATGCCCATTGTTGACACAGTTACACTTTTTCTGTGTTGGATTCTGATACGCTCTTCTGCGAACAGGAGGGGCTGAGATGCTGCAGAGGGTCCCATTAGAGGTAGGGAGGAGATTCTATCTGCTGATCACAGTCTCCTTACATCCTCCTGTGCTCAGCTTTCCAGGTGCCACAGGTAACTTCTAGGAGAAGGAGGAATTGCCAAAAAATTCCTGCTCCCGCCCATGAGTAGAAGTCAGTTCGTGGTTGGTCTGGATCCAACAGCCTTCTGTTATTTTCCTACCCATTCTTATCTCCCATGGATTTTCTTCTGGTTCAGTCATGAATTATTCTCTTTATGTAATTTGAAGATTATAGTGACAAAAATGAATTGCATGGAATGATTTATGTGTTAAATTAAATATTGCTCAAGAGCGGTAGCACAGCTTGAACATTCAGTCTATAACTTTCGCTCCTGATTATCCTGAAAAGAAATTAATTGAACTTGTTGCTTTCAAGTAGGTTTGACAATGACATCATCATTCCTCCTATAGCTCTCCTTTTTTTAATAAAAAAAAAATCAACAACCTTGATGCGTGTGCCAATGAAAGTTCTGCACGTACTTTGCATTCCTGTACGCCCTGTCTCTAAAGAACACTGGCACTGGAAGGGAGTTTGCCTGCAGGACACATTAAATCATGTTCCATGCACTTTTGTAATTCTTCTATTAAAATGTTAGTTGGGGGGGGGGGAGAGAAAAGGGAAAAAAATTTACCCCGGTAGCATCCTTCAGAGGGTTATGTTGTGGAAAGAAATAATTTCAGAGCGCTTTCCAGAAAAGAAACATTGTAATGTGTTTGTCGTTTCTCAGCATATGAAACTTGTATAAACTATGCAACAACAACAACAAAAATACAGGAAGGAAATCCTAAGAACATAAGAACCCTGATTGACCAGACTAAGGGTTCATCTGGTCCATGATCTTGATTCTCATAGTAGCCAACCAGAAGCCTCTAAGGAGCCCATAAGCAGGGTTTGTGTGTGCGCCCATGGTAATCAATCAGTGATATGCTGCCTCTGAACATGAATGTTCTGATTAATGTTCAAGGCCAATGAACTTGCTCTCCATAAATTGCCTGATCCACCTTTAAAGCTGAAAATATCCACACTATCACTGAATATTATAAACAATGGCATTTAAACAATGGAGTTATTTTAATTTTAAAAAATAAAGTTATAGAGCGGGACGTGTGCAATGTGAGTATGGCAGCTGTGTTTAGGAATTGACTCTGGAAGTCTCTCTCCAGTTCTTCAAAAAAAAATTGGGAGGGGAGATGTTTTCATCAACGAAGAGGAAAGGAGTCTGCCAAGTTAAGCAAATGTGGACTCTGGATAGGAACAGGCATATGGAATTAGATAGGAACTGGAGATGGCTTTGCTTCTTTTGTCCTAAAAGGTTTTTGATGTTCTGCAGGTCCTACTAAAAGGTAAATTGCTTTCCTTCTCTAATTTAACACATGTTTCAGAAACCAGCTCTGGTCGAAGCACTAAACCATCACAGAGATTGGAATCTTTTAAATATGTCTAAATTGTTCCTAGAGTCTTTAATGGACCACAGTGAAATTATTGAGTTAAAAGCATGGTGGAAAATGGAAGCATCAGCATTTTGTGAGTAACACCATTCCTGAGGGAGTCCCATGGCTAAAACTGCTATCTAAACACATGTTCACATTTTCCACTTTAATATTGTGGAAGTTGTTTACTTAAACACCACGTGTGTTGGGTAGCCATTTTTTTCTAGCCCCTCGTTACATCGTTAAATCTCTTTCCAGTGGGCATTTCGAAGCTGCTGTATAAAAAATAACACGTAAAACTTGTAACATCATACAGAAAACAGTGGAATGAAAAAGGTGATCTATTCCTCTGCTGATCTTGACATCCCAGAGGGTCTGGAGGGAAGGAGGCAGCCTGTCAAATATTTAAATGCAGTGCTTTTTTTCTTTAAAAAAATGTTTAGGGGTACTCTCATGTTGACTCAAGAAAATCACCGTTTTATAGTTCAAATCAGGGAAAATGAATACAGTAAATGGACAAAAGTACGATTCAATAAATGTTTATGGGTATGTGTTCCCCCACATCCTCCCAAAAAAGCACTGTTTAAATGTAAGAAAAGTCTCAATGACAACTTCTAATTCTGAATATGGGTGCAGTTGTTTATTATTATTTATCATTATTATTATTATTATTATTATTATTATTATTATTATTCAAATCCAAATTTTATTCATTAGCATCAAGATAAAAGAAGCAATACAATAAATGTAGATAAAGTATGTATGATACTTTGCATCATGACAATCCAGCTAAAGCTACACTCAAATCAGTTGAACAATTAATAGGGATGCTAATCAGTTAAACAATTAATAGGGTTTTTAATTTTGAGGTGGCATACATTGGTATACAGTTAGTAATTTTTTTAGACCAAATGTCTACATGCAAACAACACATATGCATTGTTCCAACATAGTTGCTTCACACAATTAATAAGGAAAGGATCTGGAACATCCCTCTGTGGTTTCAGAAGAAGATCTTGTACTAGTATCAATGGGCATGTATTAATGAGGAGGAAATGATTTCTTCAAACTAAGTCAAAGTGTAAAGTACAAAAATTCAGAACTAGTTCCTTGGCATTCCATTAACTGAAACAGAACAATGTCATGTTACACCAGATGAAAGCCTGGATCTAAAATTCAGCATGCAAAGTGTTTTTGATTTCCAGATGAAGCCATTTCTCTTGGTGGAAAGTTCCTTTTAAATAATGTGCTACAGAATCTGGTTTCAATGGAGACTTCTAATTCTGGTTATGGGTGAAGTTTGATTTTTCTTTTATTTGGTTCCAAACTTTTAAAAGCATGTCGAATGGCATTATTACTCTTTATACCAAATGATTCCATGTACTAGCATTTGATATTAATATGATTGGGGCTCAGTAAAACAATATCTCTTATATACACAAAACCCTGGGCATCTTGTTGCCATCAAGTGGTTGGCTCCATCTGTTATGGTGACAGTCTTATCATGTCACAGTACAAGGGCAGCATAGACTGCATCTGGAAAGCTAAACCTTTGAGTCTGAAATGGAGACATTTGGTTAACCATTTAAAATGAAGATATAAGACTACAGATAACCATCTTAGTACCAGCTACTCATCACCATATAGGGCCAAACAGTATTTCAGAATTAGCATAAATTCATCTCCTTTTCTTTTTTTTTAACTTCACCACAGACTTCCTACAGCCTGTGGTTTTGTATTTATTGTATAAGGTCACATCACCCAGATCTAAATGTCCCAGGACCAATTTACCTCTAGTGATTGATTCTCCTTAATTCCTAGACCTAGGCTGTGTACACGTTACTGTTTACTTTGGTTCCAGTTTGTTCCCACCCCTGATGTTTGAAGCTGGGTACACATGACATTAGCCACAATCCATATGTATCCCATAGTTTCTTGAGAAATACTGCCATCTAATGCATTTTCCCTCAAACCAGCTTCCATCCATTTTGAAAATGTAAGCTGTAGTTAGGTTGAGGTGTGTCCATTTGGACAGCCATTGTGTGTGCACAGGTGACAGTGCACGCACAGACGAATAGCATCATTGAATAGGAGTTTGGGGCAGGAAAACAAATCAGGTAATGCACACCTGGTGACGATATCCCTGCCACCTCCCTGGTGTGTTCACAAAGCTGTGTTTTAAGACACTCATGTGTACTGATATAGGTGACTTTCCATTTTTACAGGTTTGGGGAGTTAGTCTGGCTGATACCAGTGAGCTCCTTCCAAACCTGTGATCCCATGTACATGGTTAGAATCTATGAGAGGAAGCCTGCTGAACTTCTTGGTGTGAAGCTCTTTATTACACCTAAGGGTTAAATATATATACACAGTGCTAACAAACGCATGTCCTGATACCATACGGAAGGTAGGCTTCATTTGTCTGAATAATGTTGGGTCTATATATGTGGTGGACATATAGGATTAAAATTGGCCACAACTTTATTAAGATTCAGATGCAGGGAGACCTTGGCTCAGGCATTGGGTGTTTATCCCTCCCAGTCCCCAGCCAGGGATCTGGGAGACTTCAGGGTTATCCAGAATGTGTGGGGATTGGGCTGGCTCTGGAGAACATATGTTCAAGCAGAGAGCACCCTCCCCCCCGGTTCGCCACCACTGGAGGGGAGAACAATGACAACCTTTTGGCGTATGGACAATGCCTCCCCTCAAGACCCCTTTAACGGGGAACCCTGGTATTGCCGCCGCAAACATAGCTGCCAAGTACCCCGTTTTCCCCGGTAAAACCATGTTACTTGTATATCAGGAAAACAGTCCAATGTTGTGCTCATTAGTATTACAACCTCAACAGTAACTTCCATATCTGAGCAAATCTTTAAAAATCAAATGCTTTTTACCGAGACAATAAATATAGCTATCTGATACGTGACAATTTCAATGGGAAAATGAAATTGAATTCCATGGACCTGGGTTTTCATATTATTTTCAGTTAGCTGAATGGAAAATAATAAATTAATTAACATATGGTTTCAGTTTTTTCACAACTAAACACAAAAGAATATCAGCTTCCTTAATTGCTCATACTTTACATCTATTCAAACTCACCATGTATTGATAATGTGCTACAGAATCTGGTTTCAATTGAGTCTTCTAATTCTGGTTCCACATCAGGTTTGATGTTTCTTTTATCTGGTTCCAAATATTTTATAGCATGTCAAATGGCATTACTTCCCACGAGTATATAGCTAATGAGGCTAAACAATTTTACAATCTTATAACAACTATCATTTGTGCTTTTTTGTGCACCAGTACTATTGAAACATGGTACATACGTTTATTTCTCAAGCTTTGTTGAATCATAGAATTGCAGGATTCTATGGGTCATGCAGTCCAACCCCCTGCAAAGCAGGAATCTCAACTAGCTCATACATGCCATATAACCCCCTCCCATACAAAAACACACATGTGGAGCACTGGGGTCCTTTGCATCTGAGCAAAGGGGTATTTAGGAATACAGTGGTACCTCGGTTTACAAAAACAATTGGTTCCGGAAGTCTGTACTTAAACTGAAGCGTACTTAACCTGAAGTGAACTTTCCCATGGAAAATAATGGAAAGTGGATTAATCTGTTCCAGACGGGTCCACGGAGTACTCAACCTGAAGCGTACTTAACCCGAGGTATGAGTGTAATTGGTTCCGGAAGTCCGTACTTAACCTGAAGCGTACTTAACCTGAAGCGAACTTTCCCATTGAAAGTAATGGAAAGTGGATTAATCCATTCCAGACAGGTCCACGGAGGAATTAAACTGAAAATACTCAAACTGAGGTATGACTGTAGCTGTTCTTCTTTCTTCAGATAACTTAAGCATCCCTTCGGTAGCCGATAAAACAAAAACAACTAAGTTTTGCAAATTTGATTTACAATAATTCTGTTCACATTTTTTTGGACAAGCTCTAGCAACATGTGAGTAGGTGTCTACTTGCAGAAGGGGGCTTTCCCTTCCTCTTCTTCCTCTTCTCCAGTTCCCTTCCTGCAACTTCTCTCCAGATAGCTGAGGGACACCCCTCCCCCACGAGCAAATTTTGAGGGTGTACAAGGGTTGAAGTTGGGGGGGGGGAACGAAACCAGAAGTCTCATTACACAAGAGGATTTCCATTCCACAAGTGGGTAGACATTATTAGATATTACCCTATATAACCTGCTTTACACATACAATATTACATATACAATATTATCTTCTCACTGCCACACTAGCAGCATCTTCACACAAGCAATGGATGTGGGCAGGTCTCTGACATTAGACAAAAAAGTCATCATGTATTGAGGAGTGCCATAGGCGCACCAGAACTCCAGCACATGTAAGAAGCCAATGATCTGGTTCAAATATATGGAATGATCCTCCCTCTGTTGCTACTCCTTTCTATGAGTTTTTAACACTGCAAAAGGTTATATTCACACAGGAAATTTATGTATGTGAAGCATTATGTGTTTATATCTATGTAGTATCATGTGCCGTATTGACAATGCAATAAATTATATTGTCACATAGAAAGGGTATCCTAGGAACAATTTAATTTTAGTAACAAAGTTAAATAAGTTGCCTCCTATTTTATTTAAATAAATAAATAGGAATCCTGCTAAACAAAGTGAACATAAAATATCCATTGACTCTATCATGCTGTTAGATATTCTGAAGACACTCGGGAAATTTAGTCCACATGTGTGATATTTCATTCCAGAAAAGCTATTAAAAGTGTTGAACAATTTTGTACATCTTTGCTAGTTTGGTGGGTGTTAAGTACCACCTGAGGGATGCAGGTGGCGCTGTGGGTTAAACCACTGAGCCTAGGGCTATCTGATCAGAAGGTTGGCGGTTCGAATCCCTGTGATGGGGTGAGCTCCCGTTGCTCGGTCCCAGCTCCTGCCTACCTAGCAGTTCGAAAGCACATCAAAGTGCAAGTAAGTACCGCTCCAGCGGGAAAGTAAACGGTGTTTCCGTGTGCTGCTCTGGTTCGCCAGAAGCGGCTTTGTCATGCTGGCCACATGACCTGGAAGCTGTACGCCGGTTCCCTTGGCCAATAATGCGAGATGAGAGCCACAACCCCAGAGTCGGTCACGACTGGACCTAATAGTCAAGGGTCCCTTTACCTTTACCTTTAAGTACCACCTATACATTATTTTAAACAAATTCTCTTTTATGGATACGGTAAGTTTTATTCCTAAATTCCATAGTCTTGTCCATTTCACATATTTGATATTATATCCTAGGTCCAGTGCCCATTTAGTCATGACCTCCTTAATTTCTGCAGCTTTTGTATGCCATTCCAGCAAAAATTCATATGCTTTAAACAACATCTTTGTAAAACCTTGTAATACCCCAGTCTCCAATATTGATCTATCATTATTAAAGCCATAATCTTTTTTATCTTTGAGGAATATTTCATTAATTTGGTGATATTCCATCCATCCTGACAATCTAGGTTTTTGTTCTTCATAAGGTCTGATTTTGATTATATTATTGTCTTCTTTCAACAAATCTCTATAGGTTATCCAATCTCCTTTCATATTTAATTTTTTAATTGAAATGTAAAAATGGGTGCATCATTGAGGAAAAATTCTATTTCACAATTATCAGGAGTGTGGAATCCATTATTTATTGTAGGATTGACTAGAAATGTAAGATTTTATTTCTGTACATAACCTATAGCTCCAAAATGGAACTCTGTCCCTGATCCTACCAGAATAAGATTCAGATTATCCAACATTTAGCAGTTAACTGTATCTCATATAAAGCAGGGGATGGGGAACCTTTTCCAGACCTTTTTGATCAACCTTCCATGGTCCACATGCCAGCTGTAGGAGAGCCAGAGGCAAAAGTCGACAGAACAATGGATATGATGTTGACTTTGTCAAGTAGGCTAGTTTTATACCTGCTTTCATGTCTCTCTCCATTCTGACAAACGAGGTTTTATTATAATTCAAGGACACATTCCAGCCAGGAAAAAACACATGCAAGGGTGCTAAGGTAGGCTGGCGAGGTGTGCCTGAGAAAGTGCAGGCTGGGGAGAATCTTGAGGGCCAGGTAGAGCCCTGGAGGCTCAGACCTGAGGTTTCCCATCCCTGCATATAAAGGATAAGCAGTAGCTCTGGTTCATTTTTATATAGCAATCAATATATTTGTTCAGTATAACTTAGCAGTGGTTCCCTGGGTGTGGCAAAGCCACTATGCTAGCTTCATTGGAGAAGGGGAAGGAAGCAGTGCAGCAGTGGGAAGGTTAGTGCAGTGCAAACACACCAGTGGAGCCAACTTACTAAACAGCTACCCACCTGCCAGGAAACTAGCTTAATGCTTCCGCCCCATCCAGCGAGGCACTTCTGGGGTAATTAGAATATCAAATATTCATATTCGCAGAACACAGCTCCCTTTAGAATGATGGCACTGTAGCTAATGAATCTCCCCTTTCCCTCCTTTCTTTTTCTCTTTGCTTATACGTTCCTTCATATTCAGGGCTAAAGCTGGCATTAATAAAACATCGTAAAGTAAGTCACCATCAGCCCAACACCACGACGGATTAATGTGCCAAAAAGCTCAAGCAGGAGACTAAATGTAGCAGATTCCAGAGCAGACAGTAAGTGGAAAGCTGGAGAAACAATGATCCCTGTGACATGGCCAAGTGCTGGCTCACATTTATTTCCTATGAGATAAATCCCAAACCAGCATATCACTATTTCTTTAGTGTCATTTTTGAATGGAAAGAACCAAATAGTTTTCATAGGAATCCTCTCTTTCATTGAGACTGCAGCCCATTTGACCTGCCCCTTGGATATTAACACACACAAACTTTAACTGCAAAAGCACGATCCTCAAAGGAGCAAAAGAATTATCCTCTAGATACTTTATCAAGGTGAGATGAAGTGATTAGATCTTGGAGTGTTAATTCCAGATCCTAATGTAAACCCCAGTTGCATACTTGGTTGGGGCCCATTTCAGAGGTTGGCCCAATGCTCCACCCAGACTGACATGTTGCATAATACATTATGGGCAATAAGGCATGTTCACTAGGGAAAATGAACCTCGGTCAGCCCCCACCAGTCTGCCTTCTTACAAGCAATCCAAGGCTTGTCAACTTCCTCCTCCTCAGGTCTCAAGTTTTGCCCTTGTAGAGCTCATCATGGAAGATGATGGGGACAGAACTAAATCTCTTGGATCTGCCTGTCATGACTAGGCATCTGCCTAATGTTGACCTCTCAACCTTCTGCCCTACTCCAAGTCCCAAGGGACAACCACCACAATTGGGTAATTTAATTGACAACAATTTTATGTATGTACTAAACACACGGGTTCAGAATCATCTGCCTATTATTTCTATGGGATGTACTTTCAGTAAAAGTTCTGGGGGTTGTGGCAAAAGAGCTATTTTTCATCTACTGTGTTCCCCTGAACATCTCCTGTGACAAATACAATCCAGTCTGAATTCTCTCTTCTTCTCTGCTATTTAAGAAGTAAGTGTGTGTGTGTGTGTGTGTGTGTGTGTGTGTGTGTGTGTGTATTCCCCTTGCTTTCTGGCAATGTGTGTGTTTGCATAGTGTTTTCGAAACTAACCTTAGGAAGAAGGGAGAAATAAGAAAGAATGTGCCTTCAGAATGCTAATAGCACAGGTTATTTACTTGGAAAAGTCACAATAATAATACTAGGTTATTTGTTAAGTTATTCTGCTATTTTCTGAAGCATCCACTCTCATGCATTACCACAGACTCCAGAAGGTGGGCATTTCATGATTAAAACCATGTGTCATTAGCACTGACTCTATGCTCCATAGTTGACCGCCATGTGCTGTTGTTCATTGTGCAACAACCCTTCCTTGTGTTTTTAAAATGAATGACCTTAACTGTATTTTTCCACAACACAAGCAAACATAAAGGCCATGAAATTAGGGTTTTAAAAAAACATATTAGGGATTTTTAACATATTATACTTATGACTATAGTTTGCTTCAAAATAAACATTTCCAGACTCTCATCCAAAGAAACAGTTATATAATGAATAACACATTAATTATTCCTGATTCAACTCAATATCTACATTGAACACAATGTGCTTTGTTTTCTGTTGATAAATCCTGTGCAATCTTATTTAACTGTAGCTGTTATGCAAGTGAACTCTATTTTCTTCCTTCCAAATATTCAACTGAAATAAAAGAGTTGTGTGTATTTCTTGCTCTCTACACACATAC
This sequence comes from Zootoca vivipara, assembly GCF_963506605.1. Taxonomy (NCBI): domain Eukaryota; kingdom Metazoa; phylum Chordata; class Lepidosauria; order Squamata; family Lacertidae; genus Zootoca; species Zootoca vivipara. Next base: position 52,860,485 of record NC_083279.1, on the reverse strand, counting down.
ATACTCAACTGTACCTATACTGTAGATTTCAGACTGTATAATATTACCGGTATGAGGAATATGTCTCATAATCCAGTGGCTCTGAGTGTGCACATATGCTCCAGCAATTTCTTCTTACTCTCAAAATAATAAGGAAGGAAATGGCCAGAACATAATAAACAGACTTTAGTTAGTCCTTTGCAAGTTCTAGAAATCTAAGTAAGCAATACAGGTGTCCCCCCCACTTACACAGGGGTTACATTCTGGGCCCCTATGCACATAAGTGGAATTGCATAAAGTGGGGTAAAGGTAAAGGGACCCCTGATCAGTAGGTCCAGTCGTGACTGACTCTGGGGTTGCGACGCTCATCTCGCGTTATTGGCTGAGGGAGCCGGCATACAGCTTCCAGGTCATGTGGCCAGCATGACAAAGCTGCTTCTGGCGAACGCCGTTTACCTTCCCACTGTAGCGGTACCTATTTATCTACTTGCACTTTGATGTGCTTTCAAACTGCTAGGTTGGCAGGATCTGGGACCGAGCCATGGGAGCTCACCCCGTCGCGGGGATTCGAACCGCCGACCTTCTGATCGGCAAGCCCTAGGCTCTGTGGTTTAACCCACAGCGCCACCCGAGCACCCTCTAAAAATCCTCTAAATAGCTATTTCCCCCTGCTCTCCAGCTCTCTCCCCAATCCAGACCAAAATATCTAGGGTTGAAGGCAGGAGGCTGAAGGACGTGAGGAAAAGCAGCAGCAGCTGCTGCACTACCCTGCCCATCAGTTGTTAGGTGTGGTGACTGAGCAGCCTAAACAAAGCCCCACTGTTCCTCTAGACCAGGAGTCGGCAAGGGAATGAACCTCGCCAGGGCTGGTTCACTCCGGCAGAGATCTCTCTGTGGGTTGGATTGTGCATGTGCATTAGCGCATTTCCAGCGTCTGCTAAACCGGCACAGCACGGCATGGGGACTCGCTTCTGCGGTGCCAGAAATCGCGTCTGCGCAGATGCAATTTCCTGTGTCTGCGTAGACGTGATTTCCGGCACTGCGGAAGCAAGTCCCCATGCTATGCTGTGCCGGTTTAGCGCAGCACGTGGGGACTCACTGAGCGGGTGGTTCGGTTTGGGGGTGGCTCATGGGCCAGTTAAACAAGCCCTGTGGGCCTCTTGTGGCCCATGGGCATTAGGTTGCCTACCCTTGCTCTAGACTCTCTAACATCCTCTTTGAGCTCCGGAGTGGGGGAAAACATCTCACATGCCACAAGGACTCTCCAGCTGTCTCCCACCATTTCTTGGCATCATTCTACTTATTTATTTCCCGGAGTCACGCCTATATGCAGTCGCATGCGAGTAGAACACACATAAGTGGGCAGAATGCCTGTTCCATGAGTAATTAGCCCTGGCTTCCTGGGTATTAGTGCAATGCCTGATATCACATGGGGTTAGGGTATACATCTTGCTAACAACCAGAATGAAGGAAGGTATCTTTTGTTAAGCTATCTCATGTTTGCCAGAATATGTAAACCACCAGCCATTCAGAATGTTTGGAAGCTCTCGCAAACAGCAGCCAATAATATAAGGTCTACATAGTGGGATCTTCTGGTTTCTTAAGCTAGTGATGCATTGACATCCTATGTCAGGTCTTTGGAAGTTAAATTCTAAGTTTATAATTAGGAAAATGTGAAAAAGGAAGTTAAAGGAGCAGCCATCTTATGAGCTCAACATGTTCAACTCATTGGTCAGTAGAGGAATATCCTGCATTGTTTGACTGGAATCTTCAAGTCCATAAAATGCCTAACAGGAATTCCAGTTTGACTTCGAAGTGAGTGCAGGAAATAGTGGATGACGGAAGGCATCAAGCAGTGCCACCACCAAATGATATATATTTTCAACTAATGCTTTAAAAATATTGAGTGGAATTCAGTGTTGTGCTAGTACAATAGTTTCATCAGAGCAAACGTCTATGCTTGACAGACAGAACAATCTCCACTCTTCTCCCCCATGTACTATTAAGAAGCTTTCCCTCCCCCCAATCCCCCTCTGAGCAGATTTGGGGGGCAGGAAGGGGGAAAGCCCCATTGCACTAGCAGGACTCATTGCACTGACTCCCACTAGTGCAACTATTTAGTTGAATCTGGGTCATAATGTGCCGATTCCTGTGTCTTGTGAAAAAGAAGATAAGAAACAATTTATCTACTAGATTAAGTTCTCCTCCAGATTTCCTTTGTATCCTGCATTCATGATGTTTTATGCTCCTGAAGGGTAATAAGTGATCCAGCTTTCAATGCTGTTGGCATTGCAAAGGTTTCAGGGCAGTCATGTGGTTTTATTTCCAGTCAGTGCATGTAACCTCTTTCTGACATCCCGTAACTTCTTGTACTACAAATGTTCTAGCTCTACTTGTTACACTATAGTGCAAGAGTGCCCCTCTGGCTGGCAATACAGTAATGCAATAGCATTGGGGAAGAATCAGAGCAACTAAAAATGCAGACTGTGTGGATGGTCTAATATAAATCCACTACTATTACGCCATTATTGCATCAATCACGTTTCCAAATAAACCTGAAGACACACACACACACACACAGACACACAGACACACAGACACACAGACACACAGACACAACCACCCACCCAAATACCAGTCTGGATGAGCCCTGTAAATTCTGTGTCCTTGCAGGGTTAATTTTGTAAGTTCATTTTACGTACTTTTAAATAACTGAGTTTAAAAATCAATTCCAAAGCCTGCGTCAATTAGGCATTACACGAAGGACCAAATTAGCAAAGCTTTTGCAAGATCCCACGAGGTGATATCTTCTCCATGTGCACACAAGCAAGCTGCAAACTGGCCAAATCACTCTTTAAAAGGCTTGATGCTTTGTCAGAATTTCAAGTCCACTTGAATTCTACACAGTTAGAATTCCTGGCTAAGAAAATACAGAACTGAAAAAGAAAGCAGGTCCAGGAAAAAAAGTCATGGAAAAATCCTGACAGCAGCCACTGGTAAACATAGCAAAATGTGGTGTTTTGACCAAATAAGCTGCACACATCAGTATCGGACAGCATACCATTCCCTTATCTGATGCATTTTCAGATGGCTGTTTGAGCACTTGAATGGAAATTTGCAATTAAATAAGTTTGCAGAAATGGATGGTAATGTATGATGAAATATACTTCCAAGCTTGTCCTCTGCTGCTCCACTCGCAACAGAGAGAGATGCTGAGATTTGGATGTTGCAAAATTCTTCTTGAGTGGGCTGTTAATGTCCCTTGCATTCCATGATAAAATTTTATAACTACTTGCTTTTCCTACATTTCATGTACTTAAAATAAAACAGCCTCGAGAGGCTCATTACCACACACATAACTCTCGCACTGACAATAAACTCTGCATTCCTCTCCTTAATAAGTACAGCCTTTAAAACAGTCGGGCAAGGAGAAACAGAAAGTGCATATTTCACAAATAATAAACTTCCTTTCCTTTGCCAGCCCCCTTTTCCCCCTCCCTTTCTCTTTGGTTCTTTTGTTATTAAACCACATAACGTATCCTCTATGAGGTTTTAGTTATCACTTGGAGAAAAGGAACTATTTTAAAAAGCCTAATTTCACATTCCACTTTAACCTTGCTGCTTCTTTTTCACCAAGAACACACGGTCGGTATTTCGTCCAATGATATGAAGGGGTCAAAAGAAATATTGGCACAATATTTGTGAATCTTTCAGTCTCATATTTAACCAGAACTTCCCTCTGGGATTAAATTTTGTTTCTACTTCAATTTTAATATCACTTCTTAGGGGCCCTGAGTTCTTGCATATATTTCCTATGATGCATCCAAAATTAATCACTGTCAGAGACGGGTGGAATGGGCAGTGAACCGATTCGTTCAGCGCAGACTGTGCTCATTTTCTTTCTTTCTTCTTTCTTTTTTTTTAAACAAAAGACCAATGGAAATTCTATCCCACAGAGATGAGCCATATTAGTGAAAAATTCAGGATTCTAATATAGCCAAAATATTGCCTTAAAAAGCATTCACACCTAAAGCACTCTTGCTTTAAGTCAGTGATGGGGAACCCCCCCCCCCAGCTGTCATTGGACTACAACTCTCATCACCCCCAGCCAGCATGGTCAGTGGCTAAAGATAATGGGAGTTGTAGTACGATGCAATCTATAGAGTCATGAATTCCCCGTTTCTGGTTTAAGGACATTTCCAGACAATCTGTTATAGTGCCATAAATATACCATTGTTACCCTGAAACCTTTCCTTGAGGAAGCGTTGTTATTGCTTGTGAATATGTCAGAGTGAAACAGCAGTATTTTTGTTGCTTGAAATATGTATTTTTTTTCTCAGTGAGGACAGCAATTGCCATTCATAGGGCTCCATGGTATATGACTGCAGAAGCATTCATTAGGTCCATGTATTTAGTCTCATAGCCTGCTGACCCTCCCTATTTCCTGAGACTTTGGTTTTAAAAGACTTTGAGCCATGGAAGCCGTTTCCATTTGAGTGGTTCAAATCTCACTGACTCACTTGGTTACAGTGGTACCTCGGTTTACAAACACAATTGGTTCCGGAAGTCTGTACTTAACCAGAAGCGTACTTAACCTGAAGCGAACTTCCCCATTGAAAGTAATGGAAAGTGGATTAATCCATTCCAGACAGGTCTGCAGAGTACTTAAACTGAAAATACTCAAACCGGGGCATACTTAAACCGAGGTATGACTGTATCAGTGCACCATTAGTTGAGATGGGTATACAGTGGTACCTCTGGTTAAGAACTTAATTGGTTCCAGAGGTCCGTTCTTAACCTGAAACTGTTCTTAACCTGAAGCACCACTTTAGCTGATGGGGCCTCCTGCTGCTGCCGCGCCACCGGAGCACAATTTCTGTTCGCATCCTGAAGCAAAGTTCTTAACCTGAGGTACTATTTCTGGGTTAGCGGAGTTTGTACCGGTAACCTGAAGCGTTTGTAACCTGAAGTGTTTATAACCCAAGGTACAGGACTTGGGCTAGAATTCTAATTCTTCAGAGAATCTAAGGCAGCAAAAAGAGTAAGGTGCGGCTTGTTAAGGTATGATTCGATGACAAGTGTTCTGATGCAATTCCCAGTGAGGTTTTTTTGTGAATGGTGCTATGGGTGAGGAGCAACTTTCATATTTGTGTATAAATGTTCAAACGTTCCTTCTGTTCAACATGGATGTGAAGTTCCTGCACCATTTTGCCTGTAGATGAAGATGCAGTTCTCACCTCCTGTGAGCTCTCCTATGGAACAGATTGTGTGGCAAAATGTCTGTGCAAATGTTTCACAGTATCCCTCTCCATGACTGCATCAGCACTCCTACAGTTGCTGCAGCCAACACAGTGAGAGAGAAAATTGCATGTTCACATCCTTTGAATGGCCCTTTGGGTATAACTTATGATAACTTATCTCTCTGTTTTTATCTCATCGCAGTTTTATAGGCTCTATTTTTCTGGCCATAGTTCAGGACTGGGTGTGGGTATATGACATCTAGATATGTCTGAGTAATTGTGGTTGGCAGACCCTATTACCTAGAGGCAATGCAACTGGTTCACTCGATACAGCTTAGAAGTTTGAGGCTCCTCCAGACTATGGCCACAACCCAACACAGTTAAACGTGATTAAATCCACCAAAGTCAATAATGTGCTGAGCAGATGGCCACAATTATTTTCGAAGTTGTTGCCACAGTTTTGTCACTGGGAGTCAAGACATTTTAAGCCCAAATAGCTGTTTTGCTGCTGGACTATCCCAAGTCACCAAGCAACTATGGCTTGCCAATGTGATTCCCTGTCATGGATTGGCTAAGCCATAGCTCAGTGATAGAACATCTGCCTTGCACGCAGAAGGCCAATCCCTGGCATCTCCAGATAGAGTTGGGAGAGAGAGATTCTGTAGTTCTATTCAGTACAGGTCCAAGACTCCTTGCCCTCTCTCACGACTTTGTAGTTCTTTAGAGCCACCTGACTTGCCTGAGCCACACAGCTGCCATAGCAGCATTCACGTCCTTCCTTCGATGACAGTGACAATTAGCTGCTCTGTTCCTATTGCTCAGCAAGCACCATAGGTGCCAAGTTCCGGATTGAAAGATCCGGGATCAACAGCACCGCGGCACCGGAAGTCGCTTCTACGCATGTCCGCAAGTGCGTAGAAGTGACTTCCGGTGCCGGCGCAGCACCAGAAGAACATGGCCGCTGGCAGGAGCTCCGTAATCCGGGGGAATACGGGGTATTTTGCCATTCGGGACACCTGTGGGAAACGGTAAGAAAATACGGGGGTTTCCCAGGGAAAACGGGGTACTTGGCAGCTTTGGCAAGCACCTCTCTCTTTTTTTAAAGGGAGCAGCCACAGGTATTTGCCTTCTTCTGCAACATTATCTCCTCCCCTCCCCAGCTGTACTGATTGGATGACATGTAAAGTGCATATTGTTCAATTTGTGATCTACATGAGGGAAACCATAGCACAAGGGGGAAAGTGTGTATTGACTGATCGTCTACAATGTTAGCAGCTGCCACTAGAAAAATATGGTGAGGAAGCTGGTGCGCTGGCCTACAGGCTAGTAGTTCACCACCCTTGATATATTTTAACTCTGTCATTTATGAGCATATAAACCTAGATCATATGGGACTTCGCATAAAGCCTTACTTATTTAAGCAACGACCATATCATTTTAATACAAACTCATCTTAGTCAATTTTCATGAGGTGGAATGTGAAAAGAATCCATTCAGTAAGGAGTGTGCAGCATTTCAGAGATTCTTCTCCTGTGTATACATACAGAGAGAATGGGGACAAAATGATTAATAGTGTCCCACTGTCCCTTTTAGGCAAGTTCTGGGAGAAACTTCAGCAGATTTGCTGCCTTGAGGTTTCTGTGTAAAAAACGAAAATTAGCATTGGTTCTCTCAAAAGGCCAAAGTCAAAGATTTCATAAACCTCAGCAAGCCATTCTGTAAACCAAATTCGAATGCTGCACTAACAATAACAGAACGGTAAAACTGGGTCAGTTTTGACGTATGCTAGTTCCACTCTAAGGCGTAATTCGGTGACCTTTTTGGTCCCAAGTGAATCAACACAGAAAGGGAGAAGAATTGGCCCCTATCCACAGGTCTCTGCATGCATGTTTGCTGCTGCTGCATGCTTGCTGCTAAGTGTCAGGATTACCCAGCCCTAACCCTAAATGGGTCACGTTGTCAGCTATTTTTGGGGAAAGGAGAACAGCCCATTTTCCTCTCCAACCAAACAGATCTTGGGTACTATTTTTCAGTGTCGGATTTGTTATTTACTAGGCACAACATGTGAAATCAGCTTACCCTGAATGATATCATTGGTCCATCTTGCTCAGTACTGTATTCTTTCCTCTTTCTGGCAGTAGCTATCCAGGGTGTCTAGCTGAGGTCCTTTCCATCAACTCCTACCTGATACTCTTAAATGGAGGTGCCAGGATTTGAACATGGGACCTTCTGAATGCAAATAATGTTATTTATTACTAGATGATAATGGCTTCTCCAGAAATGTTCCAGTCCAGCAAGGCATACCATGCATACATCTCCAGGTACTGGAGGCAAGTTGGAGAGTGAAAGAGAAAGAGGTCACCTTTAGCTGGGGTGGTATTCATGTTCCAAAACTGGTTTCCATACGCAGGTCACCCTAGCTATACAAGGGTGAAATGTTTCTATCAAAGTAAGGAATAAGGAGCTTGACACATTGAATTTTCTGTAGTACTAGTTACAGGTAGGTAGCCGTGTTGGTCTGACATACAGTAGTCAAAACAAAATTAAAAAAAATCCTTCCAGTAGCACCTTAGAGACCAACTAAGTTTGTCAAAGGTATGAGCTTTCATGTGCATGCACACGAATGTACACTATCTGAAGAAGTGTGCATGCACATGAAAGCTCATACCTTTGACAAACTTAGTTGGTCTCTAAGGTACTACTGGAAGGAATTTTGAATTTTCTGTGTGAGACATCATGTGTTGTCCACTTGCTTAAACAATTGACTTCTGCATGAGCAATGGAGCTTCTCCTTTGCCTCTTCTCCTTTGTAGCAACCAAAATCTGCAAATTTGGGGTGTGCGTGAAGAAACCTTGTTTTACAAATGGATGCCTGCATGTACTACATCAGCTCTCAACCTTTGTGTGTGAATGAAATGGCACTTTTACCATAATATTTCGACGGCCTTAAAGCTCTAGAATCAATGACCAAATACCATTTATTTTATCATCTTTCAAGGAATATGAGCACCTTCTCTCCACTTGTTAATCCAGTCATAGAATCATACCAGTATGTTATTCAGCAATATTTAAACCAGATGCAGTCTGCCATTCTTTCTTTTTTTTCATTCCACTGTGCTTTGCTAAAGTGCTGCTTTCAATAAGAATTGTTGCTTCAATATATTTAAGGATCAGATGTCACCCAATTGCAGCCTCTGATGCAAGTTCTTGGGTTACTCTGGGCATCACTAAACAGTCTCTTAAGTTTGGATCTTGGAGGAAGGGTACAATTATACATGTATTATTTTCCTTAAGTAAATGTTGAATAAATCACTAGATGGATGACTTGCTGCAGAAGTGCCAAACATAGATACTTTTGGTCACATGCAACTCCCAGACTTCATTTCTCTGTTTCCAAGCTTTGGTCACCTGAGAGCAGACATTATGACTCTAAGGCCTAGTTCACATTTTTTTAATGTTCCAGTCAGAGCATCTTCTTTTCAGCACAACCTAATGAAGGAAGTAGTATCTGATCCAACAGACCTACACTGATTTGGTCAAATGATATTTTATTAACTTTGCTCCTGCAAAGTTCTCTTATTGTATGAGGAACATGTTGCAGAACACACCAAAACAAAGGAACAGGGGCACAGGAAAAATATTGTTCTGGGCCCAGAATACCTTAGGAAACATCATCATTTTCATGTCAATTGAGATTACCAGGGCAGCTCTTCTCAGATCTAAAGTCTTGCTTTAGAACAGTGGTTAGATCTGTCAATAGAAGGAGCAAGCCTTTAAAATGCTGTCCCACCCACCCCAAAGAAAACATTGAACTCATTCAAGAAACAGTGGAATGCCCTGTTGTTTAGAAAAAACATTTGGAGAGCTACCTTGAGTGTTTCATTTCCTTCTCTAAAGTGCCAGTGCTGGCTTTTAATTTGGTTTTTTGTTTCTTGGTTTCTGCTGTGATTTTGAAGTATACTTTATTGTTATTGCCTTTCTATCTTGTTCTGTACAAGACAGTTGTAAGCATTTTTCAGTATTGCTGATAATGGATGATCAACATATGATTGTCATGTTCATCATCATTATCTAGGCTTGGGGGAGAGGAAGTTGTGTCTCTGTAATTTGGTGAGCATGTAGCAAATCCATGGTGGAGAAGCCTTGGGCGCTATCAAAATATATGTCCTGAGTTCCCTTCCGCATCTTTCTCTGTCACACAGCAGAAAATTCCCTGCACCTACATATGTTTTAAATGACACCCCTTGAATCTATTATAAACTGTCAAAATGCATACCTGACATTATTAGGCATATTTTCCACAGGCACAAAATGTAAATCACCAGCTTACTATTAAGCAGCAAAAATCCATATATAATTAGCTGCATTTTGGAAATGCAGTTCTATGCGGTTTTTTAAAACAAGAGTGTTCCAAGCCCACAGTCACATATTTCCATAATTTCATCATTTTTATTTGGATGTGAATACAGTTGTATTGTGGCATAGAATCTGCCTCTCACCAGCCTAAACTGTGGTCCTAAAACAATAATTTGGTTTGTGACATTCTCAGAATTAATGATTAAGAAGAGCAGCTTGAACAGGAAATAATGGAACAAATGTTTTAACGAAGCATTGGATGACTTCAATAGGTCAAGATGCAGTCAACATTTATTAATTATATAGGGGTAGAATCAATTCATGCTTATGTTAGCATTCTACTTTTGTCTGCAAATCAGGCCAAATCTGCAAATATTGGGCCAGGAGTGGCAAAACCAGTACAATTCTTCCTTGAAAAAGAGGTGCCAGAACTCACCATGAACGCCTCCCTGGTTCTCTTATAACAGCAATGGCATTTACCTGAGAGGTGCCAAAACTAAGTTCCCGTGTATTCTGGCTGGGGGGGGGCAGTGGCAGAGCTTCATGCTCCGGCACCGGGGGCGGGGCTGGCGCCCGTTCTGGGGTGGGGGGTGAGGCACGCCTCCCAGAGGGGCGGAGTATGCATTCCAGGGCCGTGGCGCACCTCCTGGGGGCACGGCGCGCCTCCCGGAGAGGCATAACACACATTCTGGAGGTGGGGCGTGGGTTTGGGGGCGGGGTGGGCACCCGCTATGGCGCCCCTTGGCGCCCACCCCCATCGCCCCCACTGCCTCTGTCTTCCTATGCCCCTGGGGGTGGGGAACAGCCCTGGGCAAGACCTTCTCTGACAGCCCACTGCTTGGATAGCTTGCGGGCAGGGAAGAGAGAAAGTGGATGACAGAGAAAAGAGAGTCTCCCTCACGTCTGGCTCAGGCCCATCCCCCATTAGCTTTGGATACACTCACTGCTTGCCAGTATATGGACCCCCAACAGATAAGTGATGAGGGAATGTAGCCCTTGACAGCAAAAAGGCCACCCACCCTTGCATTGCTGTGTTGGGAAAGTTCTAATGTCAGGCCAGAATCTTTTCTTTAAACCTAGAATAGCATCATAGTATTAGAGGGTGGTGCATGAAGCTAGATTGCTGAAACAGGACTGGACAGAAGTAACACAAGTGGCTGATTCTTCATGAGTACAGCTGAGATTCACAGGGCTCTGCCTAAGATCCAGAAAAGCAAGAAAGGGGGAAACATTCTGCTATTGTATTTATTCTACAGGAAATAATGCAATGAACTTCAGGATCTGAGCGCTATCTGTTTCTGCAAATGTGACATTTGGAGGAGAAACACATTATTGGAAAACCAGTGTTCCATCCTGGTGTTTTCCAAGCACATCCTCCAAATATGAGTTTTTGCTGCTGAGACCAGGATCAGCTTAAGACATTTTGTTGCCTGAAGTGAAGGACAGAAGGCACCTGAGGCAGCAGGCCAGATTGGGCCATGTGCAAATAGAGGAAGGCATTGTGTGGCAACAGGAGAGAATAACTGGAGTGCTCAGAAAGAACTCTCAAGGCCAGGGCAGTCTCGAGCAGGCCGTGCGGCCCTGGTGCTGAGGGGCGGAGATCGCTTCGGTGCCCCCGCCCTCGCAGAGTGCAGCATGGTTTCCGCGCGGCAAAGCCGCCCAGCCTACCAGCCCGGCGCCCTGGCGCACCGCGCCACCGGGGGTCTACCTAGAGCCGGCCCTGCTCAAGGCCAGCTGCTGCCCCTCATCCAGCATCTGCTGCCAGAAGCAGCTGCCTCAGGCCACCCTGAGGTGGTTGCCTCAGGCATCCCTAAGACATACAGCAGGCTAACAGGAAGTAATTTTTTTTCACTGACTGAGCCAGTGTGGTGTAGTTGTTAAGAGCGGCAGACTCGTAATCTGGGGGACCGGGTTCGTGTCTCCACTCCTCCACATGCAGCTGCTGGGTGACCTTGGGCTAGTCACACTTCTCTGAAGTCTCTCAGCCCCACCCACCTTACAGAGTGTTTGTTGTGGGGGAGGAAGGGAAAAGAGAATGTTAGCCGCTTTGAGACTCCTTCGGGTAGTGATAAAGCGGGATAGCAAATCCAAACTCTCTCTCTCTATCTCTTAAATGACCCTTAGTGTGGCATTGTTGTCTTTGAAGAATGTAGACGAGGGAATAGAGAAAGCTAAATTACCTTCGTAGTTTCACAACATGCCCTAACATGTTATAGTTCCTCTGGATAATTGTCTGAGGAAAGCAAAAATGTTTTGTGCTATAGAGAAGTGAAGATCAGAGTGCGGCTTTGAAATACATTCTATTAATGCAAATAAAACTATATCAGAGAATGTTTTAAATTCTCACTCCATGATAATCCTTTCAGGGTTCCCCCGTCCCCATCCCCCGCCCCCGCCCCCCACACACTGGAGGTGCAATATGTAGCTATGGTGCAAAAATAATCCTTCCTGCCTAAAAAACTGTCAGCTGGTGGTCTGTGTTGTTCTCATTGTTAAGACCTTCAAGTAATTAAGATCAGATTTCCTTCATTTCTTTTAATCGTTAATATTTTTAATAGTCTTGGCAGGTTTCAAAAGAAGCAGATTTTCAAATGAAATCTGTTAAACTTAGTGGTAGGAAGCTTGGTATTTACATAGATTATTTCTCTGTCCCACAACAAGCAAGCATTACCTTTGCCATTTCTATTTCTAAATGACACATTTATTTTGCACGTTTATTTCAGCTCTTATATTCAGCTGCAGCCAACCATAGGTTAGGTCTATTACTGTAAAGCGGTAAAGGATTTTTGCCTTCTAGCTGCATCTGAAAATGTGTTCCAGAGATTTGAAGGATGCTTCAGAACAGCATGGTAAGTGGCACAGATAGCCACTCATGGGGAGCAGGGAGAAGGGAGAATTGGTGAAAATTCTCTTACGCCTCCACTGGAACAAAAGCCATTCCACAATGAAAACAGCAGCAGTGGATTTCACACTGATCCACACCCCAAAAAGTTTGCCACCCAACAGTTCAACAAAGCAGAAGTAAAAAGAGGGTGGAAAGGATGTTGGAGCTGAAAGTAAACAGATGAAGAATATATGTTTAGTTCAACTGACACATGGTCACTTTCAGGAAGGTATCAGGGCTGTGGGATTGTGTCAAAGCATTCATGGAAATTGTGGGCTTTAGAATTGTGCACAAATGCCCTCTCATAATTCTCCACCCTATTTGTGGACAGAGAAATTAGAAAGGGAGGCATTTTACCCAATTTCTCCAGGCACACCTTCTTTACAGACCTTGAACTCCTTGTTGGCTGGCTGTGTTTCTATGTTAAAAGTGTCAATGGATGCTTGGGCGCAAGCAAAAAGAACTGAGATCCTACCATATCTTCCATATGCCAGATATGGAAATGTGAAATTAAAACAGATATACTGAACCAAGCTGAAAGCTATGTATTTAATAGTTTTGTAGAGGAAAACATCATTTTTAATCTATGATGTTATTTGATCAAGATTTGAAACATGGACTTTGTAGTTCACTTACAGGTTTCATAGTCATTATGTTACATTGGACTACTAGGTCTTTTATTAACTGGTGACTTTCCTACACGGGGCTTGCCGATCAGAAGGTTGGCGGTTCAAATCCCTGCGACAGGGTGAGCTCCCGTTGCTCGGTCCCAGCTCCTGCCAACCTAGCAGTTCGAAAGCACATCAAAGTGCATGTAGATAAATAGGCAGGAAGGTAAACAGTGTTTCTGTGTGCTGCTCTGGTTTGCCAGAAGCAGCTTTGTCATGCTGGCCACATGACCTGGAAGCTGTACGCCGGTTCCCTTGGCCAATAACACGAGATGAGCGCTGCAACCCCAGAGTCGGTCACGACTGGACCTAATGGTCAGGGGTCCCTTTACCTTTACCTTTATCCTACACAGCTATTGAAGCACAAGTTGCCCAACTTCCGCCTTCTTTGTTTTTTGCATCTGATTGTCTTGGAATATACCCTGTATGCCACAGAGGTTTCCATTTTAGGGATAGGTTCCCCATGAGTTAAAAAAGAAGAATTATTTGTGTGGAAAATAGACCTGAAACCAAATAGCCAGATTTTAGGTTGTGTGTTTTCTGGTGACATCAAATCAGCTCATAAAAGAACCTACCCTAAGTGTAGGTTCCAACAGCTCCATTCATTGCATTGGGTGGGGCAGTACCACAAACTGTTTATTGTTCCTTTGAAGCAGAGCCACTGACTGAGTGGCCCTAGCCTATACCACCAGTTCTAGTGTCTGCAGTGTCCTAACACTTCCATGAGATGATACAAATGGAAAATTATTCAATTTGCACCTGCAGGGAAAATAAGATGTTTTTATAACAAATAAGTGGAATCTGTTTTCACTTTCTTTCCAATTTCACCTGCTAATTGCAACCATTTTGCAGTACAGATTATGACAATTGATGTCACCTGCCGCCGTTTTAAGTGGTCCCAATTGGAACTTTTGAATCGACAAACAAGCTCCTTGTACTATAGTTTCTTTCATCAATCTTCCCTGTTTTACATCTGCTATGTATATTTTATACTTCTATATAAACTCATTTCTCTCTGACCCAGAGCATATATTTTCAATGTAAACTCTCAGCTGTATAAAGACCACCTATATCTTGCCACCCACATTTTCCAAAAGTGTTTCTGAAGGAAAAGCTCTCTGTTTGCTTTTTGTAAGTCGACGGCCCTACCAATATATATAAGATGCCCCAACTGGGAAAATGATGAAGAAAGCATACTTCTGTGCTGGTCCAAATCCAGAATGGGGTTTTCCCCTTCATAGTGAAAAATGCAAACATTCAAAACGCATGTGGTCATTGCCTCTTGAGCTCTTGTACAGATGGCTGAATTTCAGGGGACGGGGTTCTGTAAGGGGGAAGAGCTCATTCAACACTCAAGAATATATGTTGCAGAAGAGGGACCCTATATCAAGCTGCTTGCCATTTATTTATAACCAAGCCAGCTCTGTGTGACTTTTTGACAAGCTCTTGATAAGTCCTGGACTCAAATCTAAGATTAAGCATCTTGCAACCATTATCAGAAGTCTCTCTCTTCTAATTTAATGGTAGGAATACCTTAACCCCTCACAATATACAAATCTGGAAATGGTTCTGGCTTTTTCAGTGCTACAAGTGTCAGAAAAGCTAGAAGCTAAACAACAACAACCCATTCATGGTGGTAAAAGTGTGAGGACATTCTCTGGTGTTACCTTCTAGTAACAAAGGAAGAGAAGGAGCCATGTGATTTAAAAAAAATAAAAATGGTTATTTATCACGTGCTACTTTTATTTATTTATTTTGAAAAAAGTACAGCTTACAAAAGTCATAATGAAACTGCTGAAGACAATAAAGCATCTACAATGCTGAAACAGAAAAATGTAGGGAGTTACTATGCATAAGGAGTTTGCAAAAATACAGTTCTTCACATGAAAGGGGCTGATGAAGACATACCATTAGAACAAGGATGAGCTGATGGGGTCCATCAAGGGTCTCGGGTCCCCCATCCCTGCATTGCAATGTGGACGCAAACTTCCAAAGTCACATACATACAGCATAGGAGTGGGGATGTAAACTTGGGAGGCAGAGAGAAAGTCTTAGTATAAAAGAGAGAAACCCTATGTTTGAGGATGAGTTGGAGTGGTTTCCCTGGGACTTTCCATTACATTTAGGGGGGGGCATATATAGGTTGTTCCCAAAAATTATCTGTTCAGGTGTATTCATCCATCCATCACTGGAAATTAGAAGGGTGGAAATCTTCAGCGCCACTTAAGTGACATTCAGTTGTGAGTACGGAAGGAGCAGGTAACTAACTATCTGTGGTCTCCTCTTACCTACTCATCCATCTTTTCAGAAAGTGCTTCAATTGGTCTTTTAGTTACTGTTGAACTGGAAGCAAACAAAACAACAGCCACTCAAAATCCTCTTCTGGAATGCTCACCAACCTTTCTTGTGTCACCAAAAGCGGAGTGGAAAATAAGCACAATATGCAGCAATTAACTGATGAAGATTTTCATAGGGATGAACTTTAACATTCAGCTGCTAATTCAGCTGTTAGAAGCAAAACTAAGTGTCCAAGTTCAAAAGCTGGCAACCATCGTTCAAGCTATCAGAGACTGAGTAACTAAAAGCACCACCTGTCTTCCAAGGTAGAATGTGGCTTCCTAATACATTCCTTTCAACCCTGGTAGATGTTTAGGAAGACTCCCCCCTGAAGAAGTTATGTGCCTTGAACAGTTGTATGACAGCAAAAGGTTAAACAGGTGCAAACTTTCCTATCATAGCTCTATGTTGTAGGGGAAAGTGATATTTTGATATTCTGCTTGCCATGTAGGTATTAAAGTCACCAAGTCTCTTTCCCAGGGGGGGGGGGGAGTGAACAGAGTATCTCTGAACTATGGCAGATGCTAAAACTGCAAGAATTCTCTCTACCAAGGAACTTGTACAATATAAATTCCAGTTGGGGGTGGGGAATAAGACAGCAAAATGCCTTCTGTGAGCTGTTTTGTCAAGCTGTGGTTTCTTCCATATTTGAATATTTGGCTCCGAACAGTGTTGGATCTGTTTCTCATAAGAATTTTTAATATGCTGCTCAGTGAAAAGAGAGAGCAGAATATGATGTAACAACAGAGTATAAGCACTGAGAAAGAGATACAGATTAAGGTATCTTATTTTGGACTGGAGATAGCAGATGTTGACAAGACAACAGCTGTCCTAAGTGTGTCAACACATCCGAAATTTCCACCCACGTCTAGCCCACACATTAATGGGTGAACCCAGGAAATCTCTGCGCTGCTAATCTCTGTAGCAGCTGCTTTTTAAAGAAGACACACACACACACACACACACACAGGGTTTGTCTTCCAAAGCTTCTTCTGCAGGGTCCTCCTACAGGTATTCTTTCCTTTTGGAGCTGGATGATAGCTCTCAGCTGACTCTTTTTCCTTGTGCATTATGCCAGATCTCTATGTCCATTCTATATGGCAAGTACATTAGTAATCTGGATAAAAGTGTAAGTGAGGGAAGGGGAAAGCTGCTTGTTTTTATGTCCAATGATTAAAACATGAGCATAAGACCAAATTGTATACATCTTTTTAAATGAAATGTCTTTGCTTTTAAAAAGATCTATCTATCCCAGTGCTATGTATTCCTCTTATCAGCCAGCTGCTACTACCAGGAACCTCTCTGCAGGCCCAAATGATCTCCTGTAATCAGTGCCGGATTTATGTATAAGCTAAACAAGCTTTAGCTTAGGGGCCCCACTCTCTTGGGGGCCCAAAAAAAAGTTTAAAGGGGAAAAAACTTGATGTACATTTCCAAAATATAAGATAAAAAACAAATAAAATAAAAACTACATACAGCAGCAGTGTTTTGTTTTGCTTTGTGTTGTGTTGTGTTGTGTTGGCTCCTATGGTGTAAGTAATGGGCCCTGCCTGCTAGCCTGCTCCCTAAAATATCATTGGTTTGCTCATTTCTAAAGGAACTTTTGCTATTGCCAAATGCCAATGTGTTTGCATTATTAAGTTTGTTGTGAATAAAAAATCATTTTAAGTTAGAGCTTAATAATTATTTCACTATTAATATACTACTTAATTGTTCAACAATTACTTTGATAAAATACATATTTTGTTATGTGAAATGGCTTTAGATACCTATTAGTCCATAAATTACCATACAGCATATATTCAACACAAAAAACAGTGGCAATTTGTTGTTGACAAAGGACAGCTGGACATATAAAGGGCCCCATTACCTTCAGTAGCTTAGGGCCTCATCGAATCTAAATCCGACCCTACCGGTAATTGCACCTGGTGACCAGAGGTCTACTGCCTGATTATGAACGTTCCATTTAAGTAGAGGCTTTGCATAGCTACATTATATGGTGTAGCCATATTTAAAAGAAAAATGGCAGAGGCTCACACAAAGGTCTTTTCCTGTGGCAGTGGTGCGGCTTTCTCTTAATGTTCAGCACCAGCCACTCGCAATATCAGTCTTCAGATAATGGGGTAGGACCAGCTTTGTTACCATGGAACAGGCACCTGGTCAGCCATGGTGAGACCAGGATGCTGGACTATATGGGCCACTGCCCTGATCCACCTGGTTTTTCTTATGTTTTTACATTATGCAGGCTTCTGCATTGTAGGAGCACATCCTCATGCAAGGCAAATGAGGCTGGAGGGCAAAACGATGGGGATTTAAAATTGGTTAATGGCCCTCTAAATGGCATGAGTAGAAAAGGAAGGGACTTGTGGTCCATTCCACGGTGATATTATTGGCACTGTTGAATAAGCACTTAGACTACTAAAGCAACCTTCATCCTCACTGTAAACCGACCACAGTAAATAGATTGGGGAGAAGACTGTGTTTCCCGGGAGCTTGGTGTAGCATTTTGAGCAAGCAGAGATTTCTCTGCAATCAAGTGATGATAGGGTAGTTCAATGGCTGGTTTAGTGATGGATGCACAGACAAACCACAGCACTTAGAGAAATCGTAGGGGTTGTCAAATGGTCAGACGAAATCTCAGAAGTGAAGCTGTCATTAAATCGCCAGGCTCAGAAATGCAGATGGGATAACGAACATGCAACCAGGAGTATTGGTGAGTTGACAGAATTGAGTGGAGGGCCATTGGCCTTCCTATGGATAAAGAAGCCCCTTGTGGTTGGTTGGTTGGTTAGTTAGTTGGTTAGCAAGGCAACTGCAGTTACGGTTGTTAGAGGGTCTGGTCTCAGTTACTTTAAACATCCAAAAATAAACAGCTTTTCTCATAAGGATCTGGTGTCTGTCTTGTGGTGGGAGCTAGAAAATACCTCTATACCACTTTTACAACAGGAAGCACATTAATTTGCTCCGTAGCACTACTAGCAACCTGATCCTTACCATGTTCCATTGATTTCAGTAGAATTTACTTCCAAGTCAGGATTCACCATCGCAGATGCTCAGCCTTGAAGAACTGAAAGAGATAATCTAGTCCACCGGAGCAAATTGACCCATTGAGATCAATGGACGAATTAGTCATTACTAACTCAAGTCCAATGATTGCAGTTGGTCTACTGTGAGTAACACTTAGTTGGATACCACCCAACAAGGAGTATATTAAGTGTTTCTGGAGGAAGTCATTTAAAAACACGTTTCTACTTTTAGAATCAGGTTGCCGGATTTTTTTCAATGAATCCAGGGACACTTTTCAACTTCCTACTAAATAGATAGATTTTGTCAGGGGACTGATTTGTAAATACGGGGACTGTCCCCAGGAAACGGGGATGTCTGGTAACCTTACTTTAGAGCAGGCATCCCCAAGCTTCGGCCCTCCAGATGTTTTGGACTACAATTCCCATCTTCCCCGACCACTGGTCCTGTTAGCTAGGGATCATGGGAGTTGTAGGCCGAAACATCTGGAGGGCCACAGTTTGGGGATGCCTGCTTTAGAGGGAACAGAACAGCTGATTTACACCTCTGCAATCTGAGAGAGATGTTAGCAGGAAAAAGCTAAAGGAATTGGATATTCAAAAGTAATTGATACCTTTGATATAACATGAACAAAAGTTGCCAGAAACAAAAAGTGAGATCGGCAAAGAGAGGATTGTTTTTCTTGGATGGGTTTTAGGTGCGGACTTCTTCCAAGGAAAGGTAACATGGTGACAGAAGCAGTGGTGTGAACACACAAAAACAAAAGCCTTTGATAATATTTTGACGTTTTATCATGTGACAATAAAAATTTAAAGTTCCAGGAAACTTAACAG
This sequence comes from Zootoca vivipara, assembly GCF_963506605.1. NCBI lineage: Eukaryota > Metazoa > Chordata > Lepidosauria > Squamata > Lacertidae > Zootoca > Zootoca vivipara. The sequence goes on along the minus strand of NC_083279.1, from coordinate 52,841,164 downwards.
ACTTTGGAAGGGAAATGGTTATCCATGTGATGCAGAAACTAAGGTAAAATTGATTTTCCATCTCATTTTCAAAAATAAATTGTCTCTCGGTGTTATGCTGCCACCTTCAGCATGTAAACTGCTGTGGAGACATTAGCAACCTCGAGAATGGGATACATTCTGTTTCAGAATATTACTGCATGAGTTTTGGATTTACTGGGGTTGAAGCAAAATAACCTTCCTTATTAAGGGGTCCTCTCACTGGCAGCACCCCACCTGCTCCTCACTCCTTTTCAAATTACAATATTGTGTACTGTGGATGACATGCACTCTGAAAGGGGTTGTAAATTTGAAATACGCAACAAGAAAGCTCTGTGCCAGCTTGTCTCCCTCTGATCTTGGGTGCTGTGTTGTGTCATGCTAGTGCAGAAAAGGCAATAAAATCAAATATTGTTTAAAAATAATCAGTGCCTTTAAGATGCAAGCTATGTTTTTTAAGTTATTTTGTGGGATGCTGTTTTAATTCATTCATTTAATATATTTATAGCCTTCTCCTCTTGCCTACAAAGGCTTCCCAGAGCAGCTTACACAGAGTGTGTGCAACAAGGTCTTCAAGCTGACAAGGAATTATCTTTCATCCCAGCTATGAACATGGTTCCTATTGTAAACTGGGAGAAATATTAAAGCATCTCGGTATATGGATCAAGTTGGGCACAAGGGCTGCCACTGATCTTTCAACAGCCATCAGATATACAGAAATTGTAAAGATTGTAGAGCAAATCCTTTGTATGCACAAGGTCCCAGGTTTCATCAATTTGAATTCTGATTCTGACTTCTGTGGATTTAGATACCCCTCCCAGTTTCGTGTCATCTGCAGATTTGATGAGCATTCAGTCCTATCCTAGTCCATTGGCCATTACAGCTGAGGTGGATGAAAGTTGTGGTCCAAAACATCTGGAACGCACAAGGTATGGGGAGGTAGTCTAGCAACTGAGGCACAGGTGTAAAACAAAATATGAAACAGGAAATGAAGGACCCAGTGATCCTGACAATTTATTGTGTTGTTCCAAAATCAGGCACCTAAAGGAGAAATGATGTAAGAATTTGTACTAGAATTTCATAATATATTTTGTGATGACAGTCATTCAGTGTAATGGCTATGAAAATCAGCGCATACACATAGAAAACTTTTTTAAAAATAATAATACAGTGGAACCTCGGTTTATGAACACCTCGGTTTATGAATTTTCGGTTTATGAACACCGTGGACCCATCTGGAACGGATTAATTCATTTTCCATTACTTTCAATGGGAAAGTTCGCTTCGGTTTATGAACGCTTCAGTTTATGAACAGACTTCCGGAACCAATTACACCCATGCTTCAGTTTATGAACGCTTCAGTTTAAGTACTCCGCGGACCCGTCTGGAACGGATTAATCCACTTTCCATTACTTTCAATGGGAAAGTTCGCTTCAGTTTATGAACGCTTCAGTTTATGAACAGACTTACGGAACCAATTGTGTTCATAAACCGAGGTACCACTGTAATACGAATTCTCATGCATGGCTGAAATCCTACAGACTCGGTAAACTAAGTTCTGCTAGAAAGATACAAATTACGAGTAAGCATGTTTGGAATTGAGGTGTTAAGTATATAGAGTTTTTTGTTTTGTTTTTTAGTTTTTTAAATCTAACGGAACAGTGGAGCCCAAATGTATTGCTGACGTTCAATTGGTATTTCGATACTCAAGTGTACTGTAAAATAGCCTGTCTCCTTCTGTCATGCAAGACTGGCCACAGACTGGAATCAACGTACTGTGAGGTCTCCAAAGCCAATGTCACTGCCAGATGAGGTATGTGTGGACCACTCTGTAAAATACCTCAGACATCCTTTCCCCAAAGAGGAAAAAAAAGTTGATGAATTAAAAGAAAAGGCAAGTAAAGAGTGAAAGCAGGTTCTGCTAAAGGGCCCTGATGGATTCTAGAATCCAGAATATTATTATTCCTGTGGGAGATCCATAGTTATTAAAGGAGTGTTGACAGGCAAAATTCCAAAAAGGGTTTAATATATGAGGAATGTATTTCTGGTCATTACCAAGAATCCAGCAATTTTATTACGAAGGGTTCGACATACTTCTCCCAAGCCCAGGGAGGCATATTAGTCACTCAAGCGAAGAGTGTGTTAATGGGTGTCACTATAAATGGAGAAACTTTTTTTACCTCTCGTCGTGAGCACCTCCACATTACCTTTTATTATATACATGGTTTCAGAAGCTTGTAAAACATTTTATAGAATTCCACAGCAATGTGCTGAAATATTGCTGCTGTAAAAGTATAAATTGGACACTTCTGGAACTTTGCAGTGGCAACGAATGCATCAGCTTTTAGTATCCCTACTGAAGTTGTAGCTCAGGATATTAGAAGTGGGACTTCCTGAATATTACCACTCTTTTCAGTTGATAGAAAGGCTCTGCCCGTTTAAATCTCTTCAATAATTAAAGCATATGGACACCTACTGTTAAAACTTATAAATAGCTCATTAAAAACAATCTGCATAGTCAACATTTTGGCCAAATGCTTACTGTTGTATTGGTGGTGGAGGACACACATCAGTATTACGGAAATATGCTTATTGCTGAAAGTTCTGTTACGATGCCTGCAAAAGATTTTATGGGTGCAATAATTTAAAATACCTTCATTCTTTTCAACAATAAAAATATCACACAGCACAATTCTATGCATGCTTACTGTAAGTTCCACTACGTTCAATGGCAGCCTGAAGTCAGAGTCCTGGGGCATTAAGACTAGACTGCAATCCTAACACCATTTACCTAGGAGTAAACCCCATTGAATTCAATGGGACTTACTTCTGAGCAGACATGGTTAGGATTGCACCCAAGCATTGTAGACCCATTGAAATGAATGGGCATGACTAAGTTAGATCCCTTTGATTTCAGTGATCCTACTCTGAGTATCATTTAGCTGAGTATTGAAGCAAAACTGGGGTGGAGGGTCTCACTTGAGATTAAGGAGCGAGATGAGTATTAGAAAAAATATATATGTGTGGATAAGCTCAACAGCAAAATTTTCAGAAAATTGTATCCCTTGTTATGAATCATCTATACCTAAGGAAATTTTGCTGCTATTCCTTTGGATATTTTAAAAAGTCAGATTTTCTGAGGTCTGGGGACAAAAATGGAAGCTGAACAGTGAAAATAGAAGATAAGGTGTTTTGATCAGTTTGTCTTGTAGTTTCCCCATAAAACTGAAAGAACAAATCATGGCTGTCCCCCAGCATTCAAGCTCACCATAGGCTACCAATATCCATGCATTGTGGTCTGCCTGGAGCCTGATAATCAGCCATGTTTTTACAGCTCCAATCAAGTAGTGGACATAGGGTGTTGCTGCATACATGGTGGGCTGCTAATCTGACTTGAGGGTTACAAGTCGTGCAGCCTTCCTGGAAGAGTTAAACCTTTACTCTCTGCATCAAAAAATCTAAGGTGATGTTAGACTTTTAATGTAGCCAGGCTGCCATCATGTGGTTTATGTGGGAAATGGAAGCTGTCCTTGTGGGAAAGGACTTTAGGGTTAGCAAAAGCACAGATATGAATATGCAATATGCATTTACGGTAACCACTTTTGTCACAGATAGAAAGCATGAAAGTTTCCACAGCAAATTGATTCCACCTATATCTTTGAATTTGCTCTAATGTGCAATTGGGCCTTGCAGAAGTATAGTTGCTAATGTTTAGGCTGAGCCTTAAGACTCACTTCAGTAGCAACCACCAACCCCAAAGTCATGGTCCAACTGCCATTACAAGCCAGTTATAACAAGGTTATAAAAATCACATGTTATAGGCAGATAGTACACAAAAAAAGCAATATTCTCTAAATATGTAAGATAAGAAATGTTTAACAAGAACAGCATACCCTCCAACTTTTCTCCGATGAAAATAGGGATGTCCCATTCCATCATGATAATTTTACTATTTGTACACCACACAATCCTACTGGGTTGCCCCAGCCACTCTGGGCGGCTTCCAACATGTAAAAACATGATAAAACAATAAACATTTTTTTAAAAAAACTTCCCTATACAGGATTGCCTTTAGATGGCTTGGAGGTCAGATAATTCCATACCCTCCAACATTTCTCCAATGAAAATGGGGACATCCTACCTAAGGAAAAGTGGGACATTCCGGGATCAAATCAGAAACCAGGATGGCTTCTCAAAATCAGGGACATCTCTGGAAAATAGGGACACTTGGAGGGCCTGGTACATACAAGGTAGCCTTACCCCCTAGATGACATTACAGGTGCCATCTTTGCCCCTTTCCAAAGCAAATGTATATATTGCCTACTGGCACTGATCACACATCAGCGGGGGGGGGGGGGGCATGGCCAGTTAAAGCCTTGGCTTCTGTAAGCAGGGCTACCCCAAACATTCTCAAAAGCCCATGCACACGCTCAGTATGTAAGGATATAAGAATTGTTGTAAGTGGGCCTTGAGACCAAAAGGACATATCCACCTTGACTCTGGCAAGTGTCCTGGACAAATGTGCTAGTCTTTAACTCTGTGTGTATCGTTGACTTGCAATACCAAGTTGGAGTTTCAGTTTCATCCTTTCCCCACATCTTAGGAAAGGGCTTTGTTTAGAAAGAGCATCTCAGACACGTTTGCACCGTGTCCACCAATAGTTATCAATACCTAGCCTTTCTTGCTGCCAGAGGGCAGTCAGAAGGGTTGCACAGATATTAAAATATTGGGCTGATGGGTCTGAAAACAAAACCGGCTGTTTTTTGAAGAATACACAATTCAATACAATCAGTGCTTTTTCAGGGGGTCATCAAGGGTAAGCAGTACCAGCACCTCTCTTTTTTGTCATTAAAAAGTATGGCATTTACTGTAACAATTTCATGGTAAGTACCAGCACTTCACTTTTCTAGGGGGAAAGCACTAAATGCAATAAACAGCTTTCCTGAGAAGATTTAGCTTATGAACAAAACAGCAGGTTCTTACAAATGTTTGCACCTGACAATTTAAGAAAATTCATTTCCTAGAGATACCATGCATTGTATTGTGCCATGTCAGTTTTGAATTTTTGGGCGAATAGTCTTAAAAATAGCCCCGGAACTTCAGAATCTTGCCAACTTTTGTGTCCGGATTTTCACCTTTTGAAATATGGCAACCCTACATAATGATCTCTGGGATTTGTAGTTGTCTCCCTGATTGCAACCTAGAAGATGGGCAGTCCATGAATGGATGTGTCATTCCTTTTATCTTCAGTTATTAATTGAGCCAACAGAACTAAGAATGAAATCTATAACTGAACCACATAAAATGTTGAAAATGCGATTCCAAAGATGGTACAATTTCACTGCCATTTTACAACCTCATGAACAGGCAGAAGTTCATTTCACACCAAGAAGAAAAACATATTCTATTATCGATACTTGATTGTGTTCTTACTTTTTGTCTGCTAACAGCATTCCACATAGACAGTGGACTTGCTGATCAAGCCATAACATCTCAAGCACACAGTGACCTGCCATAAAGTTCATGATGGCACATGTAGCATCATTTCAAAAGAAGGCACCCATATATAGTCATTTAACATTTGCTTTGTCTATCCTAATCCCTTAGGAATCCAAGTCATGTGAATCTGTGTGCCACCTTATTGTGTCTATTTTATGTGAGTGCCTAGCAAATAACTGGCAACTGCAGTACATTTTATATAAATGAAATTATTGCATTGCAAGTTCTATAACGGAAATTTCCAAGTCTGTTTTCACTGCTATCAGTGGAACATCTCTCAGGGACTTGATTACAATGAAGATCAAGCCAAAAGAATTCTTGTAAGTCCCATGATTTCACAATGACAAGCTGCCAGGCTTGGGCTTCATATATTAGTATATTCAAAATGACACTAATAAGATTCCCCAAACCAGGCAGCTATGGTCTCAAAAAAAAAAAAGTATGATACTGCCCTAATTGTCCCTTAAAATATGAAAATCAAATCTTACAGGGTTGTGCGGGGAGAAAGGATAGAGGAGCCAGAGGCAAAAAAAACTGATGTCTTTCTTAGCTGTATTGGAAAGTATTTGTGTGTTTACAGGGCACTTCAGGACTTCAGAACTTGGTTTTTGAAACCACAATGTAGCACAATGTAACAGCAATCTTATATTCCAATTACATCAGCATACTACAGTTTGGGTTGCTCATCTTTTGTGTATTTTCAATTCGCTGGTCACGCTGGTTTATAACTTGATGCTACTCCAGAAATTGTTCTCTTTCTCTTTCTTTTGCATAGACACACATGCACACACAATTTGATATTCAAGGTGGGCATCATACAGACACAGCACACACCCCCTTCTGAATTACATTTTGTGCATTAAAAACATTCTGTATTTCAGAAGACTTATCCAGCACATGGGATGTCTTCATGGTGCTGGGCCGTGTCACATGTTCACGAGCATCATGGCGCCCATTTGGAGGATATGCTAACATATACTGAAACTTAATCACTGGATGATATCCAATGTTACTCATACTTAGAACAGAACTATTGAAATAAACAGACTTAATTAGGCCATGTGTGTCTGCTGTGACTATCAACAAATGATTGATGCATTTGGCGTCATTGATGCGTCTGGCATCATTGTTTGAAGAAAGACCATTTACTGCAGGGGTCAGCAACCTTTTTCAGCCGTGGGCTGGTCCACCATCCCTCAGACCATGTGGTGGACAGGACTATATTGGGGGGGGGGGGAATGAATGAATTTCTATGCCCCACAAATAATCCAGAGATGCATTTTAAATAAAAGTACACATTCTACTGCATCAATAGGAGTATAGCATCTAGATCAAGGGAAGTAATAGTACCACTGTATTCTGCTCTGGTCAAACCTCACCTGGAGTACTGTGTCCAGTTCTGGGCACCACAGTTCAAGAAGGATACAGACAAGCTGGAACGTGTCCAGAAGAGGGCAACGAAAATGGTCAAAGGCCTGGAAACGATGCCTTATGAGGAACGGCTTAGGGAGCTGGGTATGTTTAGCCTGGAGAAGAGAAGGTTAAGGGGTGATATGATAGCCATGTTCAAATATATAAAAGGATGTCATATAGAGGAGGGGAAAATATTGTTTTCTGCTGCTCCAGAGAAGCGGACACGGAGCAATGGATTCAAACTACAAGAATGAAGATTCCACCTAAACATTAGGAAGAACTTCCTGACAGTAAGAGCTGTTCGGCAGTGGAATTTGCTACCAAGGAGTGTGGTGGAATCTCCTTCTTTGGAGGTCTTTAAGCAGAGGCTTGACAGGCATATGTCAAGAATGCTTTGATGGTGTTTCCTGCTTGGCAGGGGGTTGGACTGGATGGCCCTTGTGGTCTCTTCCAATTCTATGATTCTATGATACTCATGTAAAAACATGCTGATTCCCGGACTATCCACGGGCCGGATTGAGGAGGTGATTGGGCCGCATCTGGCCCACGGGGCTTTAGGTTGCCTAACCCTGAGCTGATTTACTGTATCCCCAGCAATGGCAGTTGCTGCCTGGTGCAGCTGTGGAGGCGCCTGGGGGGCAGGAATCTTCTGTTGTATGGCTACCAGTGGCGTCTTCAGCCTCAGCTGGTTGCAGGGTCTTTAGGGACTTCCCACTCAAATTTCAAATTTAAAACAACCAATCAGAGCCCAATGAAAGCTTGAGACATTCCTACACCCCTCAAATGTCTTTGTCTAGTCTAGTGTGATTAACAGGGCTTTTTCTTTTCAGCCAGAGTTCACTAGAGCTCAGCCAGGGCCGTCTTGAGCAGATCGCGCGCCCTGGTGCTGAGGGGCGGAGATCGCTCCGCCGCCCACCCCGCCCTCGCAGGGCGCCCTCCTTACCAGGTCGGCGCCCAGCTTACCAGCCCCCCGCCATGGTGCACTGCGCCACCGGGGGTCTATGTAGAGCCGGCCCTGAACTCAGCTCTGGCACCTCTCAGGTGGGTGCCACTGCAATTCTAAGAGAACAAGGAAGAAGTTCATGGTGAGCTCCAGCACCTCTTTTTCTAGAAAAATAGCACTGGTGATTAATGTCACCAGTGAGCCTATGAGGTTGAGCCCCTGCCCCAGCCTCCCTTAACTCAAAAGGGAGTTTGGTAACCAAGATTTATACCTTGATTGCCTTTAATCATAACTATATCTGCCAACGGGAGAGCCAGCAATCGTGACTAGTCCTCCAATAGCATTTTGAATAGTTTTCAAAATGGCATTTACCAAGCAGCATCAGGAGCTGCTGTTTGAGAAAGAAAAGTCCAAAAGTTTGACTTTTCTCAGGCACATGGAGCTATTTGTGCAATTCTTTCAATCAGGTCCACAAAAACATAAGTCTCATACTGAACTGCAAAGCAATAATTAACTCATAAATTTTGGTTCCAAACCCCAACCAGCAAGATAGTTTATTTACTGGTGTAACTGGTACAAAGGATACTGCAAATAATTTTTGCCAGATTTTTTTTCTCGTCTGAATAACAAGAAAAGCAGCTCTTGGTGTACTGAAACCAGAAATGTCAGTGTTTTGTTATACTTTAATAACAGCCCAATTAACCATAAGATAAATTTAAACAGAATAGAACATATGCATTTTCTAGTCTGGCTAAACAGCATTTGAGGGAAACATTTGTTTGAGTTCAGGAACATTTCCAGAATTAATGCCAAATCACACTATCTCAAAGGGGAAAATATTTAAATTGGCTGTTAACATATTCTTGATAGCAAATCTTTTCAAGCCAAATACTCGATGCTGTTTTTCACTTTAGTATGTTTTGTTCAGTACTCATTACCACTCTAAGAATAATCATTTTTCTTTTCATAACTGCTGGACTAATTTGGTAGTTTTGTGAACATTTCACAATGTCATACAAATCACTTTGGCAAATTTACTTAAGCATGTTCTTTACTGGGCATCTTAAAGAAAAATAACCAGTGGCATAGGCCCATGACTCAAATTCTTGGTAAGCTATTTATTATGTCTATGGCCATATGCTGGTCTCCTACTCCTGCCCCAACTTCTTAGTTTGCCCCACTGAATGATGGATGGTTAAACAGAGAAACAACCCAGCCAACTTGAACAAACAGTTCTAGCCTCTTGATATTCCTGGCCTCAATTCTAAAATCAAATAGGTTCCAGTAAGCTAACAGAGAAGGAAGCGGCTTTTTTCTTACCACACACTAAGGAATCTTGATTATGTAATATCACATTATCTTTCAACCCAGGCTTTCAGCTTGCTGCATTTTTGTGACATTTTGATGATGACATTGCAGGTCACTCTGCTAGACACTAATAGTTGAGATTGGTGCACAAGTAAGGCTGTCTCTAAAGTGGGTCTTTAAAGAGCAGTCAGAGTCAGTGCTAATGGTGAGTCAGAAGATCTGGTTTAACTGGTGCAATTGCTAAACTTTTTGGATGCCCCTTAATGTCACTACTTATCCCTAGGGAACTTTGTCAACTGTTGGGCTATGAAGTCCTATTGTGAATGCTTTAATCCTCACTTCCTAAACTTCCTAAACAGAGAATATATCCGGAAGTCACCTCAAAAAAGCATGCTTCGTTTTTCAACATATGAACTGAAAGGGCAGGTAACATAGTCCATCTACTACACAATCTGCCTTCTCATAGTGCCTCGCTGGAGGAAGCAGAAACATTTCAGTCAATGTCTTGCTCTTCAAGCCAATGCTGGCTACTAACACTATTGCAATATCACTTCTGATAACTGATCGTTTTATGCACAGCCATTTACTGAAAAGACATAGAATCATAGAATTGTAGAGTTGGAAGGGACCAAAAGGGTCATTAGTATTCTCATTATTGTTGTACCAACTCAATGAGAAAAAGGAATTAAGACTCCTGGGTCAGGATGTTCCCATGTTATCCACAAGTACTTACAAGTGCTAATGAAGTCCAAAAGTATATGTGATAATTAGATATGAACAGAAGAACAGGAAACCTATGAGATACTTTTAAAAGCTCTAGTCAAAGTCAAAGTCAGAAAATAGGTAAGATTGTTGTACTAAGCAAATGGTGAAGGATATGAGCCAGCCGTATGGTATTAGCCACAGTGGAGACCTGCTTTTCTAATATAAAAGACACTAGGCTGTGTGTTAGTTTAAAATGAACAGCTAAGATTGTGTATGGGCACCAATTGGCCGCCAAGCTGAAGCCTTGTGAATTGAATCTTTCCTCTTAATAACTTTCCAGCTTTATTTTGCTTTATTTTGATATTTGCTATAACACATTTCCACAAAAGATCAATGGAATGAACATCTTAACTTTAAAAATAACTAGAAAACAGCATAAATAAATAAAACACTTGTGTTCTGCTTTTTTGTCTAAAAGATCATGAAGGCAGCTAACAACAAATCACAATAGAAAATAATACGCATAATTTTCACCAAAACAGATTTTAAAACATTGCAATATTTCTATGAAGGCAAACCATCCATTTTGTTTTTTCTGAGCAACTTTTCAAACAACAACAGAGAGGGCTGACTATTTACCACAACCTGAAAATATATGTGCATGTTTATAGGCATTTCCAAGTTTCTGGAAGAGGGAGAAGGGGAAAGGGATTTGAGTTGATTCTTCAAGTCTGTATTTTTAACAGAACAGTTTATTTTGCAATTTAACATGTGCTGAACACATAACACTCAAGGACTCCATTCAGGAGGAGGGGGTCACATATTTTTCCAGCACTAGGGGCTTATATAAGTATATAGTTGGAAGCACTCATAGTGGTATCTGCTTTTCAGGCCAAGACTGATTTTTATTTGGAAGTGGAAAGAAATGAAACAAGGAAATGAATGGTATACAAAATTTAGTAACACTCTACAAGCCAAATGAAAATGTGTTGACCTCATAGAACAAGACTCAGTCACTGATTGAAAATAATGATTTATAAATGATGGCCTTAGATCTATCTATAGGCCATGACAACTCTGTGGAATGATTTCCAAGTTGTTCACAGTAAGTGTTGATGGTGCTGTAGTGCAAACTAGCTCCAAACACCAAAGGCTGATTTTTTAATAGATAACTTTGTACTGGGGTGGGGAACCCATGGCCCTTTGGGTGTCACTTGACTACAACTCCCATCATCCTTCACTATTCGTCATGCTGGCGGGGCAGATGGCAGTTGGAGTTCAACAAAATGTGGAATTACCGTTATAACTGGTTTGGGAGGGCAGATTTGTTCAAATGAAGCCACAGTCAAATTTGAAGCCACAGTCATGGCCCTATGTTAAGGATTGTGTTCTGACATTATAATAAGATATCAGGAGGGAGGAGGTCCTACAGCTTATAGTTAGAAAACAGTTCAATTGAATTATTTGAAATTTAGTAAGTTTGAGGATAGTCCATGTCAGATTTGGGGTAGAAAGGATTAGAAAATGGCTATTTGCAGTGAGTTAAATATGTGATGAGCAACTTCAGAAGTCAACAAGTGGGGGGGGGGGGTTTGAATGAATTGTGTGACCTGTTTGTAGATTTACTTATTTTTAGGGCAATTTTGTAGTCAATGTTACTCAATGTAGTAAATGTTACTCAATGAGAGCTCACAAGAGTGTTCTCCGCACATGCTAAGTGTGAACCTGCTGTGAGAGAACGTTAAATGTGAGAAAGGAAGAATGGGAATGAGTGACAGCCAGAGGAATATAAAAAGGTGTATCTGTGTGAAGGACAGAATTTGGTGGGGGGCGGGCGAGGCCACAGCCTTAAAGTGTTTACAGTTCGCGTGGTTCAAGAGGATAGAAGTTAGGTGTGAAGGAAGAAATCATGGGAGATGAGTAAGAATAGTTTGAGGGGCATGAAGGAAAGGGGGCAATATATCTGAGGTGCAAATTGGCTGGATTCTGGTGAGCTGCTTTTGATGGCTGGATTCTGGTGAGCTGCTTTTGAAAGTCGAGTAGAGGCTTCAGAAAAAAGGGAGGAAGGAGATTTAGGGGGCTTGAGTGTGCTTAATTTGCTGAATTTCCCATTTTTCTATTGCAACTTTTAAGACTTGCCAATTGACCTAAAAAGCCACATTGGCCCACTCCTGCACCTTTAACAAACATAAAATGTACAGGAATCTACTGGAGTGATTGTAGAACTTGGAAACCAGCATGAACCCTCACTAATTTCACCCAGTGAACGAGTTGTTAAATGAAGAGAAGAAGAAGCAACCAGAGGTGATGGAATGCACCCTATTTCTCATCTCTCCCACTGTGTTTTCCATTGAGGTTCTCGTTTCAGTTTGAAGTTTGCCTGATGAGAGAGTTGTTGGCACAATCTTCTCAAACCATAATTCAATGTGGGTGGCATTGGTTGCCATTTGGGTACTTGTAACATGGAATGGTGGTTTGAATAGCATGATGGTTTCAGTTGAATGGGTTTACTAGTAAAGACACAAATCTGGGACTTGGGTCCACTTTTGTCACTTAACAGCACTCTTTCTCCAAAGCTAGTGGCAAAACTGGAAGTAACCACAAGATAGATTACCATACTATACCAATATTGCCTGCATAACATGTCTATTAAAACCTTTGGAAAACTTTGCTTTGAAAATACTGTATGGTATTTGTAAGGGGGAGGGCTTACAGAGAACAGCCCCCCCTCATCCGAAGCAGCCCGTCTCCCAGCAGTCACGAGAGCAAAGGGTCTGATGGAGGGAGTCAGGAAACGGAAAGGGAGTGCCAGACCTCTGGCAACATCCAAGAGCCCCTGCTCCATAGGCAGGGAGAGAGGGAGGGGGAAAGAGAGGACAGGAATCAGTCAGAATGGAGACCCTCCCCCCCCCCCCCGACGCCGGAATTGAGGAGGAGGAGAAAAGGGAGGTGCTTCACAGTTCCAAGGCTTTTATGTTGGTCTAAAACGCGGAGAGGGGGCAGTGCAGGAATCTGACTCGAGCGAGTAGACAAGAAACAAGCAGCTCGTTACACTGTAAATAATGTGCACTAATAAAAGCTTCTGAAAGACAAGCATGTGGAAGGTCGTTACTCAAGAGTAGTCACAACAACCCTGACAGTATTAATTGTATGTGAATATTTATTTATTTTTAATTATTTAACTTACTTACCAAATACCTATCTAAGAATAAGGGTCACATAGGCTATTATCCTTTCAAGAAGAGCTGACCGATAATAGATGCTTTTGTGAGGAATAAGCAGTGCTGGATTTATATATAGACTAAGTAGGCTGAAGCCTAGGGCCTCTAAATCTAGGGGGCCTTGCCAGCCTGCCCACTCCCCAGTGCCGCAGTCTCCCTTCTCCCAAAATTGTAAACACAAGACTTCATGCAAGGGCAGGGCAACTCAGGCCCAGCAACTATTAGACTCAGGGCTAGCCAGTGGGGCCCAATTTGAAGCAGTGGGGTGCAACTTGAATTTCTTTTTCTTTTTTGTCTGCAAAATCTTATAGATGTAAATAAAATCCATCTAGATTGCCCTGGTGCAGGGGCCCCCTTAGGAGCAGCCCGCAGGGCCCAATTTGGCCCAGTTGCTCCAATTGCCTTAAGGTCAGCCCTGATGAGACTGTGCAGGGGTTGGACCAGGCATCCCCAAACTTCGGCCCTCCAGATGTTTTGGACTACAATTCCCATCTTCCCTGACCACTGGTCCTGTTAGCTAGGGATCATGGGAGTTGTAGGCCAAAACATCTGGAGGGCCGCAGTTTGGGGATGCCTGGGTTGGACTGACAAGCCCTGCACATTCTAGGTCCCTGGTGTCACCATTCAGAGTACAGACTCAAGGACTTGTTATGGAAATAAAGGGGGGCACTTACTGGAAATCAGTTTTGTCACCTCCTGCCCCCCCCAAAAAAACCCCGAGACAATGAGCCCAGCCAGCTTTTATTCACAGTTGCATAACACTAAACTACAGCATGGCCATAAACTTGTACGTTCAGCTGCTGAAATATACACCCAATATGTAGCAATGGAGATTTATGTTACTGCTTTATGAATGAACACTGTGTTTTATGAATGGACTCTGTATTTTGTGAATTACCTAAGAGCCACCAATAGGGAGCTCTGGAATCTGACAGCTAACCAATTGGGTACTACCAAACAGTGATCCCTATTGCTGAAAGCAGGTAAGCAGCAGGGAATGCTTCAGCTCAGCCTTTGCACTGTTGACTGAACACCCCCTGCTGTGCAGATAATGGAGAAAGCTTGTAAATTGTATCCCTTCTGGCATCCTGGCCAACTCTATTATGCTGGTGTAAACCCTGGTGCACCAGAAGCACAGAATAGCAGCAAATAAAATCTGCTCATACATCAGCAACTGATAAGCAATCTTGTTTGTCCTCAGTAACCAAAATTATATTATTAACATATACAAGCAGAAAAGTTGTTTTCCTTCATTTGCAAGGAATCGTACAAAACAAAGTAGCACTAATAAAGAAAAGTTCCAGGGTGGCAACAGAAAGCAAACTAAAAATGCTTTTGCAGTTCATCAGAACTATCCAGCAATATCAAGTTATAGGAAAACTGGTGCTATTTACTGTAATCCTTCTAGTTGGTTCATTGGTTTGGCAACTTCCATGCACATGACGTGTGATGCTAATTATTTTCCCCAAGAGTTAAATGATAACTAATCAGAGGCAGCTACAGGAGAACTATGAGATTCGGGTGAGGGTCAGATGCCTTGTCAATCCCAGCAGTATATAAGAGGCCTGCGGACTGCCCACTTTAAAATCAATTTTGTGCCTTTCACAAAGACCCCTGGACCTATTAGCATGTAATTTGGCAGGTTTGTTGCCCAGAGACACTTCTCTTGTGTCTTCAATTTTCAGCCCAATTGCCCACAAAACACAAGAGGAGATTACATTTAGAGAAACAGTTTGTAGCAGTTAAAAACTGAAGCTAAATGGTTTACAAAATGCCTAACAGACTAGGATTAAGCTCTAATTGGCAACTATGCAAACTGAAGTGATATCATACTTGCAATTTTATTACTATACTAGGGAACCACTTTCAAATAGAGGACTTTCCCCCCTCCCCCAAAAAAAAATCAACTTAATTTTTTGTTATCCAAAATACTTTTTTCTCAAAAGAACAAAGCATACCAAACAGACAACCAGTTAATTTGAACCAGGGCACATCAGAACATGGCAGAACATATTTGCAATGCATGGCAAGAGCCCTTGTGAAATAGTCTCCACTGCATAGGGCAAAACTAGCCAAACATCTTGCAGGGGCACATTGCTTGTCTGATGGCACTCCCCCTACCTAAGAGACACATACAAGAACATAAAACAGAACTTTATAAAATCTCCTGTGCCACTGTGTAGTATGCCTATCTCACATGCAGTCTGCCCCAAAGCACAACCTAAATTACTGAAGTGATGCTCCCAGTTAAACCATTTGAAATACAGATACATGTGCCATTTCCAACAATATGCTAATATTCTTTTTAAAATTCCATTTCTGAAACTTAAGCATCCATTAATATTTCATTGGATTTTTAAAAATGGCATCAGTTATGCTAAAAATATCAAGTGTTTGTCCTTTTGCAGCAGTCAATTTTACTTCTCCTTGTTTTTCCTTCAGATTTCCATCCATCCCAAAAATAGGTTCAAAATTTTATTTGCCAGCAGTCTACATTTTTTAAAAAAATATTCATATAATTTAAAACTGTTTCGGTTACAGTTGTTCAATAAATTAACTGAGAAAGTTTGACATCTAGAGACGCCCTTGATTTTAATTAGAACTGAGGTTGCCTGATTAAATTAAGTTCGTATACTGTGTTCTCTTATCCTTGAAATAGAAGATGTGAGCTAAGTGATTGCATTGCAATTCCAGCTGCCAAATGAGATCATCTCTAGTTTTTTGCTACTACAAGAGCACCTCCTGCTGCTAACATTATAAAATCTGTATTGCTAGTGTCAACTGTGAGCAATGTTTATATGGCAGTGAAGATGTTTGAGCATCTTCACTGAAGATTCTTCCAGGTGTGCCTTTGCGGATGTGTCAGGTTTGAGGCAGCCTTGGACGAGGTACCCTCTGGTGGACTCTCTCAGAGCTATCCTAGGACTGTTATGTCCTCGATTGTCACATCTTAATGTGCCATACATGACTATGCCATATGTCTATGGCTAATAATTTTGTACAAACTGCCATTAATGTGCCCCTAATATAGAAACACAAGAAGTAACTATAAATTACTTTTGATGACTTAGCACTGCATTGCTGTTTATATATTTGACATATTTCCCCCCTAAGAATGTGCCTGGATCATATAAAATAATTACAACTAAGCCAATTGCACTCATGAGTAATTAATTCAGTTGTAATTTGAAACAAGACCTGGAACCATTTGATGGATTTAGCCACAAGGGACAGGTGAAATTGTAGTAAGCATTGCTCCCTCAATTGGGCTATAAATCTATTCAAAGGAATCCAAGAAAGTTTGGCAAAATTGTGCTAAAATAAACTGACTTTTATAGAGATTGCAATTTTTATTTAAGCCATATCCTTTAAGTCCTATATATTAAGGCAACTGCAAATAACACAAGCAGTGCTCCATTGGAGCAGCAATTTACTTTAATAACATTGGTTTCCACTGCTGACAAAATGTTTTGTAAGAAACTCCGGATATAGCAAGCAATTTATAGTGATTTGTGGAATTAAAATACTGTGTGTGTGTGTGTGTGTGTGTGTATGAAAAGTGATTATTTATTTACTTACTTAAAATGAACCACACAATAAAACCAGCCATCATCAACATATATATATTGTATATGTGTGTGCTTATGGGCTTAATTGTCAAGTTCCTCTATCAATAGTGCTGTAAAATTTCTGATGGCCCCCATCTGGAATATTTCACTCAACAAAGCAAAATTGCTGGATTCTTTTAAGTATATAAACTAACCACTATAATTTTCTGGAAGAAAACCTAATTGTATTATTGCTGCAAAAGCAGAGTTGGTGAAATCTAATACCCCTTGGCTGTGTACTTAACAAAAAATGGCTTTTCTCCTTGTTCAGGGTCCAATTAACCATGAGACATTCCTGAGCAAATGCCTAGCTCCCATCCTCATTTTACCAAGGGCTTCTATCAGAACTGCTGTTTCATTAGTAGCTCCTTATCAAGGACATTCCAAACATCAGACTGAGCTCAAACAATTCTACCTGCTGACAGTTAATGAAATAGCCACATAATGCACTTTGGTGTACTGTATCTCAGTGCTGCTCAGTTGCCATCTTGTGAACTCAGAGTGAAGATATAAAAATATATGGGTCATGTGGATCTATACATTTTCAGACCAAGGGAGGGAGGGGGGGACACACACCATTCAGAAAACCCTGAGAAGGCACACACAGAGACCCACCAAAAGCCAACCAAAGACTGCACAGGGCCCACATGCTGCTCACACATGAAAAGAGTTGATGAACTGATGTCACAGTGTCTCCATGAGATTAAGTGGAAGAACAATCCAGCCAGGCATTCCTCCAGTCAAGATTTTAATTCCTTATGTTGCTGTCTCTGGTGGTGTCCACATCATGCTCCTTCTGGGGTAATTTGCCACCCTTGGTCCCCACCTTGCACTCAGCTCTCACCTGTGGCTTGTAGAAGCTATCAGCATGTGACAGCAGCCGTACTCTGGGAAACAGCTTTGAATGGACATCTAAAATCAGGTAAGAGTAGCCAGTGGGTCTCAAACCCTTGGTGAGTTAGGACTTTGCCTGCATGTGAAGACAGCCTCCAGCGAGTTAAGCAGATAAGACCAATAGTGGATCTGACAGTCAAGAAGGCAGTTTCTGCACATGCTGTAGAAGGAAGTGTGGGGCAGATGGGGTTCATCAACCTGAGAAGGTAGCCCATCTAGGAAAAAGAAAACTGATCCTAAACCTCTGCTGTCTTGCAGCTATACTCATCTGTGAGAAAGCCTTCAGGAAATATCCATACCAGCTACCTTGCAGGACATCATCAGGAGAAGACAAGGCTAAGGAGTAAACCCTACACAAATCTGGATTAGAGTCCCTAAGACAGTTGGATGGTGACTTCTGTGCTTCCTTCTGGCAAATCCTGCAGCCAAGCTGGTACCAAATGTATTGCTCTGCTTCCCTTTGGACCACATCAGCGAGGCTTGTTATCTGGGCAGCGCAGGACTTCCATACACACTGCCCAGACTTGCATCCCAGGGAGGTCACATTGGTGTTGCTAACACAGCAGTATGCTTTCATCCCTGGAGATGCACTCCATTGTCTCTCAAGACAGATGGATGCCAACAACATGAAGTTACTCGCAAGCACTATTTTTGAGCACTATGTAAAATGGGAAGGAGGACTGTGCAACCCAGAGCTCACATTGATTCCACAACCCTATTTAGCCAGGAGAAGCTGTTTGTTGTTGACCTCCAGGAGAGGTAGTGTATGTCCCTTCCACAAGTGCCACCACAAATGAGCCAGGTTTCCATCCTTCATCACCCACATATTGACTAATTGAGCTCAGAATGGGATAGGTAGTTTATTTTTCTGATTCATAGGGGAAACATTTTTTTCATATAGATATAGATAGATGCAGAACATAATAGAGTTTCTGTACAATAAAATCTGTTCAGACTGTAAGGGGAAAGATCACATTGACAACAGACTCTTCCCTTGTGTGCTTTGGACAATGACATGCCCATGCTTTGCAAAGTGCCAGGTTAAATGCCTCTAAATAAATGTAGCAAGGAACACACCTGGAAAATAGGCTTATTGGAATTATTTCTTAGTAATGAAATCTAACAATTCCCAAAGAGTTAAGTATCCATTCTTCACACTGTAGATAGAGACCATGTTTGCTGCAAAATAACCCCAAAGATGAACACTATCTGGGTGGGCACTTTGCAAAGTTTTTACATTTGGCCAAGAAAAACTTTCTTCAATTACAAACAGCACAAAGAAAGCAGAGTCTTCTTTTTTCTTCCAATTTCCAATCAGTGTTTCTGTACAATAACAATCTTAGTTGCATGTTTCCTGCTTTTGCTACTCTTGGGGCAACTGTCCCTTCCCTTGCCGGGTCTGCAGATGAAAGGAGCCAAGCCAGGAATTACTCAAAAAGAATGTTGGGTCAAACTACAGGGGGAAGATAGATATTGCTCTATTTTTAGCCATGATGTATTGTCTAGAGTTTTAAAATTCTACCCTGGGCAGAACTCCTGTTCCTTCAAGTACTTAGAAACAAGGAAACATTTAATGGGGAAATATATATAAACATGATCTAATTCCATCTATTTGCCTGTCTTGTCCAATCTTACTAACAACAATTCTCTTGTATCTCAGCCAATGCGTTTTCAATAAAAGCATTACCACTGAGCTATGGTCCTGCCCCCAACATTGCCCCACGGCTTCTTTCATCATGAACATAAGGGGAATTGGCAAAACTCCCATTTGCCACATTTCTCTTGGAAATGCAGCTCTTGTGCAAGGGAACAACATTTTGCCTGCCATCTTACTGAGCGTGAGAATCCTTAAGTTAAAAAGTGTATGTTATGAACCTAGTATAGAACAAGACAGTGAATAAGATACGAAAGGTGGGAATAGGATTAGTACAGGGAGGTCTGTATGTGAATGCCACAATTGTTATCATGCAGGAACAGATACCAGCACTGAGGAAATAGTGTCAGCATCTTGTAAATCAGGCATCCCCAAACTGTGGCCCTCCAGATGTTTTGGCCTACAACTCCCTTGATCCCTAGCTAACAGGACCAGTGGTTGGGGAAGATGGGAATTGTAGTCCAAAACATCTGGAGGGCCAAAGTTTGGGGGTGCCTGTTGTAAATTAAAGGTGCCATTAGAAAAACAAAAACATGCTGCAGTTCAGTACACAAAACATTTAGCTCCTGTGCAGCTATGGTTTTCAGCAAAGCTCCAGCAATAATCTCCCCTTCACTTCTTGTTTCATGCTGTGATAACTGAACAAACAGTATGGGTAACTTCCCTATAGCCAGTAGCATCCAGTGTTTGGAGCTGCCCTCCGGACACCAGTATCACTGTCGTTTATGTAGACAGGGCAAAGTGGTGGTGAGTTCAGGGCTGTGAGGACACACTGGCAACGCCAATCTGACACAGCAGCTATCCTGCCCGCCTCATTCCTATCCAGGTATGCTGCCATCACCGCAGTGTAACAAGGGCAGTTCGGCAGCTCCCCAACATGCTGGCTGCTACTGGGCATAGTTTAACTCAGGCATCCCCAGTCTTGACCCTCCAGATGTTTTGGGACTACAATTCCCATCATCTCTGACCACTGCTCCTGTTAGCTAGGGATGATGGGAGTTGTAGTCCCAAAACATCTGGAAGGCCGAGTTTGGGGGTGCCTGGTTTAACCACTCCAACAGCAAATCCACATCAGATCCCCAATTAGTTTTTACGTCACTTTAGCCAATTTACTTGAGATTTCCCTAATAAAAATGTGCTTAGCAACTTGGCCTATGGACCATTAGTAGTAGCATAAGCAGCAGAAGCATTTAATACACTTGCAGTAAAAAAAAATGCCAATATTATTATGATTTATTGCATTTGTTAGGTGTTTTATGTGAAAAAAAGTTTGGAATCAACTTAACCACAGGGGGGGAATCAGTTAAAAACCAAGTTTAAAAATGACATACAAAACTCCTTTGACAATACAATAAGAAAGGAAAGTCCTACCCCATCATTCTAAAAGGGGAGCATCACAGCAGAGGCTAACTTAACCTCCAAAAGAATGAACCTCCAGAGATAAAAAGTAAGACCCAGTCATCAAACCCATATAATATTCTCACAGATATCATTTGTATTCCCATTGTAACTTAAATCTATGTTTGTATTAAACACCTAGAAATAGATTCTAGAAAGTGCAGTTTGATGGAGCTCATTTAATTAAGTTAATTCTATACCCTGTTTTTCCAGTGCTGATTGTCAGATCCCCAAGCTATCTTCAAATTCTAATCATTATTTTTTTTACAGTTCTGTAAAAGGCATCCATCCATTCAAAACAGTGAAATTCAAGCCATTACCATATCACACTTAATTTTATTTTGACAGCTGCAAAACCCAGTTAACTCCTCCTAGAAGTTTGTCTACAAAATGATTAATTCGACTATGGTTATTTGAGAGAACAGATTTTACTCAGACATATGAACTGACAATAAAACATACTGATGATAAACACCTCAATCCTTAGAGAGCAGTTTGGCAAAGAAGTTGAGGACAATTCATCTTTAAAACGCTGCTCTTTTGGTTATTACCTTTTCCATCAATGCTTAAAAAACAAACACCCCACAATGTTGATTTACACAATTTAAATGTGGCTAGGGAACTTGTCAATTATTTTGTTTATCCCTTTTGAAAGGCTATTAAAAAGCACACTGTATATTTTAAGTCAATCTCTGGAGGTTGGATAAAAGTCATTGATTCTGGTTTTGCCTTAAGACCTAGAAAATACCTTAAGACCAATTGATTTCATTGGGAACTAAGTTCAATCATAAATAACTCATCTTAGTGTTTCAATACGGCCTAAATTCAATTGACTTATGTTAGGAAGGATTCAACACTATGGGATTAGTAACATCGCAAACTTCTGATCCTTCTCAGCGCAAACATTTCTTCTTGCTAGAACGAATGATTCCACCCCCACACACAACTCTTTTTTTGCAGATTCTCCTGACCCTCTGGAGTGGATTTGGAGGACATGGGGGGCACGCAGGGGAAAGAGAGCAAGGAATGCCCCATTGCACTAGCAGGAGCCCTTGTGCTGCCTCCCACTGGGTTAATTGGTTCTGGTCCTATGTGTTTTTATTCCATCTTGTTGTTAGCCATTTTGGGGGTGATGGCTGAAGAACAGAGGCTGGTGTGATTTGCAGAGTCCAGAACTTATGAAGAGCCCATTTCTGAATAGAAATAAAAATATAGCATTATAGTAGTTGAAGAGCTAAGGGACACAGGAATTTAGCAGCTTGCTGCCCAACAGTCGGGTGAAACCTGTTGCAATGATAGCAATCCTCCTTTGTTCCTTGTTTAATATTACTACTCCATTCATGTGCAGTACAAACTTAGCCTAGAAATAAAACCGTTGTCCTGTGAGTACGTGGCCAACATCACCAAAGCTATGACTTCATCACCCCTAGCTATGCACAAAATAATGTTCAATCCTATAAAAAATGTTTCTCCTTTTTCTTTATTTTTTATTTTTTTTTACTGCTGCTCTTTGAAAGCTGTGCACTCTGGTATCCTGGAACACACCTATTTGGCCTCATTGCAGCAAGTCTGTCCTCTTCATGTCCATTGTGTGATAAAAAGTTCCTGTCCTGGTTGCACTGAAAAGAAGCTAAAGTTTTTTTGTGGAAAAGCTCCAAGTATGGCTGGGTTACATGTTCCTCAGCTAAACAATGTCTCCAAATGAAAGGCAATTAAGCTATGTATCTTGCAGGTGATGATATCCATCAAGAAGAAAATGTTTAACTGCTGTAATATAGACTTTAATTACATGACAGAGATGCCGTCAAAACAAAAATATTATTAACTTGAAAGTAATATTTTTTTTTTAAAAAAAAATGAAATAGACCTGTCTCTCTTTTTGGCAACAACAGTCTGTCTTCTCTGAAGAAAAATAATCATATTTAGTTATGTAAAGGCTAAAAATAGATGGTAAACAAAATTTACCAAGAAAGGTTTAAAAATGTGTAAAAAAAAACACCACTACTTTTGCTGCTTCTAACAACAGCGACAACAACAGACTTCACAAGCATTTAGGCAGCCAAAGCCAACATTTTTGTTGTTGTTTAGTCGTGTCTGACTCTTCGTGACCCCATGGACCAGAGCACGCCAGGCACTCCTGTCTTGCACTGCCTCCCGCAGTTTGGTCAAACTCATGTTAGTAGCTTTGAGAACACTGTCCAACCATCTCGTCCTCTGTTGTCCCCTTCTCCTTGTGCCCTCCATCTTTCCCATCATCAGGGTCTTTTCCAGGGAGTCTTTTCTTCTCATATGGTGGCCAAAGTATTGGAGCCTCAGGTTCAGGATCTATCCTTCCAGTGAGCACTCAGGGCTGATTTCCTTCAGAATGGATAAGTTTGATCTTCTTGCAGTCCACAGCACCATAATTCAAAAGCATCAATTCTTCAGCGATCAGCCTTCTTTATGGTCCAGCTCTCACTTCCATACATCACTACTGGGAAAACCATAGCTTTAAATATATAGACCTTTGTCAGCAAGGTAATGTCTCTGCTTTTTAAGATACTGTCTAGGTTTGTCATTGCTTTTCTTCCAAGAAGCAGGCTTCTTTTAATTTCGTGACTGCTGTCACCATCTGCAGTGATCATGGAACCCAAGAAAGTAAAATCTCTCACTGCCTCAATTTCTTCCCCTTTTATTTGCCAGGAGGTGATGGGACCAGTGGCCATGATCTTAGTTTTTTTGATGTTGAGCTTCAGACCATATTTTGCACTCTCCTCTTTCACCCTCATTAATAAGTTATTTAATTCCTCCCCACTTTCTGCCATCAGAGTTGTGTCATCTGCATATCTGAGGTTGTTGATATTTCTTGCGGCAATCTTAATTCCATTTTGGGATTCATCCAGTCCAGCCTTTCACATGATAAATTCTGCATATAAGTTAAATACGCAGGGAGACAATATACAGCCCTGTCGTACACATTTCCCAATTTTGAACCAATCAATTGTTCCATATCCAGTTCTAACTGTAGCTTCTTGTCCCACATAGAGATTTCTCAGGAGACAGATGAGGTGATCAGGCACTCCCATTTCTTTAAGAACTTGCCATAGTTTGCTGTGGTCGACACAGTCAAAGGCTTTTGCGTAGTCAATGAAGCAGAAGTAGATGTTTTTCTGGAACTCTCTAGCTTTCTTCATAATCCAACGCATGTTTGCAATTTGGTCTCTGGTTCCTCTGCCCCTTCAAAATCCAGCTTGCACTTCTGGGAGTTCTCGGTCCACATACTGCCTAAGCCTGCCTTGTAGAATGTTAAGCATAATCTTGCTAGCATGTGAAATGAGCACAATTGTGCGGTAGTTGGAAAGTTATTTGGCACTGCCTTCTTTGGGATTGGGATGTAGACTGATCTTCTCCAATCCTCTGGCCACTGCTGAGTTTTCCATACTTACAGCTTAATACAATGTTGGTTCTTGTATTGAAACTTCTAAAGCTAGTCCTCTATAAAGATCTTTTAAAATCTACAATGTGGATTAGCTAAATATTGGTAAATCAAAATTATCAGATCTAATACAACTCTAGATTATTGGAATAATAAGATTTAATGTGTTGTTTACTTATTTTATACATTAGTGGTCCGGTTTTGATGACAGGTGAAGCCTTGAAGAGCGAGGTACAGAAACTGACAGACCTCCCAGCTAAAACTGTTCAAGTGTATCATCATGGCTGGTGAAATCAAACTCAGGGAGGGTGTGAGAGACTAACCTGGTTGGTTGTCAGTGGTTGCTTCACAGTGTGAGGGGATGTGCCTGCCACCTTAGACGAGGCGGGAGAACAGCTACTACCGAAAAAGCCAGGCTTTGATCCAATCAATTGTCACAACTATCACCCAGTTGCAAATGCCCTGTTTTAGGGAAGGTGGCAGAGAGGTTTGTGGTGGAGCAATTGGACATTCCTGGATGAGAATGATTATCTGAATCCATGCAAGCCTGGGTTTGGGAGCAAATCACCCTTGGTTGCCCTTTGTAGAGAGGACAGGAGTACAACCCTGCTCCTTCTTCTCAAGTTTTCAGTGGCTTATGATACCATTGGCCATTGTATACTTCTGCAGCAAAACTGCAGGCTGGGCATTGATAGCATCATTAGTGGTGCCATTGTGCTGCAGTGGCTCCATTCCTACCTATAAGGCCATGTCCAGAGAGTACTGTAACTCTGGGAGAGTGCTCCTCAGCCCTCTAGTGTTTACACTATGGAACAGTTGGGAACAGTCATTAGGAATTTTGGAATGAAGTACCATCAATATTCTGATGATACCAGCTGCATTTCTCCATTACATCTGAGTTAGGAAAAGCTGTGGAAGCCCTGGACCAGTGTCTGAATGTAGTGGTGGATTGGATGTGAGCTAGTAAGCTGGGCTGATATCCAAGAAAGGCAGAGGCCTTGTGGGTAGATAGATTAGTTGCCTGTTTGGGATGGGGCTGCACTCCTTCTGAAGGAGCAAGTTTATAGATATCCTTTGATCCATCTTTGTCATTAGAGGCCCCAAGTTTCTTGTGTGCAACTTAGCTGCAACTATTCCTGGTTTCGAGTGGCATTGTCTATACATACATTGGTAGCCTCAAAACACAATTATGGTAACACTTTATGTGGGACTGTGATTGTGTCTGGTCTAAATGATGCCGCTGGTGCAGAATGCAGCAGCTACTCTCTCACAGTAGCAGACTGCTGCAATGTATTGGTTACCAAATTGCTACCAGGCTAAATTTAAAGTTTGTGTGTTAATTCACAAAACCCTAAACAACTTGTCTCAGAAGATATGCACTACTTTATGCACAAGTACTATAAAGAACATGTGTTTGATGCTGGGGAATGCACATTAAACACAGTACTTCTGAGTAGACAAGCACAGGAATATGTTGTACAACTGTTATTCCATCTACCCAGCACAGCTTGACATTGTACTATTGTAAGAGCTAAAAATTGCTGTATGTTCCTTTGTCTCGTACAAGCAAAACTATTCTATTAGTCATAATCTGCTAATTGAGTATTTTTAGTGCCTAGCACAAGACCTCAGGCTTCATGCAAAATCACAACCCTATAAAACTTCACAAATGCAAGTCTGTTCTTGGCTGCTGCAATTTTCCAATGTTCTTTGTAGCAGACCTGGATTCATTTTAAATCAGCATGCATGAGCCTTTGCTGAAACTAATTTTTCCTGGCCACCCAAAAGCAAACTGAAGAATTGGACTTGATCTTCAGCCTTGGCAACAACATTATATTGGCCCACCAAGTTATTCGACAGCATTGGTTGTTATGGTGTTACAAGAAACAGTCTGTTTTGTGTACATTCTGAAAGTGTATCTTGCGGATGTTGCATAATCTATTCATTTATTTGTTGTTATGTTGTTGTTAGCACCATCAGCAGCAATTCTATCAGGCTGAAGCAGAGGGGGAGATGGGAAACAGTACCACACAATCAGGTTCCTCCTCCCTCCATCAAGTGTCACCTGGCTGGGGGAAAGGTGGAAAGCAGGGCCACTTTATCTGTCTCTTCCTCCCTCCATAGGCTATCACCTGGCTGCAACAGAAAGAAAGGTGAGAAGCAGGGGCATACCAGCATCTCTTTTTATCAACACCGGTTGGCTCATCTTCCTGAACTGTTTTCATTCCATCTGCTCTTTAGAAGACCTACTATGTAACTTGAAGAGTTTGTGCCAGAGTTTGCATTCTCCCTTCTTCATGCCTTTTGTTTTCTTTTAAATTGCAAGCTGTGGGCCAGGGATTTACTTGTTTTAATTGCTCTGACAGTCTTTTAGCTGAAGCTGGGGTAACATGCTTTAAAATCAATTATGTATTTTGAAAATTTGTTGATTATGCATGTGGATACCTCTTAAGATACAGGAACCAGATTATACATTATGGTTCCCAAGATCAAGGGGTAGGTTTTCATTTATGTTTGGATACAAATGGGTACAATTTTGAATCAAGATGGAAGACTGTACCTTTGAAAGCTGCACTGATTTTATTATTTGTTAGAATTGCCAAACTATGGAGCATGTGGTTGCTTGTAAATACATAAATGTGCATAGTGCTTTACAGAATACAATAGGACAGGTCCCTATCTGAAGGATTTGCAATCAATAAAAGATACAGGGAGACAATAGAGGGTGATGGAAATGGAAACAGAGGTAATAATGAAAATGTGTAATTATGCTTAGCTATAATAGGACCTAGGACCATGTCAAAGGCTTCACAAAAAAGGGTTCTGAAGAGGGATTGGAAGAGACTCCCATTCATTACCATGCTTTGAAATAACTGTACACTTCTCAAAAAAGTGAGAGAATGAAAAATGGAAAGGCAAAAGCAGAAACAGGAAATGGCTGCTGTACATTTCTTTGTAGGAGCTGGTGCTTCTAATGCCAGAAAAAAACATGCTTGCCTGTTTCAGTGTATTCAGTGGCGGAACATTGCAGCCCTCCAGATGTTGCTGGACCACAATTTACATAATATTTGAATATTGGCTATGCCTACTACAGCTGTTGGATATGGGGAGTCCAAAATCTGGAGGGCAACATGGTCCCCAGCCTGGGTGTAGGCAAAAAAAACCCACAACTACATAGGTATTATCTGTGTGTAGGGCAGATTCCATGAGGCACAACTCAAATCAAGGAAGGCATAGTTCCACATGTAGAACTATGGGTTAAATGTGGGCAGGGCTTTTTCGGTACCTCTCAGGTGGACGCCATTGCCATTATAAAAGAACAAAGGAGGCGTTCCTGCCGAGTTCTGGCACCTCTTTTTCCAGAAAAATAGCACTGAATGTGGGTAGGCTCACACAGACCATCTGTGCTACACCAGCAAAGTTGGCTAAAGTGTGCACAACTTGAGTTGCAACCTGTGTTGACACCAAAATAGTTTGACCTGGAAAAATCACCTAGTGGGTTACAGACAGAAATGTACTTTCCTCCTCTACCTCTTCTACACAAAGAGGGTGGTATGGTAGTCAAAGGGCTGGATTTAACTAACTAGTCCCACTCACAGCAGAACACACCCATGCAGCTCCCAGCTGTTCCTCCTGAATGCCCCTGCTCTACTACTGCACTTTGTTGTAGGGCAGAGTTGTGTGTGCTTCGTGATCTGTCCTGTACTCTCTAAACTAGCTTGTTGCCCTAGGTGCAGCTGAAGAGGCACCCTGTGCTTGTACTGAATAATTAACTGCTACTCCACCCACAAGAATGGGATTGGGGCACCAACTTGTCTTTTGGCTCAGATAGCAAAATGTATTAGGTTGGCCTGGGGTGGGGTGGGGTGGGGTGGGGTGGGGGGAGTCTAACAAAGGGGGCACAGGGCAGGCAGAAGGGAATGAAGGCATTCAGTGTGTTGCATACAGACACACTGCACTTTTACAGAAAAATCAGTCTTGTGGTATCTTATTTTTATTTATTTATTGAATTCATATACATATTTTATCCAAGAAGTTCAATATAGCACACATTGTTCTCCCCCTCCCCAGTTAATCCCCACAACAACCCTGTAAAGTAGTTTAGATTGAGTCACCTGGTGAGTTTCACATCCAAGTGGAAAATTGAACCCAGGGATCCTACGTCCTAGTTAAACACCCCCCAAAATGAAGGACCCCTGACAGCAAGTCCAGTCATGGACGGCTCTGGAGTTGCGGCGCTCATCTCGCTTTACAGGCTGAGGGAGCCGATGTTTGTCCGAGCATGACTAAGCTGCGAAAGAGTGATGCCGAGTAAAACATATCATAAGCTTCTGTAGATTTAAGCCCACTTTATCAGACACATGAAGTGAAATCTTAGCTGGAAGGTGTTGGAAAAAAATAAAGTGGAATTTTAATGGCAATGAAATGCAAAATTACAATCAGTGATAAATATATGTTAAATTGGCACCTCTTTTACAGTAGCAGATTGATGATAATTTACACTTTTAAAGAGGAATCATACCCAGCAATCATATCCAAGTTTACTCTTAAGTAAAACAGTCTGTTTAATGGCATGTACTACTGTATCAGGTTAAGTGCACAAAGGAATGAAGCCGCCTATGTATACAGCTCATCCTACATTCAGCACTTTCGTTTTTGCTTAAGCAGTCATGGGAGGGTTTTTTGTTTTAATGTTACTAAGGGGTAATTCCCAACATTTGTCAAACCCATTCCAATCAACGGAGTTCATTAATTTAAGTAGATCGATTCCCTATGTGGCCATTCTGAGAATGATTTCGTCGGCTATCTCCCTATGTTTCCCTATAGTTAGATGACGAAACATAAAGACAGCCCCCTCTCTAAAATTAAAAGATCGTGACCGCCTGCCTTTGCTGCTGCCTTGTTTGGGAGAGTATGACACGCCGCTGGCCAAAGCCACGCTAAAAATCTGGATTTCTCTGCTGGTTCCCGCCTCCGAGCAGCCTTCACTAAGTTCTGCCCTGGAACGTTCACACTGAACCCGGAATTTGGGCTCAGTGCGAGTTGTTTATAAATCGGGGCAAGTTTAAATCCGGACCACATACTTCCTTCCCAGAGGGGCCCTTCCCAGCAGGCAACGCACCGGAAGTCCCTGCTCAGCGAAGCAGCCCCTCTACGTCAAGAAATCTATGCTCATCCAGCAGCCGACCGCTTTTGTGGGTCTTTCTGTGCCTCTCTTGTTGTTGTTGTTGTTGTTTAGTCGTTTAGTCGTGTCCGACTCTTCGTGACCCCATGGACCATAGCACGCCAGGCACTCCTGTCTTCCACTGCCTCCCGCAGATTGGTCAAACTCATGTTTGTAGCTTCGAGAACACTGTGCCTCTCTACAGGACTGTAAATATCTACCACCTCAGACGAAGGGATGTGTCATGATCAGTTTACATCCGGGACTTTTTTTGCGGCTGCGCAGTCTTCCCTCCGCCTAACCGGCCGTTTCTCTCATCTTAGGCGAGACGCAGTTTGTTTAACCCTTGGCGGTGGCCCACGATGATTCCCACTCCGTGGCACCGGCACGTGGGGCCGCAGGGCTCCTTCAGCGAGGTCTACGAGCCCGCCGAAGACACTTTCCTGCTGCTGGACGCTCTGGAGCGGGACGCGGAGGAGCTGAGGAGCGCCAGGTGAGGGAGCCAATGGCAGGAGGGAGGCGGGGGAAGGACGCGCGAGGCCGCTGAGCCGGCGGGGGGGGGGGTGCGCGCGCACGCAAACGGCGGCGGTGCTGGTCGTTTGCACGGCCGCCCCCAGTTCCTGCCTCGCAGCTCTGGCCTCTTTTCAAAAACTGAACTCGTTGACTTCGCGTGAATTTATATTGAAGGTGCTGCAGGTGGGTTACGTTCCGAGGACGTTTTAAGACAGCGGCGTGGACGTTTTAAAGCAGCGGCAAAAATGCAGACCACTATAGCAGATCAAAACATCAAACTGAACCCACTCAAACCTCAAATTGTGTGCATTTAAACTAAAAGTGTATATCCATGTATTTGGAGTTCTTTGAAGTCTGGAAAAAAGAAAAGAAATGTGTGTGTGTGCCTAATAATGGTAAGGAGGGTATTGAGCCCAGCTCACAATACCCATTCCTCCATCATGGCATAAGCAAAAAGCAGATTCCTTAAAAGCACTCCACACGCTTTTTTAAGATTCACTCGTAAAGTAATGTGCACACAACAAATTTGTATGGAATCACAGGCATCATCTGGGTGCATTCAGTGGCAGATGATTTTATAACTGCTTAATATTAGGGTTGGTTATTTTTAAAGATTTGTGCCCCACCCTTAGATCACACATTCTCAAGGCAACTGAAAAAAATATTTTATTTGTTTATTAAATTTCTATAGCATTCTTCATCTGAGGATCACAAGGTGGTTTGGAATATTAAAATACAAAAATGCATAACTTAGTAACAAACAAAAACAATAACTTCCCCACACAGTTTAAAAGATTTTAGGTAGTTCTCAGCTCCATCTGCTACGCAGGCTGAGACCCTACCTGCCCGCAGACTGTCGCCAGAGTGGTGCATGCTCTAGTTCAGTGGTCCTCAACCCCCGGGCTACGGACTGGTCCTGGTCCGTGGATCAATTAAATCAAAACAATCTAAATAAAATATAAACAATCAACGTCCGTCCCCCCCTCAGCGGGCCGTGGTCAAATTATCAAAGTTGACTGGTCTGCAGGGATAAAAAGGTTGGGGAGCACTGCTCTAGTTAACACTCTCTTGGATTACTGCAATGCGCTGTATGTGGGGCTACCTTTGAAGGTGAGCTGGAAACTGCAACTAATCCAGAATGCAGCAGCTAGACTGGTGACTGGGAGTGGCCGCCAAGACCACATAACACCAGTCTTGAAACACCCACATTGGCTCCCAGTACGTTTCCAAGCACAATTCAAAGTGTTGGTGCTGACCTTTTAAGCCCTAAACGGCCTCGGTCCAGTATACCTGAAGGAGCATCTCCACCCCCATCGTTCTGCCCGGACACTGAGGTCCAGTGCCGAAGGCCTTCTGGTGGTTCCCTCGCTGTGAGAAGCCACGTTACAGGGAACCAGGCAGAGGGCCTTCTCGGTAGTAGCACCCGCCCTGTGGAACGCCCTCCCACCGGATGTCAAAGAGAAAAACACCTACCAGACTTTTTGAATGCACCCTTGTTTAGGGAAGCTTTTAATGTTTAATAGATTATTGTATTTTAATATTCTGTTGGAAGCTGCCCAGAGTGGCTGGGGAAACCCAGCCAGATGGGTGGAGTATAAATAATAATAATAATAATAATAATAATAATAATAATAATAATAATAGTTAAATTAGCCAAAGGCTTGGCAGAAGATGAATGTTTTTGCCTGGTGCCTAAAGATATGTAATGAAGGTGCCAGAGGAGCCTCTCTGGGGACAGCATTCCATAAGCAGGGAGCTATTGCAGAAAAGGCTCGTTCTCGTATTGCCACCCTCTGGACCTCTCGTGGAGGAAGAAGGGCCTCAGATGATTATTGCAGGTTCTGGGGAGGATTCATAATGGGGAAATGTGGTCCTTGAGGTATTGTGATCCTGAGCCATTTAAGGCTTTATAGGTCAAAACCAGCACTTTGAATTGGGCCTGGAAACTAGTGGACTCAGGCCAGAATTGGTGTCATATGCTCAAACCCAACATTCAAAACTCCCATTGTTCTAGGCACGTTTTGCAACAAGAAATTTCATTTGCACCAGTAGTTTCTGAGCTCTGGGCACAGTACTGCGCCTAAGATTTCAGATTAAAACTGCAGAGTGGAAGGAAAGGAAGACCTTTTTCTGCCTCCCCACTTCCAGTCACTCTCCGAAGACTGGAGAAGAGACCTTAAGAATATTAGGGGGGTGGGCAGGGGAAGCATGGCTTTGGTGTTTCCCCCAGTCTTCAGAAGAGGACTAGACCATAAATGAATATAAGATTTTATCTGCAGTTCATTCATTTTCAGCTTTGTATTCTTGTTATAAAGTGTGCCTAGACATTCCGTTGTTGTGCCCATAACCTAAGTTTAAGGTGCCATTTAGTTCCTAACTGACATATCTCAGTTTCTAGCACTGCTCAAACTGTTTTGCCCTCATGAGCAACCTGGCCGCTGAATTCTGCACCAACTGAAGTTTCCAAACACTCCAGAGGCAACCCCACATATAACCCATTGCAGTAATCTAAACTAGAAGTTACCAGAGGATAGATGATAGAAGTTAGGCTATCTGTGTCCAGATAGGGGTGCAGCTGGGTCACCAGAGGATAGATGATAGAAGTTAGGCTATCTGTGTCCAGATAGGGGTGCAGCTGGGTCACCAGCTGAAGCTGATCGAAGGCACTCTATGCCACCAAGGACCCCTGAGCCTCAAGAGCGTTGCTGCTGTTTCACGGAGCTTTGAAAGTAGAATTTCCTGATGACTTGTGCTCCATGGATCAGATGTGTCTGTCTCTCACACTGCCGCTTCTAATGGTACTCAAAAACATACCACCTTACTTGATTTCCTTGTAGGGCCTTGCCAGAGCTGGTTATGTCATACTCTATAGTGTTTTCTTCCAATGTAATGGCTTTAGTTGCAGCAAGGATTGTGAACAGTTTCTGCTGAAAGGAGTTCAACCAGCCTTGTGGCAAGATGTTTCTCAGTAGTAGTACTTGAGATTCCCATTTTAAAGTAGTGTTGCCAAGGGGTGAATCTGAAACCTTATATACACAAGATATGCTCTGTTAGAACTATGGCTGTAGTCCAGCTTGATATCTAGGATACACTTGTCCTATAGTTATGACAGTTAACTGTGCTTAAGTGTTTCTAGAGCAAGCATTCATCTGCAGGATGACCCACTGGTTTGGAGGCAAAAGTAGAATACGTACTGGCATTTACAGATGGAAAATATATAAAGAACTTAGGCTTACAGTTTGTTTTGAAAGGCCATCATTAGACTGGATAAGTGCATTTCAAATAGGATTTACTAGTTTAAAAAATCAGAAGTTGAAAACTACATGGAAAATGAATTCAATCTCTTTAAATATCAAGCTTATTAATTTATAAAAATAGAACTTAAGCTTCTTAGTGGGTATAGTAATTCCATTTAAAGTAAAGCTCACAGTGGATAATATTAATCTCAATTTTTTTCTGCAGAAAAATACATTGTATCTATTCAGATATTTTTAAGATATGTAGTCACTGTCTGAATAGTTTGTAGCGGCACAGCCCTCTTTAATCTCATTGCATCCTTATTTTTATGTCTAAAACGTTTAGCATTGAGATCTGCCTTGAAGTAGGATCTGGATCTGGAGTAGTTTCAACATTTTTGGCTTCAATTGCTGGACCCAAAGCGTTATACTTGTAAGTATTTATACGTTATTTTAAATTGTATTGTAGGATAAGTAAAGGCAGGGTGCATATGATTCTAAAATAAGTTAAAAGATATACAGAATTAGATAAAATTATAATAAAAGAATTTCAAATTACGTATAGCAAACCATTATGTCTCTTGTATGACAGCATGGAAGTTAGAAATTTTGCCATTTGTAAAGTTACAAACGGATTTGTGTCTTGCAATAAAAAAGCAAGATGCGAATCTGCCAGGTACCCAGGAAATTTTTGAATTAATGGGAGCAATAAGTTATTCTGGACAGCACAATATAAAGGACATGTAAACACTTTGTGCTGTAGGGTTTCAATCGAACAATTATCACAGGAACATAAAACCAAGATTTGGCCCTTAGAAAATCTATGAAAGAGGACGTTTGAGGGGAAAACATTAAAACGTGCTTTAGTAAAAGCAAAATGATGAATGGCAATAGGAAGAGATGATAAGTAATCTGACACATGAGATGAAGGAGTAACACCCAAGTGTCACGGAGAACATGTCCCCCCCCCCCCAAGCATATGATTGCGTTGAATCTCTATATCGTTTTTATTATTATTTTTTGCTGTGGTAAGATCGTAATTCAAAATTTCTAAAGGCAAGATTCCAAAAAGCAAAAGTTTGGCGTGAATCTTACTAGCCCAAGGACTAGTAAATAAAAGTGGTTAATAAACGTTACCACTATTCTCTCTTTCAAAGCTTAAGTGGCGCAAAATCTCTGCAGTCAGAGCGGATAGGGATATCTTATTGTTGCCAACTACAAGAGAATACTCTTAGAAGGAACTGCAACCTGTGGGTATTTATTTGTATCCATTGTGACAGTTCTAAATGATATTTAATGTC
Source organism: Zootoca vivipara (assembly GCF_963506605.1). Classification (NCBI taxonomy): domain Eukaryota; kingdom Metazoa; phylum Chordata; class Lepidosauria; order Squamata; family Lacertidae; genus Zootoca; species Zootoca vivipara. Next base: position 52,806,874 of record NC_083279.1, on the reverse strand, counting down.
CAGTTATTTTGGTTTATTAAAAATTACTTGTTTTAATTGAAATATGGCTCATTTGCTGCTTATAGGTGTACCGATATCAACCCTCTGGCAGGTCTGTGCACTGTGGAAACAGCCATACATAATAATGTTGACATTCAGCCCATAATTACCGATCTGGTGAGATTCAAATTATAACTCATCCTTTTGATAGGTAATACTGCATACTTTCATAATACCAAACACTTCACTGTGATGTGCTAATATAGCACTATGAGTTCATATTGTTCAGTGAATTAGCTTTTTTGAGGTGTTTATATGCTATTGTTTTTTTACTAGTGACTGTTATGTTTGTAAATTTTAATGTTACTGTTATTATTGTGAGCTACATCCATCTCAACATTGTTGCTTGAAAAGCAGAACACAAATATTAAATCAGATCAAATTCTAAAATGTTAATCCTTTTAATATAGAGGTACCCTTTTTCACTTCCTTTGGAAAATAATTGTAATTTCCAGTAATTTAGTGAGTTAATTGAAAATATCAGTTTTTTGGTTTTGACCTTTTCTTGGAGCATAAAGGCAATGAGACAGCTTTTAGACTGATAACCAGTCTTTTAATAATATGTCAGTCTTCTGTGACCTAACTGGAGGTCATGGGCTAAAGTTGAACCAAACTGGAATAGCTGTAACTCCCCCCCCCCCCAGTCCCAAATTCTTTACTAAATCGTATTGAAAGTTTTACACAAGCAGACTTGTAGAAAATTGTTGGAGGATAAAAATTGTGTTAATTTATTTCATGTCAACTTATGTTTAGGTAACAGCGTTGTTGCCACGATTGCATGGGAAAGTTGATGTACTGCTGTTTAACCCACCTTATGTAGTAACCCCTTCTTCTGAGGTATGTATGCATTTGAGAAAATAGATTATCAACCTGTTGCAGTTGGGTAGCAGTTGTTACCCACTGAATATGTTGAATTTCACTTATCTGAAAATTTCAATTCAGCTGCATTTCCTAAATCTGTTTTCATTATTAACTAGCTAATATTGTCAAGTATTTCTGTCTTCCATTATTACTACTGTTAAGAAATTTGCGCATGCATTTTTTGGATACTTGCAGCCTGGTCTTATGCCTGATCTTATCTCAGGCACCCTCGTGTTGAATGGAGCTCTGCATAGGTTTGCAGACTTCATATCCCGATGATTCTTCAGTAATCATAGACAGTAAGGCCATCTTGCTTAAACAAAATTGGTTAAAAAGCTGAACAAGTATGTGTGACTTAGATAATTGATTGAATTCAAATGTGTTTGACTTCAGTCATTGCAAAGGTCATCTTGTTTTTATTTTGTCTAAAATGCTGCATGGTATGTCAAAGAGCAATTTTCCTATTTCATTTATTCTAGATTCACAGTCATGGAATAGAGGCAGCATGGGCTGGAGGTAAAAATGGCAGAGAAGTTATGGACAGGCTCCTTCCACTGGTGTCAGACTTGCTTTCAGCTAAAGGATTATTTTACTTAGTTACAATTAAAGAAAATGATCCAGGTTAGCAATACTTATGTTCTTTCCCCCCTCTTAAACTTAAGGAGTTTACACTGAAACACTTGGCATTTTTCCTAAAAACAGTTTAGGCTAGTCTTTACTTTATACGTTAAATCTTTTTGGAGAGGCATGCTTTAGAATAATTTTGTAATCCATTTGAATGAGTATCGGAGACAATTTTATGCCAAACTGGATTCAGCCACTCCTGATACTTTATATGAGCTGCATACATCTTGAGTAGTCTGTCTAGTATTTAGCTACTGCTAGTGAAAACCCTTGTGGAAAACACAGAATCCCCCTTCATACCTTATTCACATGAATGAATTCCATATGATGAAGGGAAAGTGGGGCCCCATCCCAGGTGTTTTGTGCTGGGCCAGCTTTGCCCCCTGATGCTTATACATTTAATGTGGATGGTTGCAAAGGTATGTCTCATGCATAGATCAACACTCAATGTGTGGATTCTGAGGCTGTCCCAGCACAGAACATTGAGGATACAGTTAGAAGGAACAGCCATGCTTCCCTTTCATCACATGGGCTTTCTTCATACAAGTAACACCTGCAGGGGGCTAGAACAGGCATAGGCAAACTCGGCCTTCCAGATGTTTTGGGACTACAACTCCCATCATCCCTAGCTAACAGTTTGGGGATGCCTGGGCTAGAATGACCATCATATTTCCTCTAATATCCATTTAGCCTCAGGATCACCTATCTGCTTGGATACTAAATGGGACCACCCAAAAAAAGGTAGACACTTCTACATATTAAGGAGGGGGCTCCTTTGGTATGCAGAAACATGCAAGAACAAACTAAAAATATTAAATCTCTAACATGTCTAAAAGAATGTTGAGGGCAACAGTGGGGGAAGGAAAGAAAAAAACCTGCTTGGGGCTTTAACATAGCAAGGAGGACCTGTGGTTTTTCAGATGTTGTTAAGTCTTCCAGCTCCCATAATTCGTGACCATTGACTATCCTACCTGGGACTGTTGGAGACCAAGAACAACTGGAATGCCACATGCCTCCTCTGACATGCCTCCCCTGCAGTAGGTATTCTGGAGGATTAGGGTCACCAGAGGGACCCAAAAAGGTTACACTTCCCTTTTTGCACTTTACCAAGATTTTTCAGGAAGAGAAATAAAAAGGTCACGCAGACTCTTTCCCATTCTTCAAAAACATTCCTTGCTTCCATCAATGCATAGGACACTTGAGTTTAGGGATAGCTAGCCCCCAACCTAAATCCTTTAACACCGTATAGTAAAGTCGACACAAGGTGACAGGAAGATAGGGAAGAAAAAAGGGCCATACCAGTTCCATTTCTGGTTCCAAAAAGTCACCCACCCCACTCTGAGCTCCAGATTCATCTGTTCCACTCTGAGCTCCAAACAGATTCATCTGCTTCAAGCTGTAGCTGTAAACAGCAATACTTCTGTAAGGGGCTGCAACACTTCCTTGTGACTCGACACGTGCCTATTGCTGCTTAGTCATGTAATCAAAGCTTGCTGTAGAATGGGTTAGTGATCCATTCTTGCCCAGAGTTTCTACATCTGTTTACAGTTGGCATACAGGGGAGTCAGAGGCTGCTAGAATTGAATGTTAAGTAAATGTGAATCATGGAGTAGCAAAGGAAGAGATTTTTTGGTTGAGAGCCAAACAGGCTAGGCTGTGAATAATTATTATTCTTTTTTTAATAGCCAAGTGTGTAGCTCTTAAAATGAGAGAAACTTGGAAATGATAGATAAGTGATCCTTACACTGGTCAGGAATAAGGAGTAAAGAACCTTGCTTAGTTTTCTTCTATATCTGTTCTCACGACAGTGCTGGTAATTAGTATCAGCTTTCTACAGGTTTTTCTTTTTGCCAGTAGACAGGAAATCTAGCTGGGTGTATTGTGTTTGTGTATGGTTTATTTATTTTTTTGCAAAATTAATGCTGAAAGAAATTTGAAGATAATTTTGGCTGATAGTTGTTTAAGAAGGCTAGGACTCATCTGTTGCTTTAAACTGAGCTGTGATTTCTCATTTGTAATTGCAGATGAAATTATCGAAATATTGAGGAAATGTGGCTTAAAAGGCACCAGAGTACTTTCCAGACAAGCAGGAAGAGAAAAGCTCTCAGTACTTAAATTTTGCAAGTCCTGAAGACTACATGTTAAACAAAAACTCCTCTGGAATAAAGGGTTTCAAACTGACCCACTGAGAGCTATAGTCAGGTGGTCTCCAAAAGGTTGCACAAAAGACAATAATACTTGATCCTGTATTATAATGTTTCTTACAATGAAGACAGAAGTTCTTTTGATCAGGACTGAATTTCTTGAACAGAAATGTTGGAGGGTATAGTGTTCGTGGTCCACAGTCCATGTACGCCATGGAAGGCGAGGGGGCTCCACGTCCTCTTTTTTTGCTCTTCAAAATATGGCACCCCTAGTATGCACAGCATTGCACTGGTGGTGTTCTGGAAATGGAATTAACCAAAGCACACAAGCTGAGGCTTTACATACCATCAGTTTTTGTCCGAGATGTCAGAATACCTTGCTTTAATATATATATACTAGTGTCTTCAGCCCGTTAAATAAACGGGCGCTAGAATGCATGCCGGCTCCTCGATCCGGTGCTCCGCGCAGCGCTGATCAGCGCCGACCCAGCAGGCCGCCAGATCAAGGAAGCGGCCTGCCGGGTCGGCACCCAGCAGCGCTGCACGAAGCACCGGGGGACTGGCGGCGGGGAAGGCAGGCGCTTGCTCTATTGCCTGCCTGCATTCCCCACTGCCTGTCACACGAAGATCGGCGGGCGCCGCTTGCCGGGGTTTGTCAACCCCGGCAAACAGCGCCCGCCGATCTTCGGCTGTCCCCCGATGCGCTACGGCTCGGGGAAGCAGGCAGGGAGACGCAACAGCCCGCAGCTTCCCGGGCTGTTGCGTCTCCCTGCCTGCTTCCCCAAACTAAAGCGCGCGGGGGACAGAGCCGAATTGCGGCGCGGGGGGGTGCTTTTCGCCGTTTTCCTTCCCCGAGCTAAGGGGGAGGCAAACGGCAAAAAGCCCCCGCCACGCCGCAATTCGGCTCCGGGACTGGCTTGGCGGTGGCGGGAAGAAGGGGAGGAATTCCTCCCCTTCTTCCCGCCACCGCCAAGCCAGTCCGCAGTGGGGGCTTTTCGCCGTTTGCCTTCCCCCCAGGGGGAGGCAAACGGCGAAAAAAACCGCCGCGCCATACTTTGGCTCGGAGACTGGCTTGGCGGCGGCGGGAAGAAGGGGAGGAATTCCTCCTCTTCTTCCCGCCGCCGCCAAGCCAGTCCCCGAGCCGAAGTGCAGCGCGGCGGGTGCTTTTCGCCGTTTGCCTCCCCCTTCACTCCGGGAAGTCAAACAGCGAAAAGCCCCCACCGTGCCGCACTTCAGCTTGGGGACTGGCTTGGCGGCGGTGGGAAAAAGAGGAGGAATTCCTCCTCTTCTTCCCGCCGCCGCCAAGCCAAAGCCGGCTTCCCTCAGCGCCCGCTGCCGCTTCGGCCGAGGAAGCGCCATCCCATGCCGGAGGTGCGCGGCAAGGCTGCCGGGGGGAGCGCTTCTTTCCCCCGCCGCCTCGCCGCGCACCTCCAGCATGAGACTGGGCTTCGGAGCGGCGGTTGGCGGAGCGGCGGTTGGCCGTTGTCCCTCCGTCCAATCCCTGTGTCTCTGGGGTACATGCGCAGTACCCCAGGGACACACGGGACAACTGGACGCAGGGACAACTTGGACATTATTATATAGGATAGCAATAATAAATAATTATTAATATAAAAAAACCATATACAATTTGTTTGTTACCCTGATCAAACAACTTAAGATTTTTATTTGTAAATCAAGCTAAAATTAGTGTTTCACAGCTAAATCCAACTGTGGCTGTTGATTTTCTTTGAGAAGTTCATTGAAGCAGAGAAGTCATTTCAGAAGAAGGTCTCCCGACAAAGCGGACAGGTGGACTTGTTACTAGATGTAAACCATTTGTACTGAAAGAATAAAAATAAGAATATTAAAAGCAGATTTGACATACATTTTATATTAAATGTAAGGTTGCTAGATGAACAAGTTTTATTTATGTCTTAAATATTGAGTAACTATCACATGTGTAACTTCTGTGAAATTAAAATGAAAGCTATTTCTGAAGCCCATTATTCAATGAGGTTTTTTGCCCATTTGGGTGCTTAAGGACTTAATTGTCCTATTCTAAGGCTTACTACCATGGGCAGATAGCTTTCCTGTATGAGCATACTACACTAAGTTTTCAAGAATGTCAGCTGCATAATTAGTTTACAATGCAGTATGGAAGTAAGTTACGTTTTCTTAAGGGAAAGACTTGCTACTCATTACAAGAGGATTTATCCTCTCAATTTTACTAAAACTCAGCTACTGTTTTGTGGATTTGACTCATAGCTGCCAAGTTCTCCCTTTTTTAAGGGAAATTCCCTTATGCTGAATAGGCTTCCTCGTGAGAAAAGGGAAAACTTGGCAGCTATGATTTGACTACTCCTAAAGCCACTGAAGCTTTTGGTTTCTTATTTGAAACTTGGTTCAGAATTTGTCTATTCCAAACTTAAAAATGGAAAGTAATGCTAGTGGTCAACAAAAGAGGTTTAAAGACAGTCTCTTTAAAGACGGCAAATCTTAAAAAATGTAGTATAAAAACTGACAACTGGGAAACACTGGCCTGCGAGCGGTCCAGTTGGAGAACAGCCTTTATCAAAGATGTCATGGGCTTTGAAGACACTCGATCTCAGGACGCAATGGAGAAACGTGCTAAGAGGAAGGCACGCTTGGCAAATCCACACCGTGATCAACTCCGCCTAGAAACCAATGTCCCCACTGTGGAAGGACGTGGATCCAGAATTGGCCTCCACAGTCACTTACAGACCCATTGTTAAAACCGTGTTTATGGAAGACAATCTTACTCGGCTACGAGTGATCGCCAAAGAAGAAGAAGATTCCAGGTACTTACCAGACAGGCTGAATGGAACTTTTTCTTGCATGTTCTGCAAGCTTTTTTAGGAAGAGAGTAGTTAGATCCATGTATGACTGAGAAACAGATCATACAGTCTTCGACACCCTCAAAGCGTTTATCCACATTGTTTTTCCATAATGCTAAGCCTTCCATTATACTTCCGTTCTAAAAGAAAATAAGTCGTCTCAGGAATCAATAATGCATTATTTCAAGTTTGTCCTTTGAGTATTTCACTTCTCATACTAGTTCACAGTCCTTTCAACTATTTTACAAGGAAGTTTTACCATATCGTGAAAGTTTTTTTTAAAGCATAGCGTCCCACCATTAATGCTGTCTACTACAAAATACAGTGGTACCTCGACTTACAAAGACAATCTGTTCCGCAGCGCTCTTCGTAAGTCAAGGTCTTCGGTTGTCAAAGCGCAATTTTGCACTTCTACGCAGACACAGAACACGCACGCGGTAAAAAGACTTCCGGGTTTGCCGACTTCGGAAGTCGAGTCATTCGGATGTCGAGGTACCACTGTAAAGTACTCCACTGTATCTGGTGACCATTTAGTTCTGTTGCTATAGTTTTAGCAAGAGTTGTTTTCCATAGATCAGAATCTGCCAAGCATACATTTTACTTAATAGCTATACTACACAACTCACTCTCTTCTAAAAAAAAGAACAGGAATTTTGACTGAAGCACCTGCCATTTTAATAGCAAGGGCTATTTGGTAGTGCAGATCTGACTGGATCCATGCTTGGAAAGTACTTCTCTCTCCCTGCTCAGTTAGGGACTGGACTTGCGAGTGCAAATTCAGGAGAAGGCAATTTCGGCACCCATGCAGATAGCATTCAGACTGCAGGTTATATTGAGCTAGACAGAATGGAGCTGTCCAATGGTGAGAAGCTGCCATGCTATTCTGCACCCACCTGCTGTTCAGAGCAGACCTAACCTGTGGATAAATACATGGCAAGGACTGAACCATCATGCTACTTTTAAGTAACACAAACCTGATGAGTGAGATATGTGCTCAACTGTAGCATCCAATTGCGCCATTGCTGCACTGCTACACCAACTCTCTTTCCACTCTCAACAGTTATGGAACCCAGGGGGTAATTTGGAGGAAGCTGTATTATCAGTTCAATGAATATATCATCAACTGAGTAGGTAGCAATGACTTCTCGCGTAGCAGATCGAGCTTTTACCTATGGAAAAACAAATCCATAGCAGGCAGAATACTTGTCAAAAAGGCATATAGCAGATAATTTGGAATGCACCTCAAATATATACATTTGTAAAGTTTACTTGCAATACACTTCTATTCCTCCCCCCACTGAAATATGCGCAACATTTTTAACTAGCCAGAACAGAGACACTGAAAATGGCTGTTTATAGAAGAGATCTGCCCCGGAAACGACAGGACAGTATCTGCAACATTTATGAGCACAAATATATTTGATCTTTTTTTCTATATAATAAGCAGAAGCAATCCTGGAATAGTCCTGTGTGCTACCACAAATATCATGAGGCATTTCCAAACATTAATTTGTTCAGGGATTGATATTAATGGCAGTATCTGCAGGGACCCAGGTGGCGCTGTGGTTAAACCACTGAGCCTAGGGCTTGCTGATCAGAAGGTCGGCGGTTCGAATCCCTGTGGCGGGGTGAGCTCCTGTTGCTTGGTCCCAGCTCCTGCCAACCTAGCAGTTAGAAAGCACGTCAAAATGCAAGTAGATAAATAGGAACCGCTACAGCGGGAAGGTAAACGGCGTTTCCATGTGCTGCTCTGGTTTGCCAGAAGCGGCTTTGTCATGCTGGCCACATGACCTGGAAGCTATACGCCGGCTCCCTCGGCCAATAATGCGAGATGAGCACCGCAACCCCAGAGTCGGCCACGACTGGACCTAATGGTCAGGGGTCCCTTTACCTTTAATCTCATACAATCTCTAAATACTTTATAGCAGGGGTGGGCAGCTCCCAAGAGACTGTGATCTACTCACAAAGTTAAAGACTGACAGTGATCTACCCCCCTTTTGGGGATTCAGGTCAAAGTTTTTGAGCTTTTTTTAAGGTAATAAAGCCCTGTTATGTGGGGTTCAGGTCAAATTGTTGAACTTTTAGGGAGGAGGGAAGGCCCATTTTTAGGGGGTGAAGGGCCAAAATGTTGAGCTTTTAAAGGGGAGCCAGAGTTGTTCAGCTTCTTTGGGGGGAGCCACTGATCTACCAGTGATCTACCACAGATGTCCAGTGATCTACCGGTAGATCACGATCTACCTGTTGGATGTGCCTGCTTTATAGAATCATACATAGACTGCAGATGATCAGAACCCTAATTCAGAGCACTATATATGCACAAACCTGTTTTCCAGAAACAACATTAGATAAAAGTGTGTGCTTCTGATTGAACACTCGATGGTAATTTACTTTCTACAGTATCAGACCTGTCAAAGAATGAAATAAATTTATGTAGATAAGATCATACTAACCATCATTCCATTAAACAACTGTGTACTGGTCTGCACTGAAGATATTTCTTGTAAAGAAAGTACACTGCTGACATATTTGCTTGTAAATTTATCTACAGTGTTGAAGACTCGTTTCTCGCAGCTATTCCACCAAAGACGAACCATGGCTGGCAAATCTTTTAATGTCATACAGTAAACAGAACATGCCAAATGCGGGATGTGGGAAGACAGCAATGAGGTGTCTGGATAACAAATGGGGGAAGTGGTTTGTAAATAAGAACAGTTCAATATCTCCACAGTTGTTTCATACAATGAAAGAAATTCAATGTCAATGAAAGCTAAAACTATTTGGACTGACCTTTGATGTCTAAGTCAAGCTCTTCCGTAAAGTACGTTTTTACATCCTTACTTGGGAGTTCAGCTGTTGATCCTGGAAAGGCTGGGTTTTCTGGCATAAGCCTGAACAGGTGATACAATAGTTTATTCAAACTCTTAGTTCTTCGGAGGTATTGTGAATAAAGAGCTCGCAGCTGGTGGTGAAACCATATAAAAATTATTCCCAATAAAATCTGTTCTCAGAAGCATTAAACTGAAGGAATGTATACAATGAGAGTAATGAAAAGGCTTAGTGGGATTCACAGCAGATTAGACAAGACTGTTTTTATATAAAGCCTTAATACACACTTGCAAGGAAATTAATGGTAATGCAGTTCAAACAATTTTTAAAAAATAGGATACAACATCACAAATACGTATTTCTATGGAGCAATTTAGCAACGTACTCATGTTGCTAAGATTGCCTTGGGTTTCAAGTTGCCAGGTATGAAACATACCCTATGCGCTTCCAAGTCTTTCCTTCTCGCAGCCAGATGCTACAAGACAATATCATTTATCCAAACTGGCATGAGAACGACCATAACCCTTGTTCATATATATGAAAGTACTTTTTCCTCACTGGCAAAAATGACTTGGGAATACTGGTAAAATGGATAGTGGGACACCATATGGCTGCTATTTTGAAGCTCCCAAGTTCTGGGCAAAAGGATTTGAAATGTTTTCATTTGTACCAATGATGGTTTTCAAGCAAAAGGCTTGATTATTTCCTACTGCTGTGGATTAGGAATAACTGGACACAACTGAATTCATTTGTCAGTAGAAGGATGTGGAGAAGTACATGGGTATATGTGTGTCACAGGGTGAGGAGATAAAGATAAAACCTTTTATTCACCTGAGAAGATGCTGCCTTGAAGAAAGTTAGTATTAATTTCCAGGTGAGGAGGTATCCTAAAACAAGGCAAAACTCATCACTTAGTGGTTGAATAACTGCAAACTCTCCAACCGGAATGCCTTCTAGGATGTTTTCCAGTAACTCCTCCTGAGTGGCAAGCACAGTCATAAGAGCTGCTGGTGGGGACCTAAAGTAAGGGCAGGAAAGGTGATAATTTTTACACTCAGACCAGTTTCCATTGTACCAAGCATGTAAGCACATTAAACAATGCCATGTTATCTCAAGCACCTCAATGGAGGACTTTTTCTCCAGGAGAATTTCATTTCATTTTCGTTTCCTTGATGTCAACACCTAGAATGTGCTACCAAAAGGCGACAAAGAACTTCTTCCAGGTCTAAATATATGACTTGGAACTTAAACCAGCCCTACTGAATAAGCCCAGAGCAAGGAGCAAAAAGATCTATACAGACATCAAACAATTGGCTACTCCCAAGGCAGAATCACTGCTTAAAATTGTGAATGTGTTACCCAGTTTAAAGGCTAGTTTGCCCTACTTGGAACGCCATAATACTACCCACCCAGGATTGGAGGCCTGTGAGTCCTGAACACAGAGGTTCAATGGCAGGAGACAGTTATCGCCCTCAGATAGTGTTTGTAGGCTTCCCATAGGCATCTTGTTGGCCATTATGAGAGGTGGGATGCTGGACCAGATGAGACTATGGTCTGATCCAACAAGGTTCTTATGCCCCTAAATGTGAAGACATCAGGAAGAAGAGAACACACAGAGAACATTTCTACTCTTTCCCAGTTCTTTGGGGGGTGTACCTTCTGCAACTATGTGACAGCTCCTGAGGGGTGTGTGTGTGTGTGTGTGTGTGTGTGTGTGTGTGTGTGTGTGTACATACACAAACACAATACTGAAGGATCACAGGTGCATCTTCCCACTTAAGCCTTGAAAGTCCAAGTCTGGCAAGTGGTTGAAACATTTTAACGTTCTACTATGATAGTTGCTTTGTTCATTATATAAATAAAATGAAACGTACAATGATAGCTCCTCCTCTTCATCACCATAGGATTTGAGATCCTCGTCGTCAAATTTAGGCAAGTCAGACATTAACCTGGGATTTAGAAAAATTAAAAAAAAACAAAGTGATTTTATCCATATTTTTAAGGCCCAGCATTATCTGTTCTGAAAAGGATTTAAATATTGGATATTACTAGCAAGTAAGCACACCATTATGTATTGGAAACATCCTTTTACAGAGGTGCTACAAAGAAATAGCTTGCATCATTACCCTCATCCTCAATATTAACCCTTATTCTATTTAGTGCCTGACAAAATAAATATAAGGGACACAATAGTTCAAAACTGGAGAAGATGGAAGAGCAGGGGGGTGAAAGAGACTCTCCATTCATCCCTTTGCTCTCCCTCATCCTCTATGCCCCCTTGGTAAGTCTCTTTATTTAGAATCAGTAATCTAGCAGATGCTCACAGGACAATAGTGGTCACCAATTCCTCTGAGAGGAGGCCAATACCATTTAGTGTAGGAGCTCCTGGTGGATTTGATGTGGAAACAGTAGTCAATCAGTGTGCCTTTCATCTTCAAGGCAGACCTAGAAATCAAGAAGCCCTACATAGGCTCCGGGTTGGAAAGACTGAACCTTTCAAACTAATGTGATCACCTTGAACTAAGCCCAGTAATGAACTGGCAATTGGTTATGTTACGGTAGTATGTTCCCTGGTCTATTTCTAAATACATATTCTATGCTATAACAAGATCAAAGTGTATGTGTGGAGGGGATAACTTACTTATTTAATATGTGGTAGACTGTGATTTGAACAGGTCTAGCTCTGAAGAGCAGCATTGGAGAAAAAGTATTTAACAAGGTTTGTAGTTTATCAGGGAGATTTGTCTTCTGGCCAGCAACAAATTTGGCAGGAAGTTTGTGGTTCAATAGCTGATCCTTTGAAATGTACATTAAAGCTTTCCCCAAAGATTTCAACATGAAATTCTGAAATGATGTTTCCATTGCATCTTTTTCTTTTCCTGTTCAGGCAAGAGAATTCACAATTTTAATTCATCTTAGCAAGTTTACATTATAGAATTATTAGTTCTCCTCCTGGAAAACTATTTAAAAATGTAACATACAAATGTGATATTGTACTCCAAAGGACTCCTCTGATTTACTGACAACTCATCTTGATTTGCACGCATAAAGCTTATGTAGTACAGTAGTTAGACTACATTTGGTCTTAACTGAGCATTCATCCTGATTTCCTTGTTAACATCTTTCCATTAATAATTTGTTCATCCCATACTGTTCAGTATTTTTCCCATTCAATTTCCTAACCACAAAAAAATCCATTAAAAATTTGATTCCTCGTGATAGAATGTTTTAATCTACTTTAACTGTGTAAACCTAAATTTCAAGTATGCCCTTGAATCCCTCCAGAAAAACAGTGACAGTCTGGAAGCACCCAGCACACTAAATTTACATACTTTCCTGAATGGATTGCAAAAAGTGAAGTATTTCCAGAGCACTGCTGAAAGTCTCATTATTATTTTTATCAATGAGCTTAACAGCCTAACCAGGTAAATAGACCACCACAGTATACAAACAGAACAGTGTTGGACACTGAAAGGCCCTGTATTTCTAAGACTGTTAGATAAAACTGCAATCTTAAGATGCAGTAAAGCAGAGTGTCCAAAATATTAGTCAGTTACTTTTCCATAGTATACTTATCATTTGCCAGACTTACTTGTAATTTTTACCAGCAAAGATAAAAGTAAACTATGAATGCCTTCAGAAAAGAATTCCTGCCATTCAGCCATGAGGTTTGGTGGAAGTTTTTCATTGATTTCAGGAGTTGCTGCCTGGAAAAAAGCACTCGAGGCAGCACTCAAGTCGCAGCTGACACAGGCAAACACTTGCACAAGGGCAACAGGAAAGACTGCCTGGCTGTCACTTGTTGTCTGGAAAAGAAAGAAGAACACTAACTTGGGCTCTATTTTTCCTTTTTTTAAAAAAACAAACCTGAGGGATTTTAATAACACCCATTCAAAGAATAATTTTAATCTAAATTAATCTAAAAGTTACACATTTTCTTAAATAATAATAATAATAATAATAATAATAATAATAATAATAATAATTTATTTATACCCCGCCCATCTGGCTGGGTTCCCCCAGCCACTCTGGGCGGCTTCCAACAAAATATTAAAATACAGAAATCCATCAAACATTAAAAGCTTCCCTAAACAGGGCTGCCTTGAGATGCCTTCTAAAGGTCTGGTAATTGTTATTCTCTTTGACCTCTGGTGGGAGGGCATTCCACAGGGTGGCTGCCACTACCGAGAAGGCCCTCTGCCTGGTTCCCCGTAGCTTTGCTTCTTGCAGTGAGGGAACCGCCAGAAGGCCCTCGGCGCTGGACCTCAGTGACCAGGCAGAACGATGGGGGTGGAGACGCTCCTCCAGGTATACAGGACCGAGGCTGTTTAGGGCTTTAAAGGTCAGCACCAACACTTTGAATTGTGCTCGGAAACGTACTGGGAGCCAATGTAGGTCTTTCAGGACCGGTGTTATGTGGTCTCGGCGGCCGCTCCCAGTCACCAGTCTAGCTGCCGCATTCTGGGTTAGTTGTAGTTTCTGGGTCACCTTCAAAGGTAGCCCCACATACAGCGCATTGCAGTAGTCCAAGCGAGAGATAACTAGAGCATGCACCACTCTGGCAAGACAGTCCGCAGGCAGGTAGGGTCTCAGCCTGCATACCAGATGGAGATGGTAGACAGCTGCCCTGGACACAGAATTGACCTGCGCCTCCATGGACAGCTGTGAGTCCAAAATGACTCCCAGGCTGCGCACCTGGTCCTTCAGGGGCACAGATACCCCATTCAGGACCAGGGAGTCCTTCACACCCTTCTATAACAAATCAAAGCAATTTCTTTTTTTCTTTTTTTTCTTTTTTTAAACATACTTTTTATTAATTTTACAGAATACAAAAAAAACAAAAAAACGGTACATACATAAACACCTTTTCCACCTCCTTCCTACCCACCCACATGGGTCCTCCCCTGCCACAGAAGTATCCCATGTATGTGAACAGTCAGAGATGTTCCATTTTATGCTTGGATTTCTGTCCTCCTCCCCCTCCCCTGACCCCAAAGCCCCCCCCTGCCACCAGGGAGCTCCAGCAAACCAGGGCAGTACGCAGGAGGCCATCCATCCAACCATCTATTGTCATACCAAAAAAAAAAAAAGAAAAATAGAAATAGGAAAAAAGAAAAAAAAGGGCAAAAAAAGAGAAAAAAACAATACAAAACAGAAAATTTTTTCTTACATTCATGATTTTAAAACCATATTTTGTGGGCTTCCCCTCCCCCCCTTCCCCGGTTTCCATCCCTTTTTTATCATCTGCAACAGTTTCTTACTTTATAGAAATACACCTTTGTATCTTATACAACTTCAAATCACTGAAAAATCAAACTCCCATTTTATCTTCCCGTGCCTAATTTTTTCTCCCTCTATAAGCCTCCATATTTTCACATTTTCCAAAATCCATTCACTTTTAAAACTATAACTATTCTCAATTTAACCTTACATCCCCGATTACCGGCTCCACCCCCCCAATCCAGCAAATTCCATAATCAGCAGACCAGTTATAAACCTGTTAATCCATCCATGTAATCACAACATCACTTTCCCTTCACCCCACCCCCTGTTTACAGTCTTTTGCCATCCAGGCCACCATACAGGGCCCCTGAATTTCTTCTCTTCTCTGCATATTTTTCCTTCTTCCCTGTGGGCGTTCTGGAGTTCCAATAATACCAATCGTGCCCCCCTCAAAAGCGGGGCATTCCATCCAACTTTTTGTAGAGTAAAGTCATCATTTTTTCCGTGGTGTGCTTCATTTTGTGTTGAATCATCACAGTCCTCATCTTCATCTTTTCCTTCCAAATCACAGTCATCATCATTGTCATTCTCACATTCATCTTTTTCAGTGTCAAAAGCTTCATCTCCTAAAAAATCATATTCTGCCATCACCATCTGAAATTTTTTCTGTAACTCTTGCCGTCGTGTCTCCTCTTGACATAACTCTATTCTTGTTTCCCACATTAAGGTCAAAACAGACCGCTGGAACTCAGGGGAACACTTTTTTGTTGACATAATTCAATCCTGCCAAGGTCAAAACTTGTCACGTGGGGTGGAATATGATCACAGTTTATTTTCTCGACTCCATTTTAACAAGCTGGCTGCATTCTTCAAGTCTTATTAACAATAAAGTTCGAACTCACATTTCACAAACATTTAAACCAGAAAAGAAATTCCACAAAGTCCAGAAATACAAAATGAAATAAAAATTGACTCATAAATCCTGATCAACTCACTGGGTTGCCTGGGCTGCCGGCTCCCGAGGAAAAGAAAGATTTTTCTCAGTCTTTACCTTTTGCTGCAGGGCAGTCATAAACCACAGTCTCTCTCCCCTTCTCACCCTGCATCAAAGGGGAGATTCTCTTTGATGCCTTTGAGGGATCCTTTGAATTGTAAATCTTCTGTTTATGGCTTCGGGTTTCTATTTACTGTCTCTTTTGTTGCCGTGGGGGGGGTGGCTTCCTCTTTTCTCCCCTCTCTCCCAGATCCAAATTGTTTTATAATCCAAATCGTGAGGTTACTTACAATCTTTTCCAATCGTTTTATTTTCGGAAGAATCCAGCGCTCTCCGCCTTCGGCTTGAAGCTTCTCCCTGCTAGAATAACGTTGCCGCTCAAAATGGCCCCCGCGACTTCTACCCTCCTCGCTCCGGAGCTCTTATTAGAGCTAACCGAAGAGTTGGGGAGTCCGGATTTGGGCTATGCCGAGCAAGTTGCCCCCGGGACGCCCTTCCCGAGGTTCTAAGGGGCGCAGCGTCGCTCTCGCTGCCCTCCCCACTCCTAGCAGGGACGGGCCGTCTCGGAGACGAGACGAGACCCCGCCGATCGGCGCTGGCGCTGAACCCGGAAGCCGTCCAAAGCAATTTCTTTAAGTATGAAAATAGGTTCCAATAGTCTTTTTTCTTTCTCTAATGATCCTGAGAACAGCAGGATCTCTCTGTTGGTGAGTATAAGACTCTTAATCTCAGGGTCATGGGTTCGAGCCCCACATTGGGCAGAAGGATTCCTCCACTGTAGGGGGTGGGACCCTCATGGTTCCTTCTTCCAACTCTATAATCCTATGATTCTATGTTCTATATTTCTTTTTTTACCCTCATTTTGACATCATTCTTGTTCCATATCTCTTTGTACAAGGTCAGGTGTAACATTTATCAGTTAAGCATATTTTAGCAAAATAAACTATCAGTTATGTTTTGTTGAACATGTTGTGGAACTGGTGCACGGGACTAGATTGAGCTCAGGTAATCTTAAATGTGTTCTGAAAATTTTGCTTCATAAAAGTTCAAAACATTTATTGTAGCCAATTCTACAGTATCACCATACAATACAGTGGTACCTCAGTTTAAGTACACATTTGGTTCCAGAAGTCTGTACTTAACCTGAAGCATACGTAACCTGAAGCGAACTTTCCCACTAAAAGTAATGGAAAGTGGATTAATCCATTCCAGACAGGTCCGCGGAGAACTTAAACTGAAAGTACTCAAACCGAAGCATACTTAAACCGAGGTATGACTGTAATATTACTTAAGTTTACATGACAGGCCGTTGCTGCTTATTTTAGATTTCTCAAAGGAAGGAGCTGCCACCCAGTGGATTCACAAAGAAAAATATCTGCATTCTCAAGACTTCATGCAGAGGCCTTAATATCATTCCCTACATTTAAGTTTGCTTCTTACCTCTAACCAGGCCAGCATGGAACACATGACAAAATCCCACTCACTCTCCAGCAAAGAGGAAGGATCATTCAGCAACAAAGAAATAAACCGGATCATCTCTATGTTCAAGCCAAGCACCTGTGGGCTTCCTTCCCGTAGATTGCTTGGGGGCAGGGAGGAAAATTACAAAAATGAAAATTAATCAGGCAATACTTTGTAAAGTATTTTTTTCAATATTTGTGAACACTGCAGAAAGCAAAGAGGGATTTCCCCTTCTCTCACACACAGGAGGAATACCTCTGCTAAGATAATGCCTATTAAGACAAAGGGAGATCCTCTAAAAAGGAAAGTATGCTTCTTGCTTCAGAAATATTGTTTACACTTACACAAATTCCAAACAGTTATTTCATTGAATTGCAGCCCTCTTATAAATATAAGCATTTCAAGTGTGCAACACAGACCAGTCATAATAAAACTGTAACAAAGCTACCCACCAGCTGAAAAGAAAGCTGTCCTCATAGTCATTTCGCCAGGATATGATGATTTTTAATATTCCAGGCATTAGATCTCCATAATCAATGCTTCCGCATTTCAAGCAGGAATTTAAAATAGCAAGATACCCAAAAGCTCCTAAAACAGAGTCAAATGCTAGATTTAAAATATCACATTAAATGTTATTGAAAACAACAAGAAAAGCAGTAAATTAGAAACAGAACAAGATGTGAACACTGGGGGTTGGATGCAAGATCAGAAAAAGATAAGTAATTCCTAACGTTCAGCTTTTAAAAGGGCATCCATATTCCATTTTCTTCAATCTGTAATAAATCAGAACTTGTCTAAAAGAAACTTAGATTTACCATTTATCTAATGGGTACACTTAATAATATGCACCTTGGAAAAAAGCACTTAATACACTGACTCGTCAAGAGCTTTATCCTCTTTCAATGAAGAGCAGAAGCAATTCTCAAAGGCAAGCAAACATCTAATTAAATTGGTGCATTAAAAATCTGACTCCTACAAGTTAATGAAACATTGGAGATAATATTTAAAGCACTGACCATCAGTACTGTAAAGTCCACTTTCATTGAAGGTCATTAGTTTAGCAGTGCACTGAATGACTAGCTCTTCCTTGTCTTCCTGAAGTAAAAATGGAGACAGATTCTGAAGTGTGTGCAAGTTGCCTTCCGTTAATGGGAAAAACCTGTCCAAGAAAATGACACATCAGCAGACAATCTGGAAATCAGTATGATGTCCACAGATAAAATGCAAAGTCCTTCAGACGGGCCATGAAACAGGAAAAGTTTTGTTGCAGAACTTTATGAAGAAATAGGATTTGCACAACCACAAACCAGGACCCGCAGAGCATTTATTTGAAACAGACAGGACTCTACACCCAAGGGAATTAAAGCATATAGGAACCGGGGGGGGGGGGTCAGGAATGCTAAAGATGTTCCATTTCTGTTTCCCGTGCTATTTAACATCTATTTGAAGTAACCAAGATGATCAGGCTAAAGCAGGCATCCCCAAACTTCGGCCCTCCAGATGTTTTGGACTACAATTCCCATCATCCCTGACCACCGGTCCTCTTAGCTACGGATCATGGGAGTTGTAGGCCAAAACATCTGGAGGGCCGCAGTTTGGGGATGCCTGGGCTAAAGTGTCTAACAGCTCTGTCACTCATCATTTACACCTACTAGGCCTAGGGAAGCTGTAGAAATAGTGAACAGATGTCAGGAGAGAGCATGTAACTCCAACTTTGTACCAGCTGTACTGATTGATTTGGGCCCAGAAGAGCCATGGCAAAGTGCTGGTTACCTTTAAAGCCCTAAATGACTTGGGCTGTCTGAAAGATCGCCTGCTCCCGTATGGCTGTGCCTTAAGATCAGCTATAAAAGCTCTGCTTGCGGAACTGCCAGCAACATCAATAAGGCTGGTGGTTACAGAAGACATGGCATTTTCAGTGCTGTCCCCAACATTATGGAACTCCTTCCCATGGAAAGAGCAGTTGGCTCTCCTGTTGATTGTTTAAAGGCTCTAAATACCTAGCTTTTAAACACACTTTTAAATGATTGATTTGAGGCTGGTCCAGGTTTATGTACAGTACTATAACTTTTCAGCATTTTACTATTGTATTTTCTATTTTATCACTTTACAGGGGCAGGGGGTTATATGGCATTGTTGCTGGGGATGGGGGGGAAATATGGATTTTAAATGTTTTATTATGTGAGCCACCTTAAGGTGTTATGGCCTGAAAGACAGTACAGGCAACTTCCCACTCGCACAAGCGTTGCGTTCCTGGCCACCGCGCATGTCAGCGGGATGCGCATAAGTCTGTTCTGCCCCACTCTACCCCCTTTTGGCATGATATATGTTATAGGTGAATTAATTCCATCTAAATTCAGAGCTATTGCTGTTTATTGTCTATGTTGTTTAGGAATCAGGTGCAGTGAAACATTATTTCCAGCTCATACTCATGTGATACATGTGCTTCTCTTGAAGAGGGGGAAGGTATTTATCATAGAGTGGCTCCAATTTGGAGCAAAGCTTGAAAATCCAAACAGCCTAGTTATATGATCACTAATATAATAATAATAATAATAATAAATTTTTATTTATACCCCGCCCTCCCCAGTCAAAAACCGGGCTCAGGGCGGCTGACACCAACAGAACCACAATAAACATAAAAACAATTAATTAAAATACAGATTAAAATACAGTATTAAAATTTAAAGTGCAGCCTCATTTCAAGTAGGCCATAAGTGGCTGATACCAACAGAACCACAATAAAACATAAAAACAATTAGTTAAAATACAGATTAAAATACAGTATTAAAATTTAAAGTGCAGCCTCATTTCAAGTAGGCCATAAATCCAAGCCATGAGGGAGAAAAACACAGGGGTCAGGCTGAGTCTAACCCAAAGGCCAGGCGGAACAGCTCTGTCTTGCAGGCCCTGCGGAAAGATGACAAATCCCGCAGGGCCCTGGTCTCCTGGGAAAGAGCGTTCCACCAGGTTGGGGCCAGTACTGAAAAGGCCCTGGCTCTAGTAGAGGCCAATCTAGCCATCTTATGACTCGGGATCTCCAGAATATTATTGTTTGTGGACCTTAAGGTCCTCCGCGGGGCATACCAGGAGAGGCGGTCCCGTAGGTACGAGGGTCCCAAGTCGCATAGGGCTTTAAAGGTCAAAACCAGCACCTTAAACCTGATCCTGTACTCCACCGGGAGCCAGTGCAGCTGGTAAAGCACTGGATGAATGTGATCCCGCGGCCGGGACCCTGTAAGGAGCCTCGCCGCGGCATTCTGCACCCGCTGGAGTTTCTGGGTCAGCTTTAAGGGCAACCCTGCGTAGAGCGAGTTACAATAGTCAAGCCTGGAGGTGATCGTCGCATGGATCACTGTGGCCAGATCGGGGCGAGAGAGGTAAGGGACCAACTGCTTGATGCGGCGGAGATGGAAAAATGCCACCTTTGCTGTGGATGCAACCTGCGCCTCCATGGAAAGGGAGGCGTCAAAGGTTACACCCAAACTCTTGACAGAAGGCGCTGGTACCAATTGAGCCCCTGCAAAAGATGGGAGTTGGCCCCCCAACCCCATGTCGCCCCGACCTAGCCAGAGGACCTCTGTCTTCGAAGGATTTAACTTCAGTCGGCTCCCACGTAGCCATCCAGCCACAGCTTCCAAGCACCTGGTGAGTGTGTCCGGGGCCCAGGCAGGGCAGCCGTCCATCAACAGATAGATCTGGGTGTCATCAGCATATTGATGACAACCCAGCCCAAAACTCCGGACAATCTGGGCAAGGGGGCGCATAAAGATATTAAAAAGCATTGGGGAAAGGATTGCGCCTTGCGGGACTCCACACACCAAGGGGTGCCGCGGCGACAACTCCCTCCCTAGCGCCACTCTCTGTCCCCGACCTGAGATGAAGGAACGCAGCCATTGTTGGACTGTGCCCTGAATCCCCACGTCGGCAAGGCGGTGGTCTAAAAGGTCATGATCGACCATATCGAAGGCTGCTGACAGGTCTAAAAGAATCAGCAGTCCCGACCCACCTCGATCCAGCTGTCTACGGAGATCATCTGTTAAGGCTACCAGAGCTGTCTCGGTCCCATGACCAGGGCGAAAGCCGGACTGAAATGGATCTAGAGCCGATGTTTCATCCAGAAACCTACCAAGCTGTTCGGCAACCACTCTCTCAATTATCTTACCCAGGTACGGAAGATTCGAAACCGGGCGATAATTGGATAGATCTAAAGGATCTAGAGATGTTTTCTTTAAGAGTGGACGCACCACTGCCTCCTTCAACTCCTCTGGGAAAGTCCCTGTGCCCAGGGACAAGTTGATGATCTCACCCAGGGGGGCCCGTACCTCATCTGGACACGCTCTAATCAGCCAAGACGGGCACGGGTCCAGGGAGCAAGTGGTGGGCCTTCCAGCCCGGAGGAATCTGTCTACATCGGCAGGGAGTATCTGATCAAATTGGTCCAATACTGAACTCGAAGACAGTCGAGGGGCCTCCAGTTCCGTTATTGTATCCAAATTGGCAGGGAGGTCACGGCGGAGTGTCAAGACTTTCTCCGCAAAAAAGCTCGCAAATGCCTCACAGCTATGGGTCAAATTCGTATTTAAATTTGGCTGTTCCTCTAGGGTTGTTAAAGACCTGATTATTCTAAAAAGTTGTGCTGGGCGAGAGCTAGCGGATGCAATGGAAGCTGAGAAGTAGGACTTTTTTGCAGCTTTCACCGCCATCTCATAGGCTTTCATAAGTTTCCTGTAAGATGTTCTTGAGGCTCCGTCGTGAGCACGCCGCCATACTCGCTCTAGCCGTCTAAGGTCCCGCTTCATTTTCCGAAGCTCCTCGGTAAACCAAGGGGCCCGGTTTCGGCGGGGTCGCAGAGGGCGCTTAGGTGCGATATGCACTTTTATCACTGCCATCTGATTTTGGACCAGAGCAGTGCTGGTCACATCCTCTCTCTTTATAACGTGAGACACAATGTGGGCCTTTCCTCCCATTTCCTACTATAATCAATGGGGCAGCAGCAGTAGGTGTGATCACAGTCTAAGAAAAACTACAAGCCTACTATCATACCTTTCTGATGTACCGAATAGTCCTTTTATCTCACAGGATGCAATAGTCTCAGTTTTTATCAATTTAGCCATGGTTAAGGCCCAAAGTCGTCCGCAGTCTTTTGATCTATGGAATAATAAAGGTTCTATGAATGACCTGGTTTATTTAAAGACAAATGTTCATTTTTATTAATTCTTGATGTGAATAATTCACAAGGAGACAACCTTCAGATTAGATAACAAAAGTGATACCTGAACAGGAAGAACTGGGACATTTGTTGCTTTCTAATGAAAGCTGTTTGAGAAACAATTGTTTGTTTTTTGAGAAACAATAATTTCAAAAGTAAAAAAAAACCTACCTATTGAATAATATTCTTAATAGGCCATTTGTATTACTGAGTATGCGTAATTTTTCACATGAAATATTCATTACTTGCAGGTGGTGAAGGAATTCAGTAAGAAGGCTGGGTGGGTTTGCTAGTTCTTCAATCCACTGTAAGGCATACAGCTGTTCTGCGACTAGAATAACAACAACAGAACAATATCTGAATAGTATAATCCAGCAAATGAATTCATTGGTAACCTTGTAATGGTTATTAAACATATAATTGAACATGGTAAAATGTATACTGCAACAATCACCAGAGGAAGCTGTTTATATAATGTACGAAGTCCTTTTAATATACATGTTTCAAATTTCTAACTATTATCCCATAAATCAACTACAATCTCATTTTACAGATAGGTAAACTGAAGCTCAAAGAAGGGGGTATATGTGTTTGTCACCTCATTCTAAATCAGGCTACACAATAGACTGTGCAGGGCAGGAGTTCCTTGTTCATATAAGAACTTTTATGACACTGAAAGCTTTCACACACAAGGTATTTCCTATTCATTTCAAAAGAGGAGACGTCTCCATGTACACAAAAAGGTTTCTGCCCTACAATTAAAATAAATAGGGACGCCTGTGCATGTGGGAGTTCTGTGCAATAAACCACAGTGGCCTGTTTCATGTGCCACTATAAACCATAGTTAAGTTTAACTGTGGTTTAAAGCAGGGGTGGGGAACCATTGGCTCTCCAGATGTTGCTGAACAACTCCTTCCAGCAGCCCCAGCAAGCATGACCTATGACCAGGGATAATGGGTGTTTTACTTTACCAAGATCTTAAGGAGCGAAATGTTCCCCATATCTAGTTTAAAGGCAAACACACAGCATGCACAGAGCAAAAATTATGGCTGCTTCACTCCTTCTCTGCTCCTACTGTTGACACTACTGCCAGCAGCTAAGGCATGGTTTGGTTTAAAGTTGTATTTGAACCTCTGCTCATTGTCTGCCTTTTTCCATACAAACCTCAAGTTGTAATCAAGCTTTGTTCTGGCCTTACCAGTTGTGGCTTGTTTGAGGGAGACAAACAATGAGTCTGGGAAACAATGAACATAATGCTAAGACAAACCACAGCTTAGCTCCTGGCAGCAGCAAGAGGGAGGAGCTATGCTGCTGTGATTTTCAACCCATACACCAGCACACAGCACATTCACTTTTAAACCAACTGTGATTTCAAGTTATGAACACACAAGCCTAGTGTAAATCGTAACACAGAATGCATGACAAATGCCACACAATTATAATCCTAGCATATCTTTATCAATTCAGTTTTCAAATATCAGTTGCCCCTTAAAAATATTTTACATAAATAAATGTATGTCACACTTCTGATTGACAACAGGACCCTATAGAAACTGATAAGAAAAGAAATTATAAATCGCAAACAATAAGATTTTTTAAAAGTTTGATTTCTTTCTTATCACTTACTGATATTTTCAGTTTTGCTTCTTTCCACTTCATGGTTTTCAACCCTTTTCCCCAGTATTAATAGTGTCATTCTGCTTAACAGAGCTGCAGTACATAGGTGGCTTGGAAGTTTTCCCATGAAACAAAGCTTCTGATCTTTCACCATTTCAGGTATTTCACAATTCATACTCAGTCTTCCTTCCAAAAGTGGTTTCTTTAACCACTACAGCAACACATAGGAAGTAAAAAAGTTGAATTTCAATTTCCCCCCCGAGACATACAAGATTGTAATTTTTTTCATTACTGTTCACATAATAGGAATATTGCATTAATATTATACATTTTAATAACAGTTATCAACAACTGGCTATAGTTAAAAGTTAACACATAAAACTAATTATCAAGAGACATATTTATGGCACATAGATAACATGCACTCTTCATGCAGAATCTGGTGGCCTGCTCGTTCATGCTGCTTTAGATGCATGTTTGTGACAGCAACAAAAAAATTAGTCCCAAGAAGTTAACAAATGTGGACAGTAACTATTCACTGTGCAATGACACTGTGGAAACTTATATACCTCATTGGATAGAGATCCCCGCATCTTTTCCCATTCAGACTCACTTGGAGTGAGCCAATCAAAATAATCCTTCAGAGTGTAAGTAGGAACTTTGTCAGCTTCCAAAAGTTTAGTCAACAAGTCATGAACGGCTGTGATCAAAACCTGCAAACTGTGAAGAAACCAGGTAATTAAAAAAATAACATATTTCACATCTTTCCATACAACGACATACCTTGAATGTTAAGGCTCACACCTCCATTATTACGGCACCACTGAATTTCATAACAATTTCTTTTTAACTAGGTTTTGAAACCACTTTCAAAGCTTGATTTAAAATCCTGGTGAAAAGACGAAGCCTTGTTAAAACTGTGGTAGCCCCAGCAAAGAAATTAAGCAGCACACTGCTTACCTTTTAACATCCAGCGCTGAGGACTGAAGTTGGCTCTTGACCCAAAATGCAGATCTCTGTAGGAAGGTGCTGTCTTTATGCATGTCGCTAAGGTGATGCACAAGTGAAGTTAAGCCACACAACCATGTGTGCTTCAGCTTATTCACAAGGAAATCTACATCAACGGGGGGGAAATGACCGAACATTTTAACTTCTGACCATAGTGGGGAAGCATTGGTGATACTGCTAAGTCCATGAGCCTGAGAGCAGAATCTTGTCCTTGAGAGTTACTTATGAGCATGGGATCACCCCTCTCACATACTCATAGAAGCTACACACATGCAATCCACAATACACACACCATAAGCCTCACAAAGGCTTTGGGAAGGGCCACCTGAAGGCAGTCCAGGCACCTTGAAGCAGCAGCTCCCAACCGAGCCAGCTCCCTTGCTCCATGCCTTAAGTCAATGTACTTGCCAGCAGTGACAACTTTCAGAGGCTAGAATCTTTCCTCTGTCCTCCCTCACCTCATGCCAGCTTCTCTTCACTTGAATGTTGGAACTGCCACTTCCAGAGCATTCAGGGATGATCACCAGCACTTAGGCATTACTGGAAGCAATATTTTGCTTCAGCTGAATGTACCAGTAGAGGAACACAGCAATACAGGAAGTTGCCTTATACTGAGTCAGACTACTGGTCCATCTAACTTAGTACTGTATTGTCTATACGAGGGGTGGGAAACCTCCAGTCTACAAGCTAAATTTGGCCTGCCAGTCCTCCCCATTTGGCTTCGGAGACCATTTCCCCCAAACCATAGTCTGTTTTGAGATGCTAGGAATTCAGCCAGAGACCTTCTGCTAGTAAAGCAAATGCTCTACCACTGAGCTATAGCCCTTCCCCCATGGAAGTTCTATTGTGAATGGAAAGAAGCTGGTAGATACTGTTGGACTCCAACTCCCATCAGCCTTAGTGGCATAGTCAATGGTCACGGAAGATGAGAGTCATAGTCCAGCATATGGTATCATCAACATATATTTATTGTGCAATACCTGACAAATGTGTTGTATCCTGGCTTTGTGCACACAACTGGAAAATGGTGAGCAACAAATCTTCTGATGAGGGCATCAACAAGCATCCTTTAACTGAGCTGAAAAAGTTAGAGGCTATGTCACAGATGAAAGACACCGATGGTTCTGTGTTTCCAGCTTCGGAAAGATCCTTTGCTTTAGACAGAGCTGCTTGAAGTTTATCAATAATCCTTTTAACATAAACTTCACCAATCAAGGACTCTATTGATTAAAAAAAAAGGGCACATTTTAAGTTACTCCATGATCAATGTGTGCATGCTGAAATTACAGTGCTTACAGCTTCAGGAAACTGGACCAGCAGCTCTGAGATTCTTCCTTTGGCAGATAGGTAGGTAATACTGCACTGTATTTGTTTAGCTATAAGCCATAAAAAACCAGAAAACAAAAAACACATGTAGCATTGAGCAGAAATTTAGCTCTCAATTTCCCGGTCCCCAACACAAATAATGAAAATTATGTTACTTTGTGTGTTCCTTTATCAAACAGCAAAAAGCAAACAAACTTACTAGGTGAAACAAAGTTACAGGTAGGTAGCCGTGTTGGTCTGAGTCGAAGCAAAATAAAAAAATTCCTTCAGTAGCACCTTAAAGACCAACTAAGTTTATATTTTGGTATGAGCTTTCGTGTGCATGCACACTTCTTCAGATACAAAGTTTTCCCTAAAAATATTTTCATGGGGATCTTTAAAAAGTGGGAACTGAATAATATAATGAACAATATCCTCTGTGATGGTTTTACAAAATATGTTGTCTGAAGCGTAATTTCTTACAATGGCCATCCAAAAAAGCAGAGGGCATCATATTAAATCTAATTTCTGCAAAAGTGTACCTATGTGGAGCTAAGTTTATCTGATCCAGATAGTTAGTCTTCTGACTTATTGCATGGGTACAGTCGTGAAAATCTCAAGGAATGGAATAGTGAGCCTATGAGTCAAAGGTTCAGACATAGACTTGATCTTGGTCAAGTGGCTAGCAAGATCTCTGCCAAGTGTATGTTAATCAGCTACTTGCTTTTGGCATTCCATCTCTCTGAAGCCCCGAACCTTGGCTTCTTACTGGCATATTATAAATAATAAATGCAATATGATGTTATTCACCTTAACACCACCATTCTCACACTTCCCACCCATGACAAGCCTGTCTGCCAGTTCTTGCAGATAATTTTATTATTTCCTCAAGTAAACTGAAGCCACCTACCATTTTTAATAAGCTGAGATAACACCAAGCTTAGTAGAGTCCATCTTTCTGAATGAAAAGATTCTGCTGAAGCTACTATCGTTTTCAAACTTGTGTTGCACAAGTCATCAGCCAGAGTTACAAGCTTTTCTCCTAACACATCTCCTTTCAGCCAAGCAGAACTCAATGAATGTTTCTCCGAGTTTGAACATGCCTAAAACATTAAAAATACCAATGTATATTTTAGTGGTGGTTTAATTATTTAATGTCCGAATATACTGTACTACTTATTATAAACAATATAGACATGTGTCTACAGTTAATTACCAATTGTGCAAGTGATTCATCACAGAAAGGGCTTTTTCATCTTAAGCACACACAGAAAATGGGAAAGATATTTACATAAAGTGCAATAAAACTGTCTGTTTAAATAATCTTAAATTCATGCTTCTCTGGATACAAAACTAGTATGTGTAAAAAATACCAACAAATATCTTGAATATACCTTTTGGATTATCTGAAGAAGAATATTCCATTTCAGATCCATCTGAAACAAAAACAGAAAAAGAGAGAACATCAACAATGTGACAAGCAGAAACTTAAAACAATATGTGTGAAAAGTTTAACATTTATAGCCAATGCAGCATAATGGTTAGAGTACTGTACTAGGGTATGGGAAACCTAAGTTGAGCTCCTTGCGGGGAAGGTAGGATACAAATATTTTTACAAACGTACACATAAATCTGCTGCAAGATTTTGCTTAGTATAACTGGACTGTTTCTTCAGAAGATCTGTTCTCATGAGTGCCAAACTGAGAGGCTTCCTTGCGAGTGGTTCTGCCTGTGCGGAAGCCACATCCCCCCCCCCCTTAAAGTAGCCATGCCGCACTGTCATCAGAAGCATGGCAGGTGAAAATGTGGGACAGAGCCTTCTCAGCTGCAGCACCCAGACAGTGAAACCCTCTGCCCCATGTAACTGATTATGCTACTGATTTTGCTTGTGTGCTCTTGATTTCTAAAAGTTTTTTTTTTTTATTGAAAATTTTGAGGATCCTTTGAGCGGAAAAGCATAGTTGTATCCCACACTACTGTTCTGCTTGTGCAGCAGACTCCCACTTGCGTCACTAAATATCCCCCTCCTTTTCTTTTTTGTGCAGCCCCTAACTCATCCTCAAAATCTGCTCCAGGGGGTTGGGAGAGAACATACTGGGCAATTTAGGGTTGCATGGAGAAAGGAGAGGAAGGGGAAGCCCTGTTGTATGAGTGGATCTCCACTCGTGCTGTGTTGGATACAACCCTAACTTTCTAAATTTCAATATGAAATGACTAATTTAGCATAGGTTAGTATTAGACATGTTTTTCTTAGAAAATGATCAGCATCTGCTTATGAAACTACTAGTGTCGTTCAGCCTGTTTAGAAAACGGGCGCTAGAGGATATGTGTTAAGGGCAGGTCCCTCACGGAGGGAGAGCGCGCAAGGGGAAGGCGTGAGGGGAGGCGGAGTCCGGCGCTTGGGCCTAGCCTCCCTCAGCCATGGTGCGCTTCGGCGCGGGCTTCGCCTACGGCGACGGGGAAAGCCTGGCCGCCGGAGCCGCAGCAGCAGGATCCGGAGCAGGGGGACTGGGAGGCTTCGGCGGAGGCGACCGGCTGGCCCGTCAGCAGGAGCGCCACTACCAGCTCCTCTCCGAGCTGCAGGCCCTCGTCAAGGACCTGCCCAGGTGCGGGGAGATGAAGCGGAGGCTGCCTCACCTCGGACTCCCGCCGGCCGGGCAGCGCTCAGGGAAGGGCCCGGACCGGACGGGGGACCGCCTTTCCTTCCTTGGATCCCCACACCTTGGTCCGCTGCCGCCGGGAAACGGGAGGTGACAGGAAGGAGACATCCTGGGGTTTGGAGAAGCGCTTGCCCAGTGCTTCTCCGAACCCCGGGACCTGTCCTTGCTGGACACACACGTGTGCGCTCTCTCCCCCCCCCCCCGCCAATGCTCAGTCCGGCTGGGATCAGCGGTTGGCGGCCGCAGGGAAACGGTAGGTGGGGGGTGGGGAGAGCGCGCGTGTGTGTGCGTGCAGTCTCTGCGCTCCAATCCCTGTGTTCCTGGGGCACATGCACATTAGCGTGGAAAACGGGACACACGGAAAACTTGGACGCAGAGACACTTGCATATTATATAGGATATCACTGCTACCCAATTATTCTATTCCAATCCTAAATATCCAAAATGTTTCATTCCAAATCTGAATTACATAAGAGAAAACTGAAATTCATAGTCAACAAGTAAAACAATTACTAATCCAAACTGTTAAACTTCTCTCACCACCAGTCTACAAAATCATAGCAAATCAAATAGTTCAGTCGGTAGGTAAAGCATGAGACTTTTAATCTCAGGGTTGTGGGTCCAAGCCCCTCACTGAGTGAAGGAGTCCTGCATTGCAGGGGGTTGGACTAGAATACTCTTGTGGTCCCTTCCAACTCTACAATTCTATGAAACTTATTTTTAAGAAAGTGTACCTTTGTTAAGTCATTTAGAATGTTTTCTCTCTCTGGGGCACTGCTGCAGCAATGGAGGACACTATACAAAATATCAACCAAGAAATCCGTCTCTTTTCTCCAGTCTTCTTTAAGCCAATCAATTAGATTTTCATAGAGAAATTGGATAGAAGGATTTTCATACTGAAGCTTTGCAACTTCCTGAATACTGGTCCTATTCTCCAACAGCACCTGGAAAACTCTACTGGAAGCAAAGTTACTGAGGAGAGCAGAGAGGAACTTTAAGTGCCGGTCAGACCTTTGTTCATTGGTATACACAATACTCAGTTCTGCAAGTTTACAAACTAAATCTTCTAAAGGCTCTTTCTGTAGAGGGGAAAGATGTTGTGCATGAATAAGAGTGCCAGGATCATTGCTGCTTCTCATGTCAACCAAATTTTCATGCTCAGTGTTGCTTTCAGCTTCATCATCTTCTGCAAACCTGATCTTTACACCTTTTCTTCTGCTTGGTTTTATCTTATTTTCTGGGTTCTGAAGGATTTGTAGCAAAGAGGACACAGCAGCCAAAGATTTCTCATCTGCATCTATTACATCAATGTGCCCCACACATATAGTTGAAAGGCCATCCCAAAAGTTCGACAATATTCTCTGGAAAGTGGGAGCAGCTCCATCACCACTTGAAATTTCTGCTCGCATGTTCCAAAAGCGCAAGATGTCTGCTACCTCAAAAAACAAAGGTCCATTTTGTAACCTGGGCTCTTTAATCACTGTGTCAATGAGGGGAACTAGCTGTAAAGAGAAAATACATTCATTTTAGTGCAGAGATTAAACTAGGGCATGATGTAGAAAATGTCCGTCACTACAAAAATTGACCCTTCCTTTTGGTGATTTCCACCCACCCACCCAAGTATGGTGAAAAGCAGAGTGGGAGAGAGAGAAGTGGCATGTGTCCAGGCTGCTACCTAATTTGCTGTGCTGTTGCCATAGGCAATGAAAATCGTCACAGCAAACTTAACAAAATGGGGGTTGTGAGAAGGAGAAGAGAATGGTATAGCTAGGTCTGCCATATGTCTGAGATTTCTGGAAGGTGTCCAGTAGAAGTCGCGTTTTTGGGGTGTTTTTGTAAACACCCAAAACTTTGGGGTTTGCCAAAAAAGAGCTCAACAGTTGTGGGGTCTTCCTAAGAAAAGCTCGACAACTTTTGAGGTGTCCTGGATTTTACTTTTTGAAATATGGCAACCCTAGGCATAGCTATAGCAGCAGCAGCAGCAGCCGCCGCCGCAAAAGGGCACAGATAAATGTAAATATTCTGAAAGACAGGGCCGGCTCTAGGTAGACCCCCAGTGGTGTGGTGCGCCGGGCTGGTAGGCCGGGCGCCGCACGGAAACCATGCTGCGCCCTGCGAGGGCGGGGGTGCCGGAGCGTTCTCCGCCCCTCAGCGCCAGGGGGCGCGACCTGCTGGAGACTGCCCTGCTGAAAGGTAAGGTATTTACCACAGACCTAGTTCATTTAGCTAACTGTTAGCACAATCCTTAACAACAATGAGCTGGAGGGGATGCACAGGAGGAGCTGTCCTTCCCAGTTGATTGACAGGGTGAGGGGAGTGCAATTGCCAGCACTGAACAGCTGTTTAGCAGACTGAGGGAAGCACAACTGTCGGTCTAAACTGGGCTCCCCACAGTCTGCCAAACAACTAGTTGGGGAGCTCAGGTGAGAACTGTGGGTGGGTGTGAATTTGCCTGCAACTTGAGTAACTCAAGGCAGGCTGTAAGGAATGCTTGGTGAGCTAACAGGGGAGTGGGGTGGAGGGAATTTAAGTTGCTGGGTAGCTGGTAATGAACTTGGAGCCTGTGGGTTTTACCCTAGGAAGTTTTGCAGTCATAAAGGTGGTGAAGAGAGCCACTTGTGGCTATCCCCTATTCAAAATCCTTGCATCAGAGAGTATTTTAGCCATTCCATTGCATACATTTAGGCAACTGACTAAAACTCAAATTACTAAAATTAGAAGTAAATGATATATTCCCATGAAAAAATACCTGATCATTTATAAGCATTTCTTGAATTTTAATTTTTTCTTCTTCTTCACCTATATTCTGTACCACTGTAAATCGTAAACATTCCATGAAAGCCGAAATGATTGCTGAACATTCTGAACGGCTAGCCATAGCTCTTTCAGTCAACAACCTAGACAAACACAAAATTGAGAAACATCATAAATTTCATTTATAGTTTTGAATTCAAATGTAATTAAAGAGCCTGATTTAACTAATAGGTCCCACTAGTAGATGTCTGCAAGCCTGTGCTAATAGAACGGTCTCCTTAGCACTGTGTTGAATTCTTCCAGTGAATGCTATAGCTTACACTGTGCTGAAAGTGCACTGATTGGAAAATCAGAAACACAGAACTCGATTAGAAGAACAAAGAACAATATTTTTTAAATAGTTATCAATGTATTACTATGATGGGTGCATTGAAGTACACAGAGCACTGATGTTTAGCATCTACAATTTTAACATTTGTTTTAATTATGGGATGCATTTGATGGTGTCACACAGCAGGTGAAGTAGATCTGGGGAGCGAAGGTGAAAATGGTCTTCCTTCCTGGAACACCATTGGATACGACCCATTTGGATATTACCCACTATACATTCCCCTTCATTTCCAAACACGCACATGGCAATCTTTAATCAAACAAGAACTAGTGGTTCATACCCTTGAATTATGGTGGTGAAAAATGTTCTACAATAGTCCAGCTTCGGTTCTGTAATACCATGAGGTATCTTGCTAATGAAAGGCAAGAGATTAGGATATATAATTGTAGCAAGACCTCGTCCTCCTTCTCGAAGGACTGCCCATACTTTTGGCAGGACTCCCTTTTTTGCATTCACATGACTCCAACAATCCTACAGAACAACACAAGGTTCAGAAGTAAATTAAAGACTACTCAGCTAGCTTGGAAAGAGCAAATGCATAATCTATTTCATGGAGTAGCACTGGACCACACTGCAAAAGAAGCATGCTAACTTGTAAATGTAAAGGTAAAGGGACCCCTGACCATTAGGTCCAGTTGTGAATGACTCTGGGGTTGCGGCACTCATCTCGCTTTACTGGCCGAGGGAGCCGGCGTATAGCTTCCGGGTCATGTGGCCAGCATGACTAAGCCACTTCTGGCGAACCAGAGCAGCGCACGGAAACTTGACATACTCACAAATTTGAAAGTTAATGAATGTTCTAAGAGACAGCAGGCAAATAAATGGTAAGTGCAATGATATTTGAGCAGAACTTAAACTAGACCTCTTTTCAGGAAGTCGGGACCTATATATTTGCTTCTACATCAAAGTGATGACATAGTTTATGAACTCAATTTTCCAAGTTTTTGAAACTAATATTCAGCCAAGTGATCAAACTTTTGCAGAACTACTCAGCCTACATTTCACATATTGCAAGTTGTAATAATTGTGGGTCCTGGGTCTACATAAACAGACCTACTGAAACTGATCTATGAATTCTCAGTCTAATGAAAGAGTCAAAATGTCAGAGGTTTTTGATTGTGCTGGCTGAACTAAAGAGAAGCATGCAGTGGGAATAAGCTTGTGCCTATGTATTGAATAATATCAATTATTTTTAAAGAAGCATGGTCTGCATACATGGGTAGGGAAACTAAGGCCCGGGGGCCGGAATCACCTTCTCAATCCGGCCCGCAGACAGTCTGGGATTCAGCGTGTTTTTACATGAGTAGAATGTGTCCTTTTATTTAAAATGCATCTCTGGGTTATTTGTGGGGCATAGGAATTCGTTCTTTTCTTTTTTTTCAAAATATAGTCCAGCCCCCACAAGGTCTGAGGGACAGTGGACCAGCCCCCTGCTGAAAAAGTTTGCTGACCCCTGGTAACAAGTCCCTTAGAATTGTGAGAAATAATGCTTCCATTTAGCCCACTATATTACCTCAATAGCAGTAAGGACATGAAGTACAGCTTCCCAAAGAGTAGGGCATACAATGGCATCACTGTCATCGATGCTGAGAAGAACCGCTGGGCAAACTCTTGATGCTTCAACTTTCATTGACTCAGGAATGTACTGACAAAAAGCAGAAATCAGCTCAAAAAAAGCTGAACGAACCTGAAGGAGAGGGAAATTTAAACATTTTCAAGCAGACTGCAAAAGGTTTATGACCTCCATGTATTGGGCAATCCATGTAAAAATTCACCAATGTGTATGAAAAGGCAAAGAAAAGAAAAAAAGAATGTGAATGAAAGTAAAGGGTTCAGTACAGATAATCATGACTTATGCCATTTTAAAGACCCATTTCAGAAAGTGGACAAAAAGATGAACATACCGGTGGCGAGTTGTGCTTCCCATATTTCCAAAATTTGTTTTGAGTCAGCAGAGGTTTAAGTTTCTCCTCCAATGAACTATTTTCATTACTGGGTAACATACAAATCAATTTCTTTAAAGCTAACAAAGAACATGTTAGAATTCGAAAGAATTTGGCCTCCCTTTCTTCCTCTGGCACAGTTCTATTAAAATAAAAGAATTGAATATATAAGCTATATAGTTTTACAGTTCAGTCATGAACAAAATTTTCATATTTGATTTTAAATCATTCGTTAAAAAGGATAGCACAACCTCACTCTGAAACCTAGTCTTTCTCTGAATATCCCACATTGTACATATACATAAAAATATCAATCTGAGAGGTCTGAGAAACAGTATTAGTCTTAGAAATAATGAAAAGCTTTTTACTAAGCATCACTACCAATATTGCACTACCAAATTAAATCCAACTTCTAATTCACTCTGGACATTATATGTCCTTTATCAGGAAGCAAAATTGTAACAAAATTTTCCAAGCATAAGTTCTCACAAGCAAACTAAACTACTAAACCAATCTGCATTGACTGTGAGATATTAAAAAGAAGGCAGTGTTCTAAACATACTATTGCTTTAATCCAGCAGTGCTCTGAAAGCAAGATAGATATATGGTACACACAAAACTCCCACATATGCAAGGGCTTCTATTTAAGCGAATGAGGAAGTCTCCTTTATATATATGCACACAAAATTCTGGACAGGGAGAAATGCTTCCCATAATTTGAGATAATGGACCTGAAACATGCTTCTAAGTTTTACATATTTATTGTCAATTAATACAAAACAAACATATTTATATAGAGGTACATACTGTGGATCACTTAGTGTATCAGGTGTTTCTTTCAAAAGGTGATCTTGAAGCACCTAGAGAAGAATTAACAAGATGTCCTTAAATGGAAAATAAAATTATGCAGTTCTCATAGAAAAGTTAATACAGTTGTACCTCGGTTTATGAACACAATTGGTTCCGGAAGTCTGTTCATAAACTGAAGCGTTCATAAACTGAAGCGAACTTTCCCATTGAAAGTAATGGAAAGTGAATTAATCCGTTCCAGACGGTCCGCGGAGTAAGCGTTCATAAACTGAAGCGAACTTTCCCATTGAAAGTAATGGAAAGTGGATTAATCCGTTCCAGATGGGTCCATGGAGTACTTAAACTGAAGCGTTCATAAACTGAAGCATGGGTGTAATTGGTTCCGGAAGTCTGTTCATAAACTGAAGCGAACTTTCCCATTGAAAGTAATGGAAAGTGAATTAATCCGTTCCAGATGGGTCTGCGGCGTTCATAAACCGAAAATTCATAAACCGAGGTGTTCATAAACCAAGGTTCCACTGTATTAAGTTTAATAAAGCAAAATTTTTACAACATTTTGTTTCTTTCATCTTAGAATTTCAAAAGCGTAAATCACTTTGAAATTAGTGAGGAACAAAGTGTGACTTTGTGTATTTTTTCCCTCTTGGTTATACAACTATGCATGCCAGGAACATCACAGCTTCTATTTTGATAATATCAGCAGCTACAAAGACCAACAAGTAAAAATGAATTTGCATTTTGTAAGACATTTACTCTCTCTCACTGCCTGCATTGGAGCATCACCATGCATTATGATGTATCATGATGGGTATGAGCTGCAGCAAGCCTTGGATTCACACATTCCTGCCTCCCACTCCTGTGTGGTCAAGAAAATACATAAAAGCTTTTCTTCTGTTTTTAGTAAAATAGCAGCCCTCCTTTTCATCTGAACCGGGGATTGTAGTTTAATACTAAGTCTCAAAACAAGTCAACTTCAAACCATGGGTTATGAAATTGGTTTGTCTTGAAACTAATTACAGTATAGTGTAAACCAGGCATCCCCAAACTTTGGCCCTCCAGATGTTTTGGACTACAATCCCCATCATCCCTGACCACTGGTCCTCTTAGCTAGGGATCATGGGAGTTGTAGGCCAAAACATCTGGAGGGCCGCAGTTTGGGGATGCCTGGTGTAAACTATGATCCTAGTTTTAGACAAAACTTTCTCTGTCCATACTGTATCTGGAAAAATTAAGAAAAGAACAGAATATATATCTGATGTAATTAAGAATCAAACTCAAAACTAGATGTATATCTAATGTGACGACAACAACAACAACAACAACAACAACAACAACAATTTATTATTTATACCCAGCCACTCTGGGCAGCTTCCAACAAAATATTAAAAATACATTAAAACACCAGTCATTAAAAGCTTCCCTAAACAGAGATGTCTTCTAAACATCAGATAGTTATTTATTTCTTGGACATCTGATGGGAGGGCATTCCACAGGGCGGGTGCCACTGCCTGGTTCTTTTCACTCTTTTAAAAAGCCAAAACGCAACTAACATAAACCTTTAACATAGTCATACAGACTGTAAAACTCACATTCAGGATTTCCTCTTTACAAAATACTAAGGCTTCAGGCTGTTTGCTTGGTGGAAAGGCTTTTTCAAATGCCACTTTAGCTGCTGACGCTGCAGGAGAGTAAGTATCACACTGAGCTATCAGCCAGTGTCCCATAAGACTTCTTAAATGAGGAGCCAAATGTTTCTTAACTTTCAAAATAAGCTGCTCAAAAGCTTGCTGTGTTGCTTCTCTGACCCGACGATCATGATCCTACAATAAATATTGAGGGGAAAACTATAGGTAACTATATATATAAATAAACAGGCATACTATACAGGTATACTACTTAAGAGCTCAGTATTTATATTAGTCTCTCAGTTTCTGGAGCAAAAAATCAAAAGCTACTTGGCATCAATCCTGACATTTAAAAACCAATGTATACAATATTATTTCAAGCTTTCCCATACTCCTTTGTAAATATGAGTCGATCATAAAGCACAAAATAGTTCTATACCAAGCCACAAACTTTCTTTAAAACTAATCATGCCCCCCAGTACAACAGAACCGTGCACTGATTTCTTTGAAATTGTCAGAGATATAAACCTGTCCATATTTGCCATAATCCAAGAGTTTAATACTTACAACAGATATTTTACAATAAATTCTAGGCCAATAAGGTAGGACTCCTTTAACAATCTCTGTTTCTCTCTCCTTACACATTGTTCCAAATTCTTGCATAGCCTGAAATTAAAAAGAGAAAATGAACATGATTTCCGAACACTGATAATCTATTATCCTCCCCATATGCTTTCTGACTGCACTTGACTCTACACATGCAACTTTAAAGACTGGGGTAACCTTTTCCACATCACTTTCTGTCAGCTCTGGATAACTATTTTACAGAACATGCTAAAACCATGTAAGGCTTGAACAATATATAAAAGGAAGGATATAAAGTATTTGTTGAAATCATTCCTACCTTTCAAATACTATCAGTGCAAGCATATATGCTTTTCCCTGAGAGTTGAGTGGGACTTACCGGTACTTCTGAATGTACACTTGTATAGGATAAAAAGCTTGGCACCTTGTGAATCACTTGGTAACCCAAAGACTAAGGGTGAATTCTATCCAGATTTACTTGAGAGTAAGTTCAACTGAGTTACAATGGGATTTATATATGAGTAAACAAGCTACATCTCTTGTTGGCATATATGGGACTTGCATCATGATATTGTACTTAGTTTACATAACCAAGCATCAAGTTTAGATGGTCTTAATTCCAAATAAAGTTGCAATCCTAGGCTTGCCAAACCATTAAAATATGCAGCTAAACAAATCACACAATACCCTATAATGCAACAAACCATTTATTAGAAATAAACTGAAAGCAACTATTTTTTTCTTCAATGTATTTCTATCCTCGTGTTATTTGTCTAAACTTGCTTTAAGTAGCATATCCATAAATAATTACTAGGCATTTAAGAGGAGTACAGCAAACCTACTTTTAATTTGGTTGTAACATCTCTCTTGGAAAGTTTTCTCAGCACCATTCGAAAGTCAGCATCCACAAGACTATCTATTTCTTCAGCGCCTTGAATCGCAGGGACATAGCCTAGGTCACTTGAAGATGTGCTGAAGCCAACAAACCCAGGAACACTTCCTCGTTCCTTGGCAAGAAGTTCTGCTGCTCTACCACTGCTAGAGGGCTATTTTTTTAAAAGAAAGGGGGAGAGAGAAATGGAGAGCTTACTTTTATAGAACATTTCTAAAAATTTATGTTTACCAACAACCATTTGGGGGCATATTTTTGTGCCCCAACAGCTGCAATTCTATATCTTATGACTGAAAGAACTAATCCAACTGGCCCAATACCATTATTCTCATTAGTTGCACTGCTGCTTGTTCAAGTCTTAACCCAACACATTTTTCTGTGCTCACAACTCTATTCTCTCCAGAACTCTACATTTTAGATAAATTCCAAAAGAACAGCCATGCAAAAATGATGAGTCCTGGAATCTTAAAATTATTACAATAATTATATTTGTCCTTAAGCTACTACAGGATTCTTGTTATGTTTACATTTAGAACAGTATGGACTGCATTGTTGGGGAACTCTCATGTCCATCCCTCCCCTGCCAGATACACACAGTGACCCTGTTAGCACATAACAACAAGCCAAACCAGGGCTTAACAGGAACATGCGAGTGTGAAGGTTCCCGGAGAACAGATCACAGTGATTTTGCCCTACATTTCAATGGGGGAAAACAAGAAATTGAGAGCAGGAAGAGGCAAAGATAACAAAGCTACAGAAGCCTTGTTCAAACACTGATCATAGGTAGGAATGAACACATGGGCACAAGAATTGGGAACACACCAGCCAATCCTATCCCTGATTTCCACACATTCAGCAGATTATGCACAGTGTCCGCACCTTCTATTTTTCAAGGATATTCATAAGGGACTGTACACATGTAGACTTTTTGCACTAGTTCCAAAAAATGTGGAGTTCAAAGGTGGAACAAGCAGAGTGTTGGTAAGAAGCCAACCCCCTACTTCCTTCTTGGAATAAACACTTGAACAGTGTTGGGGAGGGGGAAATGGGAAACAGGAAGATAATACAGAATAATCTTAAAGCAAAAATCTATGCAGTTAATTATATTTAAGCCTGTTAAAAATCAAGGCTTTGCAGAGCTTCTGGCTACCTTATCCTCACAAGAAACCTGTAAATTGGTTGGGCTGAAGGATTATGTGACTACAGATAACAATTTAATTGCAGCAACATACTATAAGGTACATGTAATTGCTTGGAAAACTGTCCATCTGTATTGTTGTACAAAGTGATAAGGATAATTTAACCACATTTCAATACCTAATCTAGAAACTTGGGGAGCAGGAGAGTGCTAAAATTCTCCTTAACACTTGACAGAGCAATACAGATGACAAAATCACCAGTTTGATAATTTACAACTTGGTATACAGCTGCCTGTGTTTATGTGTAGTGATCTGAGCTTCATTGCTAAGCATAGATTGGAACACATGTCATGTCCAGTATTGTACTCTTACCATACAGTACCAGGAATATATAACACAGATAGGTGTGTTAGCTGAACACAGATTAGCTGTACTCACAGTAATAGCAGGGAAAGAGACTGAAGTAGAAAGGGATGGAGCCATTATTTACATTACAGTACATGTTTATGGCAAAGTGGGGAAGGAAACCTATTCCTGTAAGTTCAGAAATGGAGCCAAGTACAGGGTTCTTCCGCATTAATTGTCAAATACAAAGTCAAGATCATATGGACGTGGCGTGACCAAAGAAAATCAAGAAGCCCTAGCAAAAAATAAAACTTGGCCTCTGAGAATTGTCGTGCTTTCAACTATCCTTAGTGTCCAGATCACTCGAATCAATATTTACAAACTTGCAACCGCTAAAAGGCCCAGGACAGCAAGAGTTCATCCTCTTTTGAGGGTTTTATGTTGCTTGCGTTGGCATAGGCCGCCTCTTTCCCCCGCCCTGACAGACGTTGAAACACGCAGCCCTTTAAAGAGAAGTCGTGGGAACAGGCTCCCCTACAGGCTCTCCCCCACACACACACACACACAAACACGCCACGCGAGCGACGGCAGCCTCACTCACCCGCACGTTGCCCTTCGTTCGCTGCTTGTTCTTGCCTCCCATGGTGGCGGCCAAGAAGTCAGAAGCAGCCCGGGCCCAAGGCAGCTGGTCCCGGGCAACAGACGTGGGAAAAGGAGGGACGGCACTTCCGGGCTCGATGGCGGAGAGGCCGCCGCCGCCGGAGACCGGAGTCTCCTCCCCTCTCGCGCCTCCCTCGCTTACTCTTTCTTGCTCTTCCGTCGAATCACGCCTCTTTCATAACCGCTTTCGGAGTCTTCCAAGGGAGCTCGAGACGCCGCTTGTGGGGGTTGAGTTCAACCCCGTTTGCCTTCTAGGTCCCAACCACTTTTATAAGCCTAAATACGGGGCTAGTCTTCCCGCCGCCGGTTCTTCCACTTTTCCTCTGTTCTTCCCGTGTGCCGGTATTATTAGATTGCAAGCTTCTTCAATAACATGCAGTCGCCGGATTTACGTAGAAGCTTAAACAAGCAATAGCTTGGGGGCACCACTCTCTTGGCCCCCCCCCCAAAAAAAAACTAAAGGAAAAAAACTATGTACGTTTCCAAAATATAAGATAAAAAAACAAATAAAATAAAATCTACATACAGCAACAGTGGC
Source organism: Zootoca vivipara (assembly GCF_963506605.1). Taxonomy (NCBI): domain Eukaryota; kingdom Metazoa; phylum Chordata; class Lepidosauria; order Squamata; family Lacertidae; genus Zootoca; species Zootoca vivipara. Next base: position 52,766,381 of record NC_083279.1, on the reverse strand, counting down.
AAATGGCTTGAGATACCTATTAGGTCCATAAATTACCATATAGTATATATTCAACACAAAAAAACAGCAACCATTTGTTGTTGACAAAGGACAGCTGGACATATAAAGGGCCCCATTACCTTCAGTAGCTTAAAAATTCAGTAGACCTAAATCCAGTCCTGCCTGTACCTTTGGGCTCTGCAGCAGAATCAAGACTTTGGGGCTTATACATTTTGGTCCGCAATCTGCTCACCAAGAATAATTGTGTTCTTTTTTTGTTGTTTAAAAAAAAAGTCATCTTCACAGCCACAGGCAGCAGGGTCGAGTCTCACCCCACGCAACATTGATGGACATTGCCATTCAAATGGTGTGCTTGCCCTGTGTCTAGTGATCAATTGTGAAGGGCGGGGCTTACCTCTCTGCCTGGTCCCCACATTTCATTCAAGTTGGCACCCCTGCCTTAAACACTTCATAGGAGGCTAATGTGTGCCCTGAGAAATAGGGCTTTTAAAAAACAAGTGATCTTAGTAGCATACATGGAATCTGACAGCAGGATATTTTCCCCCAGTTTATGATTAGGATAGTGTTCAAATTACGTACTGGAGAACTCTGGGGCTCATTAGACGTAGTTCAATGGAGGATCTGTAAGGTGGATCTTTTCCTGAAAGCCTGCTCATCACTAGTTATTTTCCCTGTAACATGCCGCTGTAGGATACTGGATGTTTAAAAGTTGTGTTATAGGTTCACACATGACAACAATGAGGCCGTAGACTCCTGACCTACAGTTGTTCTACATATAAGCATACACTCAGGAACTTCCAAGTTTCACAGAAGGTGGAAATATAAGGCATAAAGTCTGAAATACCTTCTATAGGATTAGGGATAGCCATTATATATTTGACATAAGCTTTTATATTTTACACCTCTATCATATTCCCCTTACTCACTTTTTTCCTAACCGCCTGATCATTTTGGTTGCTCTTTTCTCCACCTTTTCATCTCCACAGTATCCTAGAACAGTACATAGTATGCCAACTGAGGTTGCACAATTTGTTGTTGTTGTTTAGTCGTTTAGTCGTGTCCGACTCTTCGTGACCCCATGGACCATAGCACGCCAGGCACTCCTGTCTTCCACTGTCTCCCACAGTTTGGTCAAACTCATGTTCGTAGCTTCGAGAACACTGTCCAACCATCTCGTCCTCTGTCGTCCCCTTATCCTAGTGCCCTCAATCTTTCCCAACATCAGGGTCTTTTCCAGGGAGTCTTCTCTTCTCATGAGGTGGCCAAAGTATTGGAGCCTCAGCTTCACGATCTGTCCTTCCAGTGAGCACTCAGGGCTGATTTCCTTCAGAATGGATAGGTTTGATCTTCTTGCAGTCCATGGGACTCTCAAGAGTCTCCTCCAGCACCATAATTCAAAAGCATCAATTCTTTGGCAATCAGCCTTCTTTATGGTCCAGGTTGCACAATAGATTTATATAAATGCTTTATAATATTGGCAGTTATTTTCAATCCCTTTTCTAACAATCTCTAAAATGGAATTCACCTTTTTCATACCTGCCACACATTGGGTTGACATGTGTTGGCACCAGAGTGACAGGCAGACCTGTCGTAAAGGTTTTGCCTATCTATGAGCAACACAAGCACAACCTACCTACCCAATTTTGCTACCCCTAAAGTGGGAAACATGATGATGTAGTCAACCTTGCAAGTGGGTTATGTGAAAAAATAGCTATCGTATTTTGTGATTTGCAGATGAGAAGAACAGATAGAAGTAGTTCATACCTGAAGAATGCTGTGTAGCAAATCAATTCTATATAGTTAGTTTTATCAACGCCCATTCATTTCAATGAGTTTTTTAATTCTGCAAAGGATTAGGCTACATAGGTATTTGAGATTATGGGAATTATTTAGATAAATAGATCAACTGCATTGCTTTATCATTAGCATTGTTTGTCATTAGCATTAAAATGTTATCTTAAATTAAAATCAAACTTGTTTGGACATTCATAATTTATCAGATGTAAATGAGTAAAGTTCTTAGTATTTTATTTATTTTTAAAAAGGTAAAAGCATAGGACAAGATCCAACATTACACCAGTGGATGCGATTGGATTTTCTCCTGCCAACCCACTCCCCAAAATGCTGCAGAAGGTCCCACAACACATTTGGGATGAAAAGGGGAGAGGAGGAGGTACAATCCTGTTGTCATAAACAGAAGCGGGACACCACAATTACATGTCACCCACAGAGGACTGCTAAAGTTTCATTTAAGTGTTCCATGTGTTTTTTTCCACCTCTTGATGATCTATTGTCCTTCAACTCCAAAGTACAGTTGAAAAATATCACCACATCCACTGTCAAGTAAAAAATGATACAATTGTCCCAAATCCATGTGATTTCCTCTGGCACCATGTGCATCAAATATTTTTTCTTCAAAAGCAAAAAATTTATTTTGTTTTCCCATTTCAGCTTCAGTTCCTTCTAAGCAAATGTCTTCTCTGTGACGTATTAAAATTCTCTGCCATGATAATCTTCTGATTCTAAATTCAATGAGAGAATCACAAATTTAGAAAACACAATAAGCCCTACCCAACTAAAATGACTTCTGACTTCGTCCTGTTGAATAAATGGAATTTATTAGTCACAATTAACTTAAATCCTAGTGTTTTCAATAGAACTTAAGACATGGGCTAATATATTATGAAACTGTAAAGGGAACAATATTTCAAAAATGTGACAAAACTTTCTTTATATAATTATTCTTAGAAGCAAAGTGTTGCATTTATTACACCACAGTATCCATTACAATACTCCTAAATCTGTTTTCCATTATATTATATTATAATGAAAGTGGATAACTTATATAAATTACAGGGGAAACCCTCCTAGGCACTTATAGACTTATAGAGTTGGAAAAAACCACAAGGTTTATCTAGCCCAACCTACTGCAATGCAGGAATCTTTCGCCAAATGTGGGGCTCGAACCAACTCTACCATGCTCTACCAACTTTAATTTATTTATATATAACCCCTTACTAAAGAAAGATTCTAATGGACCGTCAGCCTCCTTGCCACTGAGGGGACTATGATTTGAAAAGAGCTAATTTTCAGTATTCACATTCCATGTTAGTGGTTGAGGTGATGAATATTCTCTCTTGAAAGAGAGAGGTTGTAAGAAACAGGATGAAATCACTGGTGAAGACTAGAAGCCATTTACTAGTTTATAGTTCCTGAGCATGCTTATACTGCCTTCCTCACAATGCCACCAGAAACATTTCGGCAACAAAAAGAGGCCTGAACCATGGCTTGAAAGTTTCTTCTGACATTAAGATCTTGGATTGCAACCATGTCTGATCTCAAGACATAAATGGAATTCATAAAATGCCTATACTGTTACTGATTTAAGGTCACACCCACATTGTGCATTTAAAACAGATGGCTTCCTCCAAGGAATTGTGGGAACTGTAACATGTTAAGGGTGCTGAGAATTGTAGCCCTCTGGGTGGTAAACTACAGTTCCCAGGTTTAAGTCATGTTTTAAATTTGTGAATTTCAATATGGTACCCTCCAGATCTTGTAGACTACAACTCCTATCAACCCCATCCAAAATGATCAACAGTCAGGGATGATGGGATTTGCAGTACACAGCATTTGGACAGTACCATGTTGGCTACTTTTAATTTAAGTGACCATCCTGCTCCTACAAGCCTTTGAAAACCTGTATTGAATGCTTTGGTCACCCACTTGCGCCTCTACATCTTTGCCTCTCCTTCTTAAGTTTTCTCAGTTTCTTCTGCCAATGGAGAGCTGAGTCACAGATTTCCATCGTGTTTTTCTTGGCAATGAAACATAGTCACTGACAATCTCATCATGCCATCCCTCTACTGTGAGGTATGCACACACAGGACTTTGAAATATGGAGCCAATTTTCACTTAGCAAAAAGGATCAAGCAACTGCCTAATTGCAGAGCTAAATTATGGTGCTGTAAAGTACCACAGGTGTAAAGTACGCAGGTGGTGCTGTGGGTTAAACCACTGAGCCTAGGGCTTGCCGATCAGAAGGTTGGTGGTTTGAATCCCTGCGACGGGGTGAGCTCCCGTTGCTCAGTCCCAGCTTCTGCCATCCTAGCAGTTCGAAAGCACGTCAAAGTGCAAGTAGATAAATAGGTACCACTCCGGTGGGAAGGTAAACGCCGTTTCCGTGTGCTGTTCTGGTTCGCCAGAAGCGGCTTTGTCATGCTGGCCACATGACCTGGAAGCTGTACGCCGGCTCCCTTGGCCAATAACGCGAGATGAGCACCGCAACCCCAGAGTCGGCCACGACTGGACCTAATGGTCAGGGGTCCCTTTACCTTTACCTAAAGCATAACTAGCAAAATAATATACAGTGAAATATATTGGTTTCAGGAATTTATGATTGAAGTAAACCACCAAAATGTAGCAACTCAAGAATGCAAGATATAAAATGAAAAACAAACCTTGCCCAAAACTCCTCACACAGGCTCTGCTGGCCCTCTACACAAATGATACCTGGTTTCCCAGGCATGCTAAATCCAGACAGAGAGAGTTCCTTAGCCCAATCAACTATATTCTTTCTTTTGTGCTTGTTATAAATGTGATGACTGTAAATCCATAGTCTAGTGAAAACATTATCTGACTTCTGAATACTTGATTTCATCATGCTGGAAGATGAGGGATCTCTACTGATGTATGCAGTGCCATGTTCTTTAATCCATTCTCTTGCACTTAATATGCAGACTTCACCAGCACAGTGTGTCTTCAAGTAGGTTATAAGATCTGTGTTCAGCTGTACCTGCTGTGATCGGCTTATAGATGGAGATCTAAAAGGGGAAGGAATAATGGCATTGTTTAGAATACAAATGAAAGAAGCATTTTAAAAATGGAAGAATCTAGTTTTCCTTAATTATTGGAAATGCTCTGGGGTGACCTTAGGCTCACACAATCTCCTTCCCTTTCTTTCTTCTTGGGTGTGAGGGATAAAGTTTAAATATTCCATTTGCTTGGGGGGAGGGGAGGATACATCCCTGAATTTTCACTGCAGTCATTAGAATCATTATACTGCATAAGACAGTTAAATGCAGACTTTATGTTACAACAGAATAAACAATGCATTTCAACCTTTAGGCCACTTTTCTCTATATCAAAATATGTAGTACCTGATAGTAATTTCTGGAAGAACAGCTGGGTATTTTAATGGGAAAGCACAAAACAAAGAAAGTGGAATCTAGAAAGGAATTCAAAGAAATAGAGATTACTAAATATCTAGTTTCAAATACCATACTTCATTCAGAACAGTGATGACTTACCTTATTTCCATCTGCAGTGTCTAATTCTAAATTCAATGTAAACTGTATTTTTGATGATGGCACTTCCAAGGTGCATCTGTCAATGTGATCCTTCAGTTCTGCTAAAGCCAGTTGGTCAGTCACTTTAAATTCATCTTCATTGGGGAACATACTAGAAAGCAAATCTAATTCAGAAAGTTGTAGTTCAGCCTCTTCCAAGTCGCTCATTTTAGATATGTTTATGTGATTCCTAAACAAGTTAGGGGGAAATAGTGTTAGTACAGTATTTGCAGCTTCTGGTGCTGTATATGGCTATATTTGATGGGACAAACATATGAAATCTTTAACTGGTTCCAAAATATTACCGTTATTTTCTATGTCATTTTTCCACATTGAAAGAACTGAAACACAGATTCCCATCAACATCTATTTTATTGGCAGCCCAATAGAATGCACATTTACTTCCAAATGATTGCATTGGATTGTAAATTTGCATCTCAATCCTATGCATGTTCACTATGATAAGTGTGGTTTACAGTGCATTCCTACACACAACCCAATGCTGAAGTTTAAGATAGCAAGTAGTAGTTCCGGGGGGGGGGGGGGAGTGCAGCAAAGACCCAAGTTTCAAGTGAAAAGCCTATGGTAGGAGGCACCTTTGGATCCACTAGATTCAAATCCTCGTGGGCCATGCCTCAATTATGCCAGCCAGGAGCTAGAATAGCAAAACTCGCAGAAAAATACCACACACACATACTCATATTTTGACCTGGCCAGTTCCAAGCCAACAGGATTTGGGATGCAAGGGGCAATCAGCTACTTTTCTGATCTCTAACCAGGATGAGGATCACTCTGATAGTCCCAGATAAGCTTCCATATGACTGCAGCCTTACAGTGCAATCCCGCATATGCATATTCAGCAACAAGTCATTTGGAGTTATATGAGATTTACTCCCAAGTAAGTGGATACAGGGCTACAGCCTTAGGTTCACGGATTATAGATTATAGACATATTGTTGGATACAAAACCTGTATCAATCTACAGGGAGATATAAATCGAGCTCCACCCTATCCCAAATTAAAATACCATGACCGCTTGCCTTTGCTGCTACTTTGTTGGGGGGCGGGGGCGGGAGAGAGAGCATGCTGGCCAAAACTACACTAAAAACCTGGATTTCTCAGCAAAGTTCCCGCCTACGAGCAGCCTTCCCTTCTGTCCTGGAAAGTGCACAGCGAACCCGGAAGCTGGACTCGATGTGGCTTGTTTATCCTTCGGTTCGCTTTAGATCTGGACCACAGACTTCCTCCCAGGGAGTCCTTTCCCGGCAGCCAACGCACCGGAAGTTCCTGCTCAGCAAAGCGGCCCTTCTACGGTAAGAAATCTATGCTCGGCGAACCGTCAACCGCCCCCCCCTTTTTGTGCCGCTCTACAGGACTGTTGATATCCGCCGCAAATATCCACCTCAGACGCAGAGATATGTCGTGAACCGTTTAAATTCGGAACGTTTCTTTCCGGCTAAGGAGCGCGGGCGACACCTCGGGACTCCTTCAGCCCATGCTGCACAGTTGCTCTCTCTCTCCCCCCCCTTTGCCCTCACCGGTTGCTTCATTTACAGTACTGTACTTTCGTCTCGTCTTCTTCTCCGTGACGCAACGCAGGAGCGTTTTCCTATCGGCTCTGGCTTTTGTCAGTAAGGGCAGACTAGGCGGGTTAAGGTGACGTGGCCAATCAAAGCTGGGGGCTGCCTCCCACCCGGCAAGTTGCGGCGCGTTCTAGTAGAAATTGCAGCCAAGCTCATTTTCTGAAGGGAGAGGAGAGCTGGGCCAGTCGCGAGCTGTGTGTTTCTTCCTCGACTTTCAGCGGAAGCTGCCACGGAGCCGTGTGGACTGTTGGTATCTCCATGCATGCGGGGTGCTGCCGCGGGGCTTTATTTGTATCTCCTTCACCAGACTTTTCGCTTAAAGGCTTGGGGGTGAGTAGTACCATGCCTTTTAAGCCCATGTCGTCGCAGAGGAGGAGGCGGCGGCGGCGGCGGCAATGCCAGGTCTGCTTTGGCTTGCCTTTCTTGGAGAGGCAGAATATTTTGCCCTTCTAACCTGAGACTGCAAACTTCTTAAGGGCTCTACTCCTGGGTATGAAGGGAGGGGAGGAAAAGGTTTTGTGTGACTGCGCAGGAACACGAGCTGGGTCCAAGAAGTGCAGCACTCCCGTGTCCGGTTAAGCAATGTTGCCAATTCTCTTGCTGGTCTTTGGTCCTGTGCCTGTTAAAGGCAGCAAGTTTCGCAGCGGGGCTATTTTCTTAAGATAGAAAGACAGGATTTGGCCCCCGCCATAATTTGAGCACGCTCCCTGCCATTAACGTGCGCTAAGCAAATGGCACTGGCCAAGCAAATCATGGGGATAAGAAGTAGGGAAATGTTTTCACCTGTTTTAAGGTCTGCATGCAGGGCAGGTTAGCTATTTATTCGCAACACTTGGTTTAATTTGTGTTTTTTATATTTCAAATTGTCTTTTTAAATTGTCCAGTAGCACCTTATTGACCAACTAAGTTTGTTCTGGTATAAGCTTTCGGATGCATGCACACTTCGTCATATACTGTACACTGAAGCAGAAGTCACCAGACCCTTATAGGTACACTGAATTTGTTTTTGTGGGGAGGAGAAGCCAGAGTAGGTAGACTATTTTGAAAACGTATGTAAAGTTGTCACAGTAGTCATTCTTGAGTAATCCCTACAGGAGTACAGTTTGCTTATACTGTATTTGCAGAAAGTCTGTTTATTTGTCAGCATGTATCCCTGCTGTGCAGGCAGTCTATGGGGATTGGAATATGAACAGCCATAAACTGGTGTTCATTCATAGTTAATATACACAAAAATGTATTTTCCTTTCTGATTACTGTTGTGTTAAAAAACAATAAAAAACCAAGATTAGGATCTGAAAGCTGCTACAATATAAGCATGGCCAGTGGATCTTTGTTGTTCAGATTATTATTTCTAAAATACTCCAAAGTTTGCTCTGTGTCCTGGCTATTCCTGTTCAAGAAAGTAAAGTACTAATCCATATTGGACACATGGAGCTGAGTCACATGTTTCTTTGGATATTTCCAAAATAGAATGTAAGTTCTATATAATCAGGCTAACTTGTCATTTGCCCAGGGAAGCAGCAACAATAGAACCAAAATATGTTCAAACATGTAGAATATGTGGTAGAGATAACAACAAATCAAGACCACCAAAACATGTACTACTGAAGTTTGTGCTGGCAAATAAACATGTTTCCTAATATTTTCTGTTGCAGAATGTTACATGCTTCTGAGTGTTCCCAAGACAATAGAGAGTACATTTTAAAGTATCTAAATCATAGCTTTGCACACTGTGTGTCATGACGTTAGTGTGTCGGCTGCAGTGTGTAGGTGTGTCGCACAAACACTCCCCGCACTTTCCTGGGGCTGCAAAGGGTTAGTTTAAGCTCCGGTTTGCTAGTAAAACAGAATTACTGTGTTGAGAAATTATGTGTGTCCAAAAAGTTTGTCACCAACTTGAAAAGTTTGGAAAACTCTGATCTAAATCCACACCCTTATATTGTAGCATTTTGTAGTTTAGTATGTGATATCCCATCAGACTAGCTTAACCTGCTGTGATAGAATATGACACCTCACTTCATATTTAGCCTCTGAAATATTATCTGCCGCACTTGTATGCATGTCAGAAATTTTATTTATTTTATTACATTTATATCCTACTTTTCCCCAAAGAAGCTCAGGGTGATATACAGGGGGCTATCCCATTTTATCCTCGCAACAACACTATTGTGACACACAAAAAATGACTTGCCTGTGACCACCCAGAGAGCTTTAGAGTTAAGCAGGGATTTGAACTCAGTATCTTTGCAGTCAAAAGTTAAATGCTATATAATAGACTGCATGAGCACGCTCATTGAGTTGCAGCCTTCCTGTACACAGTAGCACATTTAAGGGATCAAATCTTGGCTTGATAAGCCCAAGATACAAATAACCTTCTAGTAACAGCTTTGTTTCTTCACAGGACAAGTAACCTAAGTTAACCACAGCTTCCAGTTATGTCCAGATTTGAAACTGGTTAGCAGCTTCTAAACAAGTCAGGATATGGAAGCCAATGTCAAAAAATGTCATGCAATCAAGCAAAGAAATAATAGTTTCTTGTATCAAATGTAATGAGAAGCTATGATTAAGTGTAGTTTCCTGAAGGGGAAGAGCAGTGTGGCTACACGCAAGTGCCTGAAGCATATCTCAGCTTCTCAAGCTGACATTTGGTTATCTGAATATGCCCGGTATATTCCTATAGTGCATTCTGCTGTTAAACAAATTTGTATACAGTACTTTGTGCAAACCTTTCAGCTGGATTTTGGGCTTGCTTAGTTGCAGTTTTGCCACTTTCAACCTCCATTTCCAAGGACTGATATACAAGGAAGAAAAATATGACTGGTGACACAAACTCTACCCCACTTGCTCCATGGCACATCCTTATGTTCAGAGTCCATCATCACCTTGAGGAATTGGGTCTTGAATGTCTTCTAGTGTAGTTGCTTTTAGTTTTTTTTAGGTCTGCTTCAAAATTGAGAATGATAATATTTCTTTCTCCTTTAGGCCATAAGTGTTTGACGTGAAATAAAACCTTGGAGCAGCAGCATGGGAAAAAGGCGAACAAAAGGGAAAAACATGCCACCAGATGACTCACCGGATATAGCAGGTATGCTTTGTCATTGCAAATACTGTCAATCAGTTTCATAGCTACGAGGAAGAAAGAGCATATACTCTTATTTCCTTGGCAGAAATTTAATATCTCTATGAAGGTGTTTGTCCTAGTGCAAATCAAATTATGTAGAGAACAACAGTATTTAAATTCATATTTAAGGAGCAATCCCATGATTTAATTTACAGTAGGCCTTAGACTTGCCAAAGGTTTGACTTCAGGAAAAGGTTTGCCCTTCTCAGTGAAATTTATGGGTTATCATTTACGTTTGCCCGACTCCTGTTAACTTCATTGCCTAGTTTTATCTGAATTGGGACAAAACATCTGACAATTAGCTTGGAACCCTGATGCTCTATGACAGGCATCCCCAGACTTTGGCCCTCCAGATGTTTTGGACTACAATTCCCATCATCCCTGACCACTGGTCCTCTTAGCTAGGGATCATGGGAATTGTAGGCCAAAACATCTGGAGGGCCACAATTTGGGGATGCCTGCTCTATGATCATAGTCGTGATGAGAAGATTAAACAGCGGTGTAGCTTTATCCTCAGTATGAAATGGCATAATTGCTTTTCTCCTGCCTGAACCTCCCTGTGTAAAAACAGGTTTGTTGTGCTTGTGATCCCATTATTTCTGATTCTTAAATAAATAATATCCATAATAATATCCAGTTATTAAATCTCTTTTGATGGATATATGACAAAATAGGACATTGGAACAGGGCTTGGGAAAGGACAGAGCATTCATACCATGTCAGAAAGAAGGCAATGACTGGGTTATACAAGTTCATGGAGTTAAAGGAAGACATCTGATTCTTTTAAAGAAAAAATGTTTTAAGAACAAATAAAACAGGTCTTGCTCAGAGAGCTATAGAGCTTTCATTTTGAACAAAAATTCTCAAGCTCTGCTGAAAGCTTTAGTAGAGCAGCACGAGCAACTATTACTTCTTCTTACAGTTCTTTGGCCATATGTCTTAGGTTTTTGTTCATTTATCACACCAGTGTCTCACTGTGCACCCACGAAACTACTGTGGCAGATGTAGAGTTGTATCATTTTTGTTCTCTCGACAACTCTGTGAGGTAGGTTAGGTTGCAGGGCAATAATTTGCCCAAAGCCACCTGGGGAGTTGCACTGTACAGCAGAGATTGGAGTATCTCTACCCCTACACCACATTCGTTCTAAATAATGTCCCTTTAAAATTTGTCTTGCCTTGTTGAAACTTCCCAATAGAACCTGTATGCAAGCATCTTCGCAAAGGATTGGAACAAGGTGGCCTGAAAAAGGTGTTGCAGAATGTGGACTGGAGCTCCTGCCAGGATTGCCGAACATCAGACAGTGAGACCCGTGAGAAATCTGAAGAGGAAGCAGAAGACAGACCTTCAATATGGCTATGCCTAAAATGTGGCCACACGGTATTTCTTTCTCTATAATATGCATCCAATTTTGGGAAATATGTACCTGTAATTGCTTTGTTTCATTAGCACTGAACAGTACTCCTTATAGTGGAACTATTCCTTGTTTCAACTACCGTGTTTCTCCAAAAATAAGACACCGTCATATATTTATTTTGTTATTAAAAAAAACAAAAACACAGTGGCTTATTTTCAGGGGATGTCTTATTTTTTTATTAAGTATGGTACAGTTTAACCTCCAAGGTTAAACTGCCTATCACTATGGCTTATTTTCGGGGTATGGCTTATTTTCGGAGAAACACGGTATTTGAAGGTTTCACTTTAAAAAGTTAAATTCAATAACTGTTGACTTGTAACCTTTATTGTATTTGCACCTGTTGCTATTCCAGGGCTGTGGCAGAAATTCTCAAGAAAAACATGCCATAAAGCATTATGAAACACCAAGATCAGAACCTCATTGTTTGGTTCTCAGTTTGGACAACTGGAGTGTGTGGTGAGTTTGTCAATATTCCAGTTAGAAGGATACATATTTTTTTCCTAAAAGTTATTGGGATTATTATGTAACCTTTTGTGCAGTGTACATGACTTATTTTATTTACCATTTCTGTCATGCTTTGGCTGCATACTTAGATTTCTCTCTTCCTCCTGTATGAGGGGTTCCTCTTTCACTATCTTCCTATAGAAACCATTATGGAGCTCTTATTCTGAGTAGGTGCCAGCACACATGTAGTGCAACATATAACAAGATTCTTGGGCTGTCCTACTAATTAAGGGCCTTGTAACTCATCCCAGAGTACAAACATTATTTCATATTTTCAGTGGCAGCAACATGGTTTGTCATAAATGCTTTCTATTTTCTTGAGTGGCTTAACCACCATAGTGATTCTGCACCCCTTCCCCATCTTGTCATAGCGCTTGTGTTGTAAATTGTTCATAAATATCTCTGGCACACACAAAAAATCTTACACATTAGAAATAAAGGATTAAATAATACATGATAACTAGTAGCAATAATAAAGTACTAAGATTGTGTTATTCTTGTATTGATTTATCAGGAAACAAGAACTCTAAGTGAACTTACTAGAATTTGCTGCTAATATAGATTTAATTCCTTGATTTATACAATATATCAAGTTTAGTCTTAAAATTGCTGTATTTGTCTACTGTGCAAAATTGCTGGTCATAGACAACAACTTCTGAGAACTTAATAACTGGACATTTTGAAGTAAAGAACTGCAGAATTCTAGCTGATGATTTATTTATTTTAAAAAAGGATCTGATAACCACTTTCACATCATATGTTAATACAACTTTATTTGAAATGCATCTACATCATGATATGCACTTTATTTTGAAGCCAGCTGCACTGGGCTTCTGGGTGTCTTTTTTTAATCTTCTTTTATCCTTTTTGTGGACGCAGGTGCTATTTGTGTGACAGTGATGTGCCATATAATAGTTCCAGTCAATTGGGCCAACTTGTGGATTATGTTAGAAAACAAGCACATGTGAACATGCAGAATACGGGTAAGTTCTGAAATCATTGGGACATGCCTACTGATTTAGAAATTGGTGGGTTTATTGTTCACTGTCACCTTCCAGACTAGAATGTACTAGAAATGGCAATTTACTTTTGTAGCACTGACTAGATCCTAGAAGGTCTAGCTTTTCCCTGAGTAGTATTAGTAATTGCTGCATCCCAACAACTCGCGGTTTATTGCATTTTGAAACACAAAATGAATTGTTTTTATTTCAGCATCAAAAGAAGAAGAAAACAAACCATTGGAAAACAAAAAAATAAAGGACCACCGAAATGAGGAAGAGAGGGAGAAAAAAGAGATATTGATGAAGGACAACAAGCTTCATTTAAATGGCAATGCAGAAGTGACAGTGAAGGGCCTCAGTAACCTGGGAAATACCTGTTTCTTTAATGCAGTTCTGCAGGTATGGTGGAGATTGCTAGCAATTCCTAGATTCCTTATTCCCCCCCCCCAAATTTGTGCTGAAGTAGCAGCAGGAGCTTCATTGCTTACCAGTTCTGTTTCTTGACAAATGTCAAGTTGCAAGTTCTCATCTTCTAAATCCCTATATAGCCCGTATGATGAAATGTATTATCCTGAATGCATTTGTCTGATTGCTGGAGAACATAACCTATTGGGGTAGGCTTTGTCCTGAATGCTAATAGCATGAAGTGGACAGGTGGGATTTTTTTGCAGACAAAGCTCATTTTTCTTGCTGAAAATCTTGTTCGTTGCCTTTACTTGAATAAATTGTGGTCTCAAAAGGATTTTGAACATAACGAAATAAGTTTCTAGGTATGACAGTGAGTTCCCAAACGTGTACATCATTGACTCTTTAAAAAATTCCCTACAGAACTTATCACAAACACCAGTTCTGAGAGAGCTGCTAAAGGAGGTTAAAATGCCGGACTTGGCAGTGACACTTGAACCACCAGAATTCTCAATAACGGTATGTTAGCTGTTGTTTCATGGTGTATTGAAATTTTTAAAAGAGGTGGATGTTCTTTGATCAGTCTGGAATTTTGGGGGTGCCCAGGTCAGTTGATGCAGTGGCCTTCCTCAGATACAATGGCCCCAGGCTCATTTACTACCTTATCCTGCTCCTGCGTTATAATGTCGAATATATCAGAAGCTTTCATTTCAGTTTCTAGCCAACCACAGTTGAGCATCATGTCCAAGCCTGAACAGATGTGTTTAGCCTTAATTACAATTTAAGAAAACAAACCAACTTTCACCACTGAAGACTCTCCTTTTCAGGCAGGTGTTCTGAAATCCACATGGTTATTCTTCAGGCCAGGCACCCATGATAGCTCTTTTCCAACCCCTTGACCCATATCCCAGGCATTTTATTTTCTCATGGTTCCCTGACCCTCATGACAAGCTGTGTGAAGGAGGGGGGCAGAAATTCCCATTGTGTGACAATTCTTTTGCACTGGATACAGGCTACAAATTTTACAAAAATACATACACATTTTGCTGAGGGCAATCCAGATGTTTTTCTATATCGCTTCAAATGAATGAATGGCAAATTACTTTTTTAAATGTATCTAATACAAATGTTCTCTTTGTGTGGTGTTCAGGAACCTATGATAGTTACACTTGATCAGCCAAGACCTCTTACACTAGCGATGTGTCAGTTTCTGACAGAAATGCAAGAGACTAATAAAGGAACTGTGACCCCTAAAGAACTCTTCTCTCAGATCTGTAAAAAGTGAGTATCTGCCTGAGTTGTAATGTTAATATTGAAAAAGCTTACATAAAACAATGAATTGCATATATTGGTTGGTCTATAGAGCAATTTGATTTGGTTAAGGCATTTTAGGTTGTATTTCTTCCTGTGCATCGTGAAATGTTAGCATTGTCTTATAAATACTTGAGGCTGAAAACAGGCTTCATGTCCACATGTCTTGGTTTCAATCATGATTAGTTTATGCCACAGTGACCAAGAAAAGGCCTACAGATTATGGTTTGCTGGGAATGAAACAAATCACAACCCCTAGTTTGGACATAACCCCAAGCCCAGGGATCATGTTCCCCTACCCATGATTGGGAGGAGCAAAGCAGCCAAGATCACCACATTCATGGTAAACCATTACCAAGGCCAGTGGTATCAATTTCTAATTAGACATGCAAAGGATTGTGCTGTACATTTATTTAAGAAACCAACCACATGTTTGAGCTTTCTGAAGACTGCCAAAATTATGTAAGGAACAATAAAATGAAACAAGGAAGTTTCTTTTTTTAAACTTCCTCAAATAATGTAAAAAAAACCAACAACCAAAGATATGTTAAGTGATGTGAGCCTTTCTTTTTCCCTACCAAGTTATTTCCCCACTTTTTAAATGTTTCTATGTCCTTACCGTAATATTTTAAACATTTATGTTGTTATATTTAACAGAGCTATACGATTTAAAGGTTATCAACAGCAAGACAGCCAGGAACTGCTTCGCTATTTATTAGATGGGATGCGAACAGAAGAAATCCAAGTAAGTGTCTAGTACAGAATGTCTGCAGCCTGGAACTTCCTGTCCTCTTAGTGCACAAAGAGCATGGAGGAGAATGGGGCAGAACAAAGGTCAAGTGAATGGTTCAGCCCCACTGCGCCATCCACTGCTGCTTACTGGGAAAGGTGTCTATGCTTAATTCTGAGTAAATATGCATGAAATTGGGCTGTCACAGAATCAGAAATGTGAAAAAAATATGTGTATCTTAATTATAATGGAGAGTATTTATTTCATGACACCTTTCAGTATTGGCAAATGAGCCCATAGGCCCCAAAAGCTTGGAAACCCCTGCTTTATAGTACAGGAATATGTAGAGTAGCTGTCTGTTTTTTACTAATTAAGGTGGTGATTAAAATTGATGTTTAGTAGAATAAACAAAAAAAACACAATTGGTTAGCTTTGTAAAACATTTACAATTCTATTTATTTCTAGCGTATTTCTGCTGGAATTTTTAAGGCACTCAATAATTCTACTGATAAAGAAAATGAAGAACTAAAAAAGAAAATCAAAGGTAACAACTTCTATCAGTTCCTCACCTTGGGCATTGTTTCTATATTAATTTTGGTATCCAAAGAGTTGCATATGAAACATATGCACATTTCTGCCCTATCACAACCACACAAAAAAGGCTGCTGAGGATTCTCCAGAAAAGGATGTAGTAAGTGCCAGGGGAAATTATTGAGGAAATTTATTTTCTTCCTGCCTCATGTGCATGCAGAGGTGCCTTCCACTCACACCAGATCCTTGTTGATAAATAATTAACTGAAGGTTGCATCAAAATTGCTTGGCATTCGAAAGCACTTTCAAAAGCAGGTTGTGATACGGGAAAGTGGGGCTGTTTCATGTGTTTAATAATTCCAGTAGACATGAGCAAATACTTTTGATCTTTTTAGATTCCAACCCATCTATTTACTGGAGGAAGAAAAACAATAATTAATATATAGAATGTTCACAGTGCCTTTGGGAACTATTATTCAACTCCATTTCACTTCTCCTTTCCTAGTCAGGAGCTATAATGACTTCATGATGCTCATTGGTTGGGAGTGGGGGTATCATCTTGTTCAACTCTTGTTCAGTCCTCAGATTAAGATAAAGTTTTAATGCTTTCTCTTAATATTTCAGAGTACGAAAAGGGAAAGTCGACACTGAGCTTTGTGGACCGTATTTTTGGTGGAGAATTAACAAGCACAATCATGTGTGAGGAGTGCCAAACTGTAAGTGGCTTTCCTTTTTGATATAACCTAAATAGCTTATAAATTTGATGGCAAGCAGAATGACACAAGGCCTCTCTTTGCTGTTGCTGACTTGAGATTTCTTTAATGACCTACAACCCAGACACTACCTTTGATGGGGGAATGAAGTGAGCATGAGTATATCCTATAGTTCTACACGTGTTCTTGCAGAATTGGAAATTTTATAAGCTGGAGGAGCTGCTGTATAAGATTTCCAGTCACCTATTGGCTTTTACTTGTAATCCCCAAAAATGTTGGTATTTACATTCAGGCGAAAGAATAGAGCGATAATAGCAGCCCAGTCTGCTTTTGTATCTTGCTTTCCTACTTTCAAGAATGGGACTTCTCATCCTTCTTTGGCACCTAATCTTAGCTTTGAGCACTCTCACACACAGCACTGGGATCCCCCCACCCCTGAAAAGCGGGGGATTATTTCTCAATAAACCTATTTTCACATAACTGAAGATATAATGGTTGTTCTTAAACTCAGGCAGTTTTTCTAATACTGTGATAAAATGTGTATTTCAGATTTCTTTAGTTCACGAGTCATTCCTTGATTTGTCACTCCCTGTCTTAAACGAGGTAAGATCAGATTGCTTTGGTTTTTAGACAGTTGTGCTTATGGAATGACTTTGCTTGTGCATCAAAACTTCCTTTCCCTCTCTTACCCCTACATGCCTCCCTCAACTCCCCCAGCCCTGTGGAGCAGATGGTGGGGGATCCATTGAGAGGAGAGTGAGGAAAACTTCAGTTGTGCAAACAGAAGTCATTCTACTGTTGGTATGCTTGTGCTCACAGAAGACCTTTTGATCTAGTAGATGTCTTTGTTAAAAGAAGAGGAAGGGAAGCAATTTTTGCCAATTCCTCCTCCAGCCCCAAGAATTCCCTGAAAAACATTTCCAAAAAGCAGGGGACCCTCCAGAACAGCATGAAAGATACCATAGGATTGCAGAAGAGAGAATAATATGAAATTGATTTCCATCTTCTGTCAGTAACAGGGGGCATCCACTGGCTGAAAGTTCTGCATATATGAGGAGAGGGGTTGCTGATTCCCCCCACCCATCAGCATAGGTGTCATGTACCTCAAGGGACATGCTTTGAGAAAAGTCTTCAAATTTTTTAGAACTTTTTTTTGGGGGGGGGGTGAGGTGTGCAGTAAGAGAATTTCCAAAATCAGGCATATAGCTGTACAAATTTATATGTGTACTACCATTTTATGGGTGCTTGCTCTCAAGCCCATCACTTATATGAGGTTCATTAAAAGCTAATGGAGTAAACCATTCCTCCCTGCTAAAACAGCAGGGACGAGGATCCTTTAACCCTCAAGATATTGTCCAAATCCCATAACCCCAGCTGGTGGTCAGAAATGTAGTCCAGCAACATCGGCAGCAGTGCCTGGCATGCTGGTTTCTCCTGCCTATCAGTGAGATAGTATGTGAAGGAAAACCCTACCCATTGTTCTTAAATTTGAATGTGGTTAAGAAGATTAAAAGAAAACCCCACTTTCCAACAAACTATTGTGAACAATAGAAATATCCAGTTGAATATTCCCTTCCCCCCCCCCATCCTGTTTTCCTTTGTTCATTTGATGTGCCAGTCTCAACCCAAATATTGGGGTTGACGTCCCATCGTGTCTCTGAACTGTTTATCACTTTCTTTTTAAGGGTGGCAAGAAAAAACCCAATAATAATAATAATAATGTTAGAAAAATGCAGGAAAAAGAGATTGAAGATGATGAAGACAACACAGGGAATGATAGTTATTTGAAGGAGAGAGAGGAGACTCCTGGTACAAGTAAGCATCTCCAGAAAAAGGCAAAGAAAATGGCCAAAAAGCAATCAAAGGTTAGTAGAGTAGCAAAGTAGAAAGCAATTCTGTACACTTATCTCTTAAATATGGATGGTTGAAGAGTTGCTACTAGTACTGCACTGAGCAGGGTTTTGGTAGGGGAGTTAAAGAAAGCCCTCCCCCCGACATTTTCCTACTCTTGTGCAGTTGCTTACTCCTGTTTTACACAGCCTTTGTTTTTCTCTCGTCTGCTGTTTGCGCATCTGTTTAACTTGTAAGGACTTCGTCACTGCAGAATCACATGATAATAGCGGATCACCTAACAAGCATATTACGCTGCAATGTAGCCATTAACTGGTAGTGAACATAGGCCTCTTATTGCTCTTATTCTGAATAGAAGGTATGCATCCCTGTTGCCCAGGCATTAAGGCTGGTGCTCCATCTTGCCAGATTGCACTGGCTGTTTCATTGTTCATCTGGACTGCGTAGCAACATTTTCACCTCTGTCCAGTTTTTAAAGTTGAGCATAGTTATATGTGACTAAATGCATATATTTGTACTGCATTACTTTCCAATAGGCATCCCCATCCACATTCTGTCTCTGCTAACCAAGTGTTGAGAGAGCATTGGCATTATTCTAGCCAACTTGGCAAATTGTCAAGGAGATTGCTTATTTGTAAAATAGTGGAATATATGCTCTTAAAACAGCAGTGAGGACCAGCCTTGTTCAGCTTCCATTAGCCTCGGCCAGAATGGCCAGTGATGAAGGATGATTTGGCGGGGGGGGGGGGTTAGCCAAGCAGTAGTAGAGCCACAGGTTCCCAACCCTGTCTTAGGTGCTTCCAGCCCACAAATTGTTGTAAATCCCTTATTTTTACCTATTGTTTTAAGTTCCTTTGGCTGAACTACACCATCTGCACCAGATCAGCCTTACTGCTTACAGCTCGTAAGAGCATCTATATGTAAACTAACTTGGAAGCTCAGTTTATATACCAAACTTAAATGCCGTATCATTTTACAACAACAACCTTTATTACGGTCCATAGACCCATCAATTCATTACAAAGCGATACCCAATGACACCCTGCCTTCAGGTTTCAAAAACATTTTGTTCAAACTTACGAATTGGGATCATTGATTCTTGCAACCGATAGAAACTTCGCCACTGCTAATGTTCTAGCATTTGACCGGTCTTCCAATAGGAACTTGATATAATACTTGTCCGATTTTCCTGGGATCAGGGCTAGCAAGGGTGAAATCAATTCAGCCCTAGCCTGCTTGAACTTTACACAGTGCAGCATAATATGTTTTATAGAGTCTGTGTCTTGGGCACACAAGCACAGTCTTTCCTCGTAGGGGACTCCTCTCATCCTACCCTCCAGCACTGCAGAGGGGAAAACGTTTAATCTGGCTTTTGTGAATAACCTTTGGTAGTTTGGTACAGTCAGGTTTTTAATGTAAGCTGTTAACTTAAAAACATGCCCATATTGTACTCCTACTGCCAACGGACTGCAGACTTCATGTGATCGATGTTGCAGGTCACTGTGTGTATTATCCCAAAGTCTTTGCTTTAAGGTCTTTAGGGCACCTTCATAGCCCAGGTAATAGAAGTATCATTTTATATATCTCTGTACAGCACAAATTAGGGTAATTGTCCTTTTGGTATCCTTAATTTCTTGTGTATTTTCTTTGACAGAACCAACGGCGCCAGCAAAAATTGCAAGAAAAGGTAATCCCACTAACAGATATCTGTGCCGCTGAAAAAACTGAAGGTGATCATGATTGCAGCAGTGAAACTGTAGGAAATGATTCTGAGGGTACCAGCCTAAAACAAGACGAGGAGTCATGTAACCCATGTGCAGAGCAGTGCATGGATCAGAAAGAGAGTATGAATGAGCAAGAGGGAACAACTGAAGTACAGAATGAAAATACAGGAAGTTCTGACCAAGAGGCAAACAATGAAGCCACAATGGCTGTTACCACAGAAGGCTTGGTTTCTGCTGTACAGTGTATTAATAAACGTGACAATCTGCCTGCCAAACACAATAGTCTTGATGAAGATGAGGATATTACCAATGGCTTTAACAAATTATCCTTGGATGAAGAGCCTAGTGACGATTCAGAAAACTTGAATGATCTTCATGATTCTGAGACAAAAATGTATGAAGTAGTAAATGAGGATCCAGAAACAGCATTTCGTACCCTTGCAAACAGAGAAGCTATGAACACAGAAGAAGGTTCAGTGCTTCATTGCTTATATCAGTTCACTCATAATGAGAAACTTTGTGAGAACAATAAACTGCTGTGTGATGTATGCACACAGAGCCAAGTTTGTGGAGCAAAGACCCCTGGAAAAAGTATGCTGACTTGTTCTGTTTTAAAGACAAATCTTTTCTTACCATGTCAGACTAGCATATATAACTTCACAGGGAGCAATGTAGGAAGTGCATGTATAGCTGTTATAAAGGTATAGACAACTGCATGTAGTAGTGTCCTAAGTAATCCTAGAGAATTGGAAATAGTCGTTTAGAGTGAGTATACAATTTGGCTGAAGTTGTATTTTTGAAAACTAATCACATAGTGGCAAAACTGAATGGGAGTAGCCAAAACAAATTTCAAGGTACAAAGTTGGTAAAGGCTGGTATACATTATTTTATTTTATTTTGTATTTTGAATGTTACAAATTTATAAAGGTCATTGTGTTAAAGAGAAAAACTCCATGAAGCATGAGCTCAGAATCAGAGTAGCATAAATTGAGCTCTTTTCAGTCAAAGCAGTCAAAGTTTTAGCATGTTTATTTAAATCTGGAATTTATGGACATTTCACCATGTGCTGAGCAATTTACAAAGAAATAAGTGGGACTTAAAATTTCGGTAGTGTGGGCCTGAAGTCTCAAATTATGTGATCTGTTATATTGCGTTAGAACAATTTCATGACAGCATTCTTTAAAATCTAAGCCATATTTTGTTTTTTGTTTTGTTCTGCAGATGTCAAGAAACATGTATACACTAATGCCAAAAAACAAATGCTTATTTCTCTCGCTCCTCCAATTCTAACGCTTCATTTAAAAAGATTTCAACAGGTATAAATAACTGTTTCTGTAAAAAGTTTTAAGTCCTTGCCTTTATCACTGTAAGCAGCATTGCTAACAGGAAAATGTTTGAGAGAAACTGGGAAAATTCTTATTGCCGTATTACAATTATATTTGAGCTATAAAAGAAATTCTTGTCTTAAAGATCAGCAGCTTTGTTCTTAAATCACTAGATTATGTCATTTTAATGCATTTTATTTGCCACTGTCTCTGCTCTCTATCTAGACTGGATATAATCTCCAAAAAGTGAACAAGCACATAAAATTTCCTGAAGTAATGGACTTGGCTCCTTTCTGCTCAGTTAAGTGCAAGGTAAGCAAAGAAGTCTATTTAAATTTCCACCATTTTTGACTAGCCAATTTCTCATGCAGAACAGCTTTAAAAAGTCAGCTCACACAAGTTTAACCAGTAGAGATGCTTACTTACTGTGTATCCAGTAGAGATGCTTACTATATGAGCATTCAAAACCTGATTAGCAGCCTGTGCTTTTCATATATCTGATCCTACCTTTCTACAGAATAACTTTCTCCCTCCTTCCAATCCCAAATATCCATTTGTTTCTTGAAGCATCCCATTGTCTCAAACTCAGTACATCAAAGACCCAACCTCCTCTTTTCTCTGAAACCCGCCCCTCATAATTTTTGGCTTCTGCCTTCCCTTGAGTGCCCCAGTGTGGTCTTAAAGTAAGCAGCCTAATGTGATGAGGGTGACTGGTTTGGAATAACCACACTTCTCTCCTGGCCATCATGCTGTCCTGGGAAATGCTGTTTCTTTCATTCTAGATCTGACTCATTTAATTGTGAGCTCTATTCTAGCTCCCCCAAGCCCACAGACACTGCTTTTGGGGTAAGATGATCCCCTGGTATTCCCTCAGTCCTGGACCATCAGGCTTCCACCAGTACCTAAAATAAACACCTTGCCCTGTTCAAATACATGTTCATACATTCTTAGGGATGTTACAGGGAACCAGGCAGAGGGCCTTCTCGGTAGTGGCACCCACCCTGTGGAATGCCCTCCCACCAGAGGTCAAAGAGAACAACAATTACCAGACCTTTAGAAGGCATCTTCTGTTTAGGGAAGCTTTTAATGTTTGATGGATTTCTGTATTTTGGTGTTTTGTTGGAAGCCGCCCAGAGTGGCTGGGGGAACCCGGCCAGATGGGCGGGGTATAAATAATAAATTATTATTATTATTATTATTATTATTGGGCTCACCCACACCACTCTTATTTTTGAAAGCTAGGTTGCTCACTGGGGCAAGAAGGGTCTGAGCACAAAACACCAGTCATGCCCTAACTGTACTGGATACCAATTAGTTTCTGGGCCTAATTCAAATTGCTGGTTTTGACCTATGAAGTCTTAAGGGGCTCAGGGCTGTACCACATCAGACTGCATCTCCCCACATGAACCAACCTGAGCCCTACATTGTCATCCGAGGCCCTTTTCTGTGTGGGCGATAACACATGAATGGGCCTTTGCAGTGGTGCTCCCTTTGCCCAAGGAAGTATGCTTAGCATCATCACTCTTTTTTTAGGTGTCAGGCAAAAACATGGCTTATTCACCTAGGCCTTTGATTGTAATTTTAGTGGGGTGTGATCTATTTAGATATACCGTAATTTGTGTATTTTGGGCTGTTCTTTCCTTTAATTTTTAGTCTCATTCTTAGAAAAGAGTGAATAATAAAATAATTTGGCTATGTTTTTAACAAGACACTAGGCTCATTTGTTTGAAATGCTCCTTTTGTTAATAAATAAATGCTGTCCCTTATAGTGTTTCCTGTTTAATTAGCCGAGCTTAGTTATTAAAAAAAAGATAACTGTATACTAGTGCGGAAGAACGACCAAACGTTACGGTTTTTGCTGATACATTATAAAATCAACCTTCTTGAAGTATTTTGGATATATTGTTTTCACAGAATGTTGTAGAGGGCAGTTCAAGAGTATTGTACTCCTTGTATGGTATTGTTGAACATAGCGGCACAATGAGATCTGGTCACTATACTGCCTACGTGAAGACGAGAGCTACTAACAACCAACTTTCTGATCTTGTCCTCCATGGCAAGATTGGACAAAGTAAGTAGCACCAGTGTTTTTACCCTATATGACCAATGTAAAATTATTCTTGCCAAATTACTGGAATTGAATGACACACATCTTTTTTTCTGTTCAGGTTCAGAGACTGAATCATCCAAAGGACAATGGTTTCATATTAGTGATACACATGTGCAACCAGTGCCTTTATCCAAAGTGCTGAATTCACAAGCATATCTTCTATTCTATGAAAGACTACTGTAAATGAGCCATTTTTACAGCTGATTTGAAACCAAGGAAAGTTGCACACAAAAAAAGCTATCATGTTCAATTAACTTAATATTCAATCTACACTGGTTTTGTCTTACCCACGTCTGAACAGAACCTACATGCTTTTAAATAAAAAATAAATGTTTTATCTAACATGAATTTAAATGTGACGTTTTTACCTTTTTTACATTCTAGTGCTACATGGATGCAGAAGTAGGGCTCTTGATCTCTTAAAAGTAGTCACAGACAACTTTTTGCTGAGGGCCACATGTAACTAAGGCTATTTATACAAATGCACCCATTTGTTTACTTCCCAACAGCAACACAGAACAGTGTTGGAGGAATCGGGAGCAGTGGAAGTTAAAAGGTGCTATTAATGTTCCTGTACTAGGTGTAGGAACATGTTTTTTGCCTACCTGTGCCTTAAAGGCTTAGATCGCAATACAGATACAGAGGTCTTCTAATGCAACTTGGGAATGTGCCAGATGAAGTTACCTATTCAGCTTGTTGAAACATGGTGACTTGTAGCCACTAGGAGAGGAACATAATTGGCCATGGGCAGCACGATGTATTTAGTATTTGTGGAGCCTAGAAGAGAAACTAATTTGCAAGAATTCCTGGGGGGGAGGGGGAATGGTTGGATTAATTAATTGGCGGTCTAGGCTCCCATTACACCACATGGATAACAGAAAATAGACTTACCCCACATAGGATCAGAACCTAAGTAGGAAAAACTGGGATTAGATAGATGAGAACAGCAAACAATCCACAGGGACTTGTTGCTACGTCAAGGTATTCACCCTGACTGTTCCATTGAAAGGTGGTGACTTCCTGCAGGAAGTCAATTCTAGAATCTTTCCTGGTTTTATGTAAATATAGTCACTGATTGCTTTAATTGGATAGCAGGCCAATGGCAGAGGTTCTCATTTGTTGAGTGGACTGTAAACCTGTTAGTGATATCCATTAATTTTAGTGGGACTGCTTTGAGTATGACTAACATTAGATACAGTCCTCGCTTCCTGTAATATTGACTTGAATAGGATTTATTACCACATTCAGAACAATTCTGCTTAAAATACAGGAACATTTACATCAGGGGTCAGCAAACTTTTTCAGCAGGGGGCCGGTCCACTGTCCATCAGACCTTGTGGGGGGCCCGACTATATTTTGAAGGGGAAAAAAATGAACGAATTCCTATGCCCCACAAATAACCCAGAGATGCATTCTAAATAAAAGGACACATTCTACTCATGTAAAAACATGCTGATTCCCGGACCGTCCCCGGGCCTTAGTTGGGGGACCCTGATTTACATCATGGTAATGAGGAACAACTTCAGTGTGTTGTAGGTTAGGACCTTTCTATTAAGAGCGTATCCTACAGCTAAATACTGGAATTGGACAGGCTATGGCATGTATTCTCTATGCTCAACAGCATTTCTGCAGCAGGGTCTTTAAACTGCAAGGGTGGCTTTCTCCTGTGTATCTCCACAGAGGAGATGGTCAATGGACTTACCTGTGCAGTAATGTTGTGACCCTTTAAATACATGGGAACATTTTTTACTGAAACAGTTTTTATTGAAATGGTACAAGACAAACATAAGTCTCATAATTTAAAGGTGAGTAACACACATGACAAGATACACAACCCCTTAAGTAGTACTCTGAAAGTGTTCAATCACTGTGGTCATCATCCAAGTCCTTCTTTCCTGTTGGTGGTTTGGGGCCACCAGCTGGTTTTGCCATGATGATCTGCAAGCAAAAGTAGTTGTTAGACCTACATTTTTTTACATAGAATGCATTTCAGATGAATTAAGGCAGGGGTCCCCAGACTTACCGGCGTTTGGGCCGGTTCCCACCACGCCGATCGCGGGGCGGGGGAGTGCGCGCATGCGCACGGGCGCTTACTGGCGCGGCAGCGCGCTTCCAGGGTGGAAAAGTGCCGAAAATCCGTTGTGCGCATGCGTATGGGCCTCCCCCGACCCGGAAGCGCACCAGAAATGACCTCTTCCGGGTCGGGAGAGGCCCATACGCATGCGCACAAAGGATTTTCGGCTCTTTTTTCCCGACCCGGAAGAGCGCTGTCGCGCCGTAAGAGCGGGTGGCGGTGGTCGTCGCGAGCCGGATTGGCAGGCCAATTGGGCCGCATCCGGCCCCCGGGCCGTAGTTTGGGGACCCCTGAATTAAGGTATGACAGAATTGATTTGATATGTATCTTTAGCCTCATCTCTTACATACTACCATAATTAGTATTACAGAAAGGTTATGCAATGAAAAATGTATTCAACCCATAAGTCTTGGCCATAGCTCCAGGACTGTTTTTGCTATTGTATAAAATATTGATTAAAATTATGGAACTCACTAACAGGGAAAAGGAAAATCCTCTTGCACATGCGAGTAGCCCTTGGCTGCTCTTCTGCCATCTCAAAAAGCACCCACCTCCTTTGCAGATGTCAGTTGAACAAGATTGCTATACCCACACTGCTAAGCAAAATGGGGATAGCACTGTTGTCATGAGGAATTGTATCCAAGAATCAGTGATTGTCTGCTGTAAGTTTAAATTTCTACAGATACATGCTTAGCATGAATGCCAAAAATGGAAATCGCAGAATGCTCATTTCCTACAGGAGACACACAAAACTTGGGGTGTTTTGGGTGCATTATATGGTGACAAAGTGTTAACGTTCTGTAAAAAAATTCAATAACTTGCAAAATATGCAACATTAGCACACAAATAATGCTTCTAATAGTGTAAACTAAATCATGCGTATTAGTCTATAGAATAATTCTTCAAACCATGTTTTAGGAATATTAACAGTGTTGTGCACCCTTAACTCAAGCGTGTTGTTAAATTGTGATGTAGCCTACACATAAGTGACAGTGGAAGCAAAAATACACTCATCAGCATCAGGCAGAGGAATTCATGCAAAGTCTCGTTCCTTGCCAACATGAGCCATGATACCAAATCTTACTTCACACTACTGTTCAGGTGCATCTTTCCAGTCATCCTTGTCCCAATGTTCTGATGCTTTAGGGGCTTTTGGACCACCTGCTGCTTTTGCCATAATAATCTATAGGAATTTCACACCAAGCACAGAATTCCACCAAGTTTCAGTTTTAAAAATATTTATGTAAGAGTCTGAATAATCCTTTACTGTATGAAACTGATCATTTGAAAACAGAAGCCTACAAGAAGACCACACACTGCCACAACATTAAGTTAGACCTTCAACTTTAACCAAATCATGTGAAGCATACATAACCTAACAATACTCTAGCAGCTTCCATACCGTATTGATTTAGCCTGATACCTGAAGCAATAAAAAAGCCTATTACACCAACTTACCTGATCAACTCTTAGGATAGTTACTGCAGCATTTGTAGCCAGCTTCATCCCCCAGAACTTCCCAAGGTATGTGTCTAATACACCAGCTTCCAACATATCTTTCACAGCTGCAGTTTCAGCCTGTCAAATGTTAGAAAAAGAGTTCAGCGCCTCTTGACTTTCTGAGCAGATACAGGATTACAAGGAGTTCCACTGATGTCAGTAAATGAGTTAAAGGTGCTAAGAATCTGCCCATGGAACAAAACAGACAGCTAGCTGGTATTAATATTGAGTAAGCCCATAGTATTTTGCATTGAAAGAAGAAAACAATATTTCCCTATCTTAAAAAATCTGTAAGCTTTACATTACAAAACAGCTAGAATAGAAAGGTCATTAAAATACCTGTAAAAAGATTAAGAAAACAGGTGGAGGGGTTTTTTTCTTAAGCCTCCCCAATTGGCCCATGAAGCAGTTCTGGCCAAACCTACCAGTCATCCACCTATTTTGTCAGGTGCAAGACAGGTAAAGCTACAGCACAGCCAAATTCAAAAGGAAGAAACGAGTATGCTCTAACTGCATACACACTATGCCTTTAAAGAACATTTCCCTCCTCAAAAAATCCTGGGCATTGTACAGTCCCAATAACTTAAACCACAAAATTATTCAAGGAGAAAATGTGTTTTGCCTGTGCTTTAAAAGTATAGTGTGTATGCAGCCTAAGTGTACTCCAAATTCTTCCTGTTTACAGATGTGTCCATCTAGAGCAGTGGTGGTGAAACTTTTGGAGACCGAGTGCCCAAACTGCAGCCAAAAACCTACTAATTTACCTATTCAAGCTTGTTGCCAACACGGCAATTTAATATGGGATAATAATATACCGTAATAAAATGAGCTGAGGGGCTGCCCTGAGTTGTTGAGCTTTTGGGGGGCATTGCCCATGATTTGGGGGGGTTGCCAAGACTTGCAGAGCTTTTGGGGGGGCAGAGAAGCAGGAATACAGCTGCCTTGCGGAGATGAACTGCCTCTAAGCTGCTGCTGGCGGAGAGGGAGTGGTTTACTCACAAGGAGGCATGGGGGGGGGGAGCGGCTGCCCAATTTGAAAACCCCAAACGCACTGCTGGTGTGATGGCGCATGCCAACAGAGAGGGCTCTGCATGCCCACTCTGGCACCCGTGCCATGGGTTCACCACCACTGATCTAGAGTGATCCAGAATTCCCACCCCACCCGAGAACCTTAGTTAAAGAGTACTGTTCCCTTGCAGTCAGTCTCCTGGGGGTGACATTCCAGAACACTGCTACCACCACAAACATGTTATGCTGGGCATTAGTCTTACCTCAATATCAAACCCAACATTTTTGTTGCCTTCTTGATGTACAGCGTAGAGCTTAGAAATAAGTTCATTAGCCTTAATTCCAGAATTTTCAGCCAGGGCTCGGGGTATAGCTTCAAATGCCTCGGCAAATTTCTTGATAGCATACTGATCAAGACCTGGACAACTCTAAAGACAGAATTGGATTTTAAGTTGCATTATATGGAAACCTAAATTTAGTAAAGATATGAAGTTTGTAGCTTACCTCTCCATATGACGTGATCTGCTTAGCCAACTCTATCTCTGTTGCACCACCACCTGGAATAAGACGCTTATCCTGCAAGAGAGTTGAAGCAACTACTATTTGAAGTCTATTTTAAAATTGATCTCACTCCCTTTATATTTATCAGTATACTGTCTCATATCCCCCTGTCCCAACTAAGACAGGGGGAGGAGACAACATACTGCACCAAACATAAACTAAAAAAAAACAGACTGTGTGTTGTAACCCAAGTTGAAGGAGACAGTAAATAATTATTGTAAATTGCTTTTTTATAGCAGCACATATTTTTTATGAATAAATATGGCCTTGGAGAACAGAATGGTCTACCGGGCTCCAAAAGAACTACAAGCAGGTACTAGGTGAACCTCACTGGGAAGGATATTCCACAACTAGAGTGTCAACACCAAAAAGGCCCTTTCCCAGAGTGGTTACCCAGTTCACTTCATTTTTCTGGCCACACTAAGAGCAGGAACTCCAAAGAGGAAGCTAAAGTTTGAGTAGATAGCGAAGGCAGGCTTACAAACAAATTAATAGTTGAGCCTAAGTTAAGCATGAAGGCTTGAGAGAGGTTTGTTTCAAAAGGTTGCTTATGTAAAATGGACTGTTATATGGGTGCAACGGACTGCATTATTTTATTATTTATATCCTCCCTTTCTAGAAAATTGTGCCTCCCTAGAAAGATGATAACATCATAGTAAGTTAGCATATCCTTCTTACAGGGTAGCAGATGGTAATGACCTTGTGAGGGGATGAACAGGACAGCTGGATCAGGAGCTGGTGACTGGCATTATCCTCACCTGCCACCTTTGCACACCTGGAATTGTTCCCTCAGAGTTAGGAGGTAAATGGCTCAGAGTAGGGAACTGTCAAGCCAGAGAAGATGACAATGACTACTTTATTTGTAGCCTTTGGGGGGCATCTGTCAATTGGACCACTCAATTTCACATACCACCCCCACCCCAAATTTGGCCAACCTGACTTACTGACACATGTATCACTGTAAACTTAAAACCTTAACTTCTCTCACCCTGAACCAGAGAGTGCCACTCTGGTCTACTGGGGGATAGTATATACTATTGTATATTCCAGTATGGTAGCATTTCTGCAACTGCACACAATTAACTTTACATTTTAACAAGCCAGTAAAATAATGCTCCTCTAGATTCCTGCACTGCTGTGGACCTCAGGGTCCCTTCCAACTCTACAATTCTATCATTCTGTACTAACTTCTGTGCATAGCACTTTACTCACCCGTGTGAGTACTTTGAAAGTGTTGACACCATCATCAATTGCTCTTTCTACATCATCCATAAGATTGTCTGTAGAGCCACGAATTACTATTGTAGAAATGGCACCATCTTCTTTTTCTGCAGGAAAATATACCAAGGTTTGACTTGTGAAATCTGACTAAATGTGAAGTTTCTATATGCAATGTATTAAAAATAATGAGTATACTAAAATAATAAACATACCATGTTTAAAGATAACTACTTGTGTTTCCCCAACTTCTGACAAACACACACTGTCACAGTGACCCATTTCTTCTAGATTAGGTGGTGTCTGGGAAGGAAAAAAGAGGATTATGTCTATGCAAAGGAGTAAGTTTTATTTAAGAAAACCTCTGCTGTTCTCTCTACATACCAGTCTGGGGAGGGCTGTGGCACCAACAGTTTTACATAGTCTCCTGAGATCCCACTTAGAATTCAGCCTTTAAGAAAGGAGATAAAATAGTGTTCAGGTGCAATTTTCATAATCTAGAAATTCTTGTTAGTACCAAACTATTTTTTTCCAGGAATGTTCCCTATCAACATTTTACTTCCTACCAAAAACCCTGTCCTAGGGCCTTTAAAAATAAAAATGGATGAGCTCTCTATCTAGAAAATGGGAATTTGTCTTGTATAAACGACAAAGGTGGCGCTGTGGGTTAAACCACAGAGCCTAGGGCTTGCTGATCAGAAGGTCGGCGGTTCGAATCCCTGCGACGGGGTGAGCTCCCGTTGCTCGGTCCCAGCTCCTGCCAACCTAGCAGTTCGAAAGCATGTCAAAGTGCAAGTAGATAAATAGGGAGCGCTACAGCGGGAAGGTAAACTGCGTTTCCGTATGCTGCTCTGGTTCACCAGAAGTGGCTTAGTCATGCTGGCCACATGACCTGGAAGCTGTACGCCGGCTCCCTCGGCCAATAATGTGAGATGAGCACGCAACCCCAGAGTCGGTCACGACTGGACCTAATGGTCAGGGGTCCCTTTACCATTACTTTGTATAAACACTGAAAGCACCAGTCTCTCTTAAGTAATCCAGAACACATTTTTTCTTAAGAATGTAAGTATATAGTGCCTGCAGGATGAGACCAAAGTATACCAAGCCCAGCAGTCTACAATATCCCAGCAGGCACTAGCAGTCCACCAACAGACTGCAGTTTACCATCTGCCTCTCACCACTGTCCTGTTTAGGAACAAGCAGGGACTCTGGTAATGGTTCAAGGACAGTGCCACTCCATCATGTCCTGCTCGGTAACAGCAGCATTAAAGTGCATTTCATTATTGAACTTTGGCACTCTGGAGTAAAAAACATTGACAAATAATTGTACATATGTACACTATATCATCATCATCCAAACTACCTGAAAACTAAAACCATATTAACTGCACACTGGAAAAGTGTGCATCTGTATAATTCTAAAGAAAATTTGCCACAAATAGTAGCTTGAAGGGGGGACAATTTAAGGGCAAAAATGGTACAAAAGAAAGTGATGAGCTGTTGTGTGCCATGATCCTGACTTGCACGGAGTACTTTCCACCCACTCAGCCCCATCTGTGACTTTGTTCAGAAAGAGAAGAAAACACACACAAGGAGATAATCTTGGTTGAAGTCATAATGTGATGAAACGTATGTACTAATTTACGCTTCAGGAACAAATATGCTATGTATTTCAATTAAATAGGCCAAGAAATGTAAACAATTTACATCTTTGCACCACTTACCTGAGTAACATAATATTATATTTGTTAGCATAATGAAGTGCCATGTCTGCCACTTTTCCTCCTGTAACTACAACATTTGCACCAGCATCAGCAATGCTCTTGACTTGTAACTCCAGTAAGTTTTCCTCTCCTCTGCTAAAATTTGTCAGCTCGGTAGCATTCTTGATGAGTACAGTTCCCTGCAATTATAAAGCATATTCCGCATCATTTTCTTCTTCAACTCCAAGTATGTTTTAAAACAATTAACCTGAAAAACAGGCAATTCCAGAAACGGCAGCTATCACAGAACCATGTTCTAAGTAATGCATATATAGATCAACAGCAACATGTGTCTCCAGGATCTCTAAAGAGTTTAGCAGACTTCAAGGACCAAGCTGCTGAAGAAGCTAGAAAAGGTGATTTATGAATCATGGACATGGTGTTTTTCACAAGGGTTGCTTGGGGAGCATTCCCAATGAACCAATGTCAGGTATGTTCATCTAAAGCAGGGGTCCCCAGACTTACCGGCGTTTGGGCCGGTTCCCACCGCGCCGATCGCGCTGCGGGCCGGAGGGCGGGGGAGCGCGCGCCTGCGCACGGGCGCTTACTGGCGCGGCGGCGCGCTTCCAGGGTGGGAAAAGCGCCAAAAATCCGTTGTGCACATGTGCGTGGGCCTCCCCCGACCCGGAAGTGCACCAGAAATGACTTCTTCCGGGTCGGGAGAGGCCCATACGCATGCGCACAAAGGATTTTCGGCGCTTTTTTCCCAACCCGGAAGAGCGCTGCCGCGCTGCGCACCGTAAGAGCGGGCGGCAGCGGCGGTCGTCGTGGGCCGGATTGGCAGGCTAATTGGGCCGCATCCGGCCCCCGGGCCGTAGTCTGGGGACCCCTGATCTAAAGTGTCTAACATGGAAGGACTTCAGATCCTTAAGAACCTAGTATCACTGAACAAATGTTTACTGAATCAT
Source organism: Zootoca vivipara (assembly GCF_963506605.1). Taxonomy (NCBI): domain Eukaryota; kingdom Metazoa; phylum Chordata; class Lepidosauria; order Squamata; family Lacertidae; genus Zootoca; species Zootoca vivipara. The sequence continues at coordinate 52,733,677 of NC_083279.1, read as the reverse complement.
AGACATATAGGACAGACACTCCATGAAAGGACTGCCTGCTGAAATCCCAGCCCAGATATAATCAGCCAAAAATTTGTAATCATTTTACTTACTTACACGCACACACCATTCTTCTGGCATAACTGGAGAATATGCAACAAGAGATCCCTCCATTTGCCCAAGTTTTCCATGGAAGGCAAGAAAGGGATCCCTCACATTGTGCTGGGCATCCAGGGGCAACAAGTCACTGCAAAGTTGTGACTGCTTCCCACTGACAGTTTTGTGGATCCCTGCCTTAACACAGAACAGACTGCATTTGAAAAGGGCTGCAGCTATTTATCTAGTTGCAGCACCACTTTTTACAGTCACAATAATAGGACTGTCCCTCTCTGTACTAACCAAGGTTTTGCCATATCGGCCCGTGAGCAGAACTGCACAAAAGAAGATAGCTCTCGGCCTGGTTCACCATGCAATTGCAGACACAGAAAGGATCACCTTGAGAAAATAAGCAACTACTGTGTATATGTATGGACATACTGCTACTTCCTACCTATTCAATACTTCCAAAGGGTGGGAAACCATACCTTAGTTTCTGTTATCATACCATCAAAAGGGCAAGAATACACAGCTATTTTGGCATCTTTGACAGAAGTAACATCACCTTCAGTTTCTCTTTTAAAAACCATGCCATGCAAAACTGTAGAAGCACAAATGCCAGAACCCTGAAAAGAACAGATTATAATTACTATTCTATCCAAGTTAAGCCACTGAAATCACACTGAGTTGGATCTAGACTGTCATACTTGGGAGTAGATTTCAATGATTTTTAGAAACATACTGCTAAGTCTGGATACAACTAATTTTTTACTTTAATTAATGTGCTATTTAATATGAAAGCATACCTGAACTCTGATTCTATCTGCTTAGGAACAGTTAAATTGCTACAATTTAAAGCATTTGTTTTATCATTCTTATGTTTCTATTTCCACACAGCAAATGATTCCCTACTCTAGCTCTTGCCCAATCTCCCCCACTGATATTTGAAGAGAAATACTAATTAACTTATTGAAGAGAAATTCATTATCTTATTGACTGAAAACCAGAACTCTTTTCTGCAAAATCTACCTAAGAATTTCAGAATCAGTGTGTATAAATGTATCCATATCTACATATGAAGTCTCTAATCTCCCTGGAAAACTGGATAGGAACAGTGTCTGCTAAAAATCCACAGGTGGTATTTTTTTACACCCTCTCCTGTTTTTGGCCCCAATTAAAGTTCAGAGAGAACTGCTTTTCTGAAAACTCCAAGGTTATCAGAACTAAAGCTGCAACCCTTAAACATAGTGACCAGAAGGCAAGTTCCAGTGAAACAAGAATGACTTACTATTATCTTGCACACTCTGATGTTGTCAACATTAAAGTGGCCTGACTCGGGAAGAACAGAGACTGTGGGAGAGTACAAAATGAAAAGTAACATGTTTTTAGGAAGCATTGTTAAGATAGCTAGTCATCTAATTTAGTTATTTTATTAATTACATGCCACAGAATCTGTTGGAATGGCGCCAGTGACAATATTATGCTTTATAACATGAACAAGTAAGTGTTACTCTGTTTTAGACACTGTTGCAGCTTGACAAGAGCTGCTCAGGAAAATACTGTACTCAACTGAAAAACAACATCCAACAAGAAATTAAGAGAAGTGACTTTCACTACAAAAAACAAGCTTGAAACGAACATGAAAATATTTAAGGTATCAAAAACAAAATACTACTGTTTAAATAAAAAAATATTGACATATACTTACCACATGCCTGAGCAATAAGCTTAGTAAGAAATATTTCACTGCCACATTGTTTACTCATTATTGAAGTTTGCAGCAAAGATGCCACTTCTTCAACATCCCGAAGATTTTTTGCAGAGCAGCACACTAGATCAGGAAGTATCTCTAAGGCTTTCTTCAAAGCTTTTTCATAGCCTTCAATCACCTAAAATTAAAGACACTAGCATGTCTGTACTGTAATGCATAAGTTGTTAAAAGTTCAAAGTCAGTTTGATATCTTAAGCTCACGAAGGGTTGGATTCAGACTTCCCAGGAATAAAACTCTGCCAACTGGACACTTCCACAAGCAGAAGCAGGTAAAGTGACCAGTTCTCCCCCTGAAGTCCCATTCCACACAAAAAGAGCCATTTTATTTAGACAGGCACATCTGAATCCAACCCAATCTCCACAATAAACTATAAGCAACTCTGTGTAAGGCAAAATAGGACACAAGTAGGAATGGAAAAATTAAGAAGATAAACAAGAGACTGAGTTTTATACACAATTATTCAAAGATCCTAGAATGCTAATTTGAACAGCAATAATCTGAACAAAATAAAAGATTACCTCTGAAACAGAAAGTCCCATTCTTAGAAGTTCCTCTGCATGTTCTAGGAGGGCTCCAGCAAACACAAGAACAAAATTTGTTCCATCACCAACTTCTTGCTCTTGCATGTGAGAAGCCAAGACAATCATTTTTGCAGCTGGATGTTGAACCTGTTCAAGATTTTATATCAGAGAACACTATTAAGCACATTTGTGTATATTCAGTAAGTAATAGCATGCTTCAATATGTTTTACGCTGCATTACAAATTCAAAACATTTAACTAATTCAGTGCACCTAAATCTTATTATGCAGCAACAGTCATTAAAGCACCTACGTGAAATAGCAAAACTTTGGCATAATTAACAAGTTCTTTATACAATCTTAGCAGCACACATTTCTTATAATCATTCTAATTCAACCCTGATGTACCCATCCCATACACCCCACCCCAAAGGTGTCTTTGGACCCCTTCACAGGGAAACAACACAAGCCTAGAAAAGCTTAGGTTGTAACAGATAGCATACACAATGTTTCTCCATAAATAATCCCCATGTACAAGTCAACATATCCTTAGCAGACCATGAATGAATAAGGCAGGATGGAATTTACCTCCAACTCTCTTAGGATGGTAGCAGCATCATTAGTAACAAAAAGCTTCTCCAAGTGATTGATAACCATTTTGTTCATCCCTTAAAAACAAAAACAAAGAATACCTCAAATATGTGAATGACAATTTAATATAACTAGACAGTGTGGGTCATTATAGGGTCCATAATAACATACTTCTATAAAATATGAATTAGTTCCAGGATTTAATTCCATCTAATTCTCCAAACAAATCATGGCATTGGCTCCTGGGTTTATCAACAAACAAAAACAACATAAGCTGTATTTCTTAATACATACTACATAGTCACCCTGAATTCCTCTTTTTAAGGTTATAATTTATGAATATTTTAAAAAGTCTCACCATTTGGTCCATAGGCTGTGCGAGTTGTTTGAGCAAGCTCTTTACATGCCTGAATATTTCGAAATACAGCTTCTTCTAATCCTGAATAATGCTACATACAAAAAACAAAGTATTTTAAATTAAAGTACATGAAAAAGTATAATATAGTAGCGAGAGAATTATGTGGGCACAGAATAGACAATAATTGCATGACTAGGTTAAAAATGTTGATGACTATGTGTAGATGCCAGGGCGATAGCCCCCAGGACTCTAGAGCTATTTGCAGACATTGGCTGTGCATTTAAAAATCACAGGTCTAGAATCATACAAGTGAGATATAAAAACAAAGACTCATGATGCTATATCAGGGGTCTGCAAACCTTTTCAGCAGGGGGCCGGTCCACTGTCCCTCAGACCTTGTGGGGGGCCGGACTATGTTTTTAGGGGGGGTGAACGAATTCCTATGCCCTACAAATAACTCAGAGATGCATTTTAAATAAAAGGACACATTATATTCATGTAAAAACATGCTGATTCCCGGACCGTCCACAGGCCGGATTTAGAAGGCAACTGGGCCGGATCTGGCCTCCGGGCATTAGTTTGCCTACCCGTGTTCTATTATCAAATACAGGCTTGCAGAGGGTTACTCGCCATCTTTAAGAAAAGGCAATGAACACTGAGTTGAGCCAGTCCTCCACTGTGCCTACAAACTACTGCCCACCAAGTTGTAATCCTGAAGTGGCACACAGGCCAACTGAACAGTCAAACATTTTAAGAATGCCACTGTACACTTGGAGGCTTATTTTTGTTTGTTTGATTGATTAAAGTGTCATTTGTTATCAAGGGCAGAAAAAAGAAGAGCTTGGCCACATAGCCCTACACCTAGCCCTACGCAAACATCTCCAAACAGGAATAGATGGAAACATCACTGTCACTGTCAACATGTCAAACTAGGCCCCAGCTTCAAAGATTCACTCAGTCATAAAACTCATATACTATAAAACTCTTACTATAAACACAAGTAAAACACCAAGTACAGGATGTGAAAGCTCCTGGATCCTTTCCACATAGGTGACCTACAATGGAAGTACATGGACCATGCAGTCACGAGTTATGTACAGTTGAGCTGCAGGGGTGTCTGAAGCCAACCATTCCCACTCCTCCTCCACCACAGCTGCGAAGTTCAGGGTGGCAGGAGGAAATGCAGCACCCTGTCGTACTCTTGAGCCTACGGCCATGGAGGTGGAACAACGCTCAGAAGAGTGAACACAGGAAGCTGCACAAAGCATCCCTGACATGAATTTGAAAGGAAGGTGGCAAGTCAAGCAGCAATGCAGCAGCTGCCTTCACTCTGGGCCGGATCTGCTTCAGAATCGGAACCTAGCAACTCCCTTGAATGAAAACGTCCGCAGCCGGCCGCGAACTTGGCGCGTGCCCCTCACGTCAGCAAACGCAAAAAGACGTCACCGTCACCCACCCCTCTCCGGCGCGCGAGCCCCCTAGTTGCTAGGCAGCAGGCGCGCCAATGAGTGCGGCGAGAGAGACGTCAGGTGACATAGAAGGTGCCTGAATGAAATCTTAGGGCGTGTCCGTTGTAACAGAAAGTAGTCACTGGCCACCCTTCAGTAAGCGGGGGTTGGAGGAGGGAAGCACGTTAATTCTTCAGGCGACTATTAACCGCCAGTGAGCACGCGCCAAGCTAACGGGCTTCCAGTCCACGGGAGATGGGGCCCAGTAGCCCCGCCTCCTTAGAAGCCTAGCTTCTGGAACCTTCTGCGTTCCTTCGCCGCCACGCTCGCGTTTCTCTCTCTCTCTCTCTCTCTCTCTCTCTCACACACACACACACATAAAATCACCCACCTTCGCTCCGTCTTTCAGCATCTGGGCGAAGCCCGGGGCCTTCGGAACGTGCATCGCCATCTCTGCGAGCTCTTGAGCCACACGCGGCCGCGCACACAAGAAAAGGAAGAGACGCCGAGGCTTAGTGGCGGCGCGCGCAGCTCCCGCTTCACACGCAAGCGCAGAAGAAAAAGAGGAGGCGACTCAAGGAAATGGCTGCTGGGAGCAGAAGGCGGGAGGGATGGAGCATGCGCAGCTGGAGGTCCGCGTCAGTTTCCCTTCCCGACTCCGAAGGCTGTTTCCCCTCTGCATTGCCGTGGAGCGGCGCCAAAGGCCCGCTTGTTCTTCTCCCTCCTAGCCTCTGCCGAATGTTTTCGGCTCCCTAATATTAAACGCATTGTGTCGAAGTAGATCGTTTCTGAACCAGATTTGATTTTTCCCCCTGGCTTGAATCCAAACTACGTGACTTGCACTCATGTCCCATTGAAATCAATAGGAGGAATGAGTCATCATTTAGTTCTCATTTATTTCAGTGGGGCTTAGGCTGCAACTCCGAACCCACTTACTTGGAAGTAAGCGCTATTTAATTCAGTGGGACTTCTGAATAGATACCAGTGGGACTTCTGAATAGAGCCAGCTGGGATCCAGCCCTGTAGCTTCTTGGGACCAGATAGAAATTTGTGTCCCTTAATTATTTCTTTCAAGTTACAGGTAGGTAGTCGTGTTGGTCTGACGTAGTCGAAACAAAATAAATAAATTCCTTCGTGCATGCACACGAAAGCTCATACCAAAATAAAAACTTAGTTGGTCTTTAAGGTGCTGCTGGAAGGAATTTATTTATTTCAAGTCATTTATACACTGTCCTTTAGCCAAAAAGGATATCAGAATAACAGGACATCATTACTGAAGGCGGCCCCTGCCCTCAGCCTTGCAAGATGTGGCACATGAGGAAGGAAAAAGAAACGAGAGTGAAGATTGTTCTGTTCAGCAAGATAAAAAGCACTGATGGAACTATTGCCATCCAATTGCACTGCATTCCTTCCTGACGCATGGAAAGAATAGAGGAAGGAAATGGACATTTATTTCTATAAATACTTCAGCTTAGTTATTGCAGAGCAGGGGAAGCAAAAGCGCTAAAAGCTCCATCTTGAGGAGGGATTTGAATCCTAGATTAATTGAGAGGCAGCAAGGAAAAAGCCTGGAATTATTTCAGGCGGCAGGAAACCCTTGGAAAGCTGAGCATAGTGGTGTTAAATGAGCAAAAGTCACAGGAACAAGTGTGTCAGATTATGAAAGTGAAGAGATGGGGGAGACAAGGCCATGGTGGCTTTGGAAGTTAAAGGATGACTGCTTTAAGCAGTCAAGCAAGAGCAGAAGCCTGTGCAGGGGAGGGGCTTAAGGAGGGCTCAACCTCTGGTCAGAGAAATCAGTGCTAGGTACCGGTAGATGTGAGTGGGCAACAGAATACCAGAGAGAGAAATGCTGTTACGGTAAATATCCAGACATGTAATTTTAAAAAAGCAGATATCCGGACATGTACAAATCGGCATGTATTATAATCTGCTTTTAGTTTTAACTCTTGATTTTAAAAGTATTTTGAACAATAAAATTCCCGTTTTTAATTATGTCATATTACAATTTTAATACAGTACAGTCATTGTTTTATTTTTTGTAAACCTCTTAGTTTTATTTGCAATCAAGATGTATATACATTTGTTAAATAAAAAAAATGCATAGACAAGGTGAGAGATGACCCAGGGACAGACCAGAATTTTCACTAAGAGTCAAAAGAGGAATGTCCATATTTTTGTAAAAGGGAAAATACTGTAACATGAATTATTGCTTATTTTCCATTTAGTACCTCATGTTCAAACACAATAGTAAAGGCTACTCTGCTGGCTACCATAGAGGGTTCAATTTGCCATTTAAATTATCTAGTGTCTTTTTAACCCCGCATCCAGCCAAGGTATTTGTCAGTACAGGTATACCAGTAGTAATATGAAATAAATTGATACTCAAGCAGCCACAAGGGGGCAAACTTCCATTTATTTATACAGTACAGTACTGTATAGGCCAGTGATGGCGAACCTTTTAGAGATTGAGTGCCCAAACTGCAACCCAGAACCATAGCTGCCAAGTTTTCCCTTTTCTCACGAGGAAGCCTATTCAGCATAATGGAAAATCCCTTAAAAAAAGGGATAACTTGGCAGCTATGCCCAGAACCCACTTATTTATCGCAAAGTGCCAACACAGCAATTTAACCTGTATATCTCATTTGTTCTGTGTGTTTCAAGTTTCTTCTTTATGACTGCTGTTGTAATAAATAATCATTCATAAAAGTTATTGCTTTGCATTACATTCTTCATTAAATTATCTTTCCATTGAGATATAATTTTGTTATAACTCAGTGCTTTTTTCCTAAAAATAAAAAGTTTAGGGTTGCTGCTTGCACAGGAACAGAAGCTGGATCAGGACTGCTCAGTTGGGGGGTTCATGGCTGCATGGGAGAGGTTTAAAGGAGCCCCCACCTCCACATCAGATCCCCTGCAACCCCGTGAAGGTAGCCAGGCTGAATAGTTGCCGGGGTTGGGAGGGGGGGGCAACCTGAAAGCTGCATCTGAGAGCCCCTGCACCACCTGAAGGCTGCCAGGTGCTCCTCAGCTGATCTGCCCGATCCTGCTCCTGCGTGACGCCTCCGCTCCACTTCTGAGTGCCTTTTCAGTGCCATAGGTTTGCCACCACTGTTATAGCCCTTTCTGCATTACCATGTTGGGGCAGCATCATAAAGTGCTGTAGAAGGAAATAATGACTCACACTTATCTTTTGCACCATGCTTTCTGGGCACAGGTCTGTGATTTCCTGGAAAAGCAGGGACCTGTGCCTAGAAAATGCAGAGGAAAATTAGTGTGGATCAGCCCAGAGTGAGGTTTATGCTACATGAGAATATGATTCTTCCTTCTACATTTGTTTAAAAAACAAAAACAAAGCTTGAAGCAACCTAGGCAGGCTGCACCTGAGCAGAAGAATGGTGGTGGAGAGAATGTGATTTCCTCTCGGGAAGCAAAATAGGAGGGGAAGAGGTGGGGAAGAATATGTACAGGTTAAACAAAAAAGTTTAACCTGTACGTATTCTTTTTTCCCCACTGCCCATAAAGAAACATACAAGGTGTGACCGGAAAGTAGGGTGAATCACCCTTGTATGTGATAATGGGAACTGCCGGATTCATGGACACACGTGGGAAGTGTTCGTCCGTGTCTCGGCTAACATATGCGAATGTGTCTCGGCATTTGTTGACGCCTATGTTCATGCGGTAGCGTTTAGTAGCTGTTAATAATGCAGTGTGTTAATTGGAAATGGAACAGAGTGCCAATATGAAATTCTGTTTCAAATTGTTTGGTTTTTTGTTTGTTTGTTTTTAAAAAAATTGTTTAGTGTTTTTTTAAATTTTTGTTTAATTGTTTAATTTAAACCCAAACAGACAGCCTGTGAATCTGAATGAATTATTTGCTCTCCCAGAATTCTTTGTTTTCCTGCCTCCATCACGTGAAGAGAATGATACCGAACCATTCAGGTCATCACCAACCTAATAAATCTGTGCTTCAGGTAAGACCAATTGTCCTTTCTATACCCATTAAAATGTGTTTGGGTGAGGGGGAGGGGGTTATTGATTTGTTCCTGTTCTTGTTTTTATTATGTATTTTGCGATGTTTGATGTTGTATTTTTATGTTGTGAACTACCCTGAGATAGATACCTCTGAACTACAGATGAAGAACTACTTATTTATTTAATAAGTCAGTTATAAAAAGTAGAGCTGTATTTTGGTTCATGTATTGTTTTTGAAAAAGTGCAAATTAGGTAAGGTTGCCAAATTTCTCCCCCTTCCTACTTTCTTTTTAAAATTATTATTTTGTGCTTTTCCAGTGTTCTGATTACACTTCATGTTTTCCTGTCGTACATTGTTTCTACCGTATACAGACTTCCCAACCCAACACTCTGAGGCCTTTCCCCCCATTCCTATTTGCATGCCGCAGAAAAACCCTCCCCTACCTCTTGAAGTACAACTGTTTGAAATATTGGCAATTTCTACTTTTGTTGTGGTAGGGGTAGGGAATGGGGCTCCCAGAAAGTAGCAGATTGAAAAGACTTTTGGGAAGAGAGTGGCCTGAAAATGATCCTGGTCAATAACAGAAAAGTGACTTTACAAGGAAAACATGCGTGTTGGCAAGAACAGTCTCAGGCCGAGTGAGATGCGTTGGGTTTTGGAGCCTTGCTTCAGCTGGTCTTTCTGAGATTTGGGGTAAGGTGTCATCAGTCTGCTGGTGATATCCAGCTCTATTTCTCTGTAACATCTGAATCAGGGGAGGCTATGGAAGCCATGGACTGGGGCCTGGACTCAGTGGTGGTCTGGATGAGAGCCAAAAAACTGACTCTGAATCCTGGCCACATGGAGGCTATGTGGTTGAGCCCTGATAATCCTTTAGGTTAAGAGTTGGTTTTATGTTTACACATACGTTCATTTCCCCTATCATTACACAATAAAAACTAAAAGCAAAGACAGACAGAAAAATAATGCTTTCTATTCAGCTCAGTACATAACACTTTCATATTCTGAGGAGCAAGAATATGAAACAAAAGCAGCTCAGTGGCTTTGAGCACACAGGATTCAAATGAACAGTGTTAGGGTTAGAGCAGGTATCAGTGTAGACTTGCTCCTCCATCTGTGTCAGTTTTTTTTTTTTAATATATAAAAAAATTGTCCCTTCCTCCCCTGTCAAATGTTCCTGAAAGCAATAGTGAAAATTAGCAGTGATGAAAATGCCGGGAGCCACTTGCAAACACTTCATCTATAAGGAACATTGAATTCCGTATACTGTACTGAGAAAATATTTTGAAAGTTCCAGAGGTAATTAAAAAAGGTAGATTCACCAAATGTTTCAATACCGGTAACAACTCAATAAAGCTGGCATCCCAGAGCTTTGCTTTAGTGCTTATAATTATTAAAAAAATAACACATAAATGCTATAGTTGATATTTCAGACTAACAGGTTGTGACCTAATTCTAATGGTTGTTCCACCAGAACATACAAAAAGCCATAACATTATGATAGATCAGGTCAAGTCTGCCATACAGATATTTAAGAGCTGAGTTCCCAATGCCGTACTCAAATATTAAGGCATCTTCTTAAAATGTCTTCCTTATAACATCTGACTAAAATAAGAGTGAAAAAGCATGTGTCCCCACACACTTGGAATATGTCTTGAATACTTATTTGAGGCTCAGCATCTGGTCATGACTTTGAGTTGGCCTTGATCCTTATTTAGCCACACTATATTCTGCAGGGTGCTTGGCCTTGATAGAGGACCATCCAAAGGTCACAGACTTGGCTGTTGGCAGTTGCCCTCTTTTTACCAGCCAAAATCTATTACTGTACAAATGGAAATCCCCAGCTTATGGACACCTTAGTTTTGACAAATTTAATGAGTGCTCATTAAGGTTTATTTAAAAAAAAACAAAAATAAATGCAGAAGTTTGAAAATATTAAAACACCAGAAAATCTAAGTAATGATAGGATAAAAATATTAAATCATTTTTCAACTGTTGGATTAGCACTGCAGTATATGCCATTGTATGCAGGTGTAATTCGTTATATGTGAACAAGTCTCCAAAAAACACTTGGGGAGTATTCAACTAATTTTTTCTCAGAGTAGACCCATTGAAATTAACGTATTTAACTCCATCATTTTAATTCATTTCTGTGGGTGTACTCTTGAATAAAACTAAGCTGAATATTATCCTTGAAGCTTATTCTTAACCATAAAAATATGATCCAAAAAATGTGTGTTGGAAGCTGCTGTCATTACCCCATTTTTGGCAGCAGCTTGTATTCAGACCTAGATGAGGAGGGACCAGTGAGATCAGAAATACCAGTGGTAAAGGCCATGGGACAGCTAGCCACAGCCACAAGCCCCAACACTGGGCCTGAGCAACGTTCTCAGTCAGTATATCCCCAAACAAGCATATCCAGATACCACAACCCTTATTGCTAAGGTCCACAAGGAACTAACCATCTCCCCATACTCCTCACTGCTGAATCACTAGTGCAGACAACAAACCAGAAGAGAACTAATGAAGAGCAGATAGAGTAATGTACTGGGCTCTAGACCAGGAGGCTAGATAAAAAGCCTGATTTAGACTCCATACTTTCATAGAACCATAGAATTGTAGAGTTGGAAGGGACCCTGAGGGTCATCTAGTCCAACCCCCTGCAATGCAGAAATCTCAACTTAATCACAAATGACCATCCAACCTCTGTTTAAAAACAGGACGGAGAGTCCATCACTTCTCTTGGGGCCCTGTTCTGTTGTTGTATCATTCTGTTAGAAAGTTATTCCTGATATTTTTGTGGGGGAAAGCTTCATTAAAGCTCTATGAGGTTTTCGAGCTCTGATTAATACCACCAAATAGATCCCATTGCCATCAGGTGACTTGATGTGCCCCCTTTCAGGACAGAATATCTACAATATTTAATCTATCTGCTGAATACATTTATTAAAGCATGCTTAATTGAGTAAAGGCATGTTCCTGGTGAAATGGCAATGGATTTCTAAAAACACCCAGTTGTTTAAAAAATCTTAGCTGGCACTCATCATCTAAGGACAAGCATTCCTCCTGGCTTACACAGGTGGGAATGCCTCTTGGTGCAATACATGATGCAATACATGGGGCTTGATGCAATACATGTGGGCATCATCTAAGAATATAACAGTCCCCAAATACTGACTCATTTTCTTATGTCTATAACGTTGGCCTTCCAGAGCGCATGTCTGAGATCAGGAAGAGTGAAAGACAAGTCAAATGTAAAAGGTGAGAACTAAAAATAATGGAATTGCACAAGACAAACCATTAGCTCAACATAAATGGGATATATAAACAAAATCAGTAGTTCCATACTTTCTGCCTTCAGGTTCCTTTGGTGAGGAACCCTTGCATTGCAGAGAATTCTGGGCACACATTCAGCTTGTGCAGGATACTAGCTGGGCATCTTGGAACAATATGCAGCAGCTGCACATTTCAGAAGGGCATATTAGTGATGGGCAACCTGTTTTTCAGGGAAGCCTGTCTGCCATTTCAGGTCATTTCATTGAGGGAATCCGAGAAGGGGCCTTGCTTCAAAACAACTGACCCAAACCTTTGCTGGAGCAATAAACTCAAATATGTAAGAGTTGCTTGGATACGAAACATAAATACCAAGGACAATAGGCTCTGTGATTCATGTTGTGGCTAGGGAATGGAGAGAAATTGTCTCTGAATAAGAAGCATAAATGAAATTTGGCAGGTATAATAAAACAATTGATCTTATGTAGGAAGTTTCAAGATGCCATTGAACTTTCAATGGACTGGACTGGAAAGCAACATCCTTCTGGAAAAGAATCAGAGAATATATGCAAAGTTTGCGGTTCTGCTTCGATGTTAATCAGATTTCATTTTCTGGCTCGATATGTAAATGTATGAGTACTTGAGGGGCAGGCAGCCAAAAAGATGTTGCTGCTTATTTCACCTCAATCTGCCAACCTCTACTCATTTCGCAAAGAATATTTTCCCCAATATATCTATACCAATCAGCTGATTTCTGATTTCACCTGCTTTTTAGCATTGTCTATAGGCAATACTGTCTGGATATCACCAGACATAAATACTAAACAATATTAACATTTACCCTCATCAAGTTGTAATGGTAGACAAATGTTTGGGTGGCAAAGAGATGTCCTTCTAGAGTAGATCAAGTAGATCTATGTATAAAGAACATGAGCCATTTCTGCCTCAGACAGGCACATTTGGCTATAAGAAAATAGTGATGACAGTGCACAAAAAGGAATCTCAGCCAACTGTGAAGCCGTGAAACACGGACCATATGCCTTAAGGGTACAACATATGGTTTGATGAAGAAAACCTTACACACTATAATTGGTATGATTTGTTCAGCTGTTCTCCAGCTATGTCAGTTGGGACAAGGAAATGCACTCAAGATTCTCCTTAGAATCTTCCTCTGTTAATCAATGGCTATAAGAAAATACTGAAGTTTGGGTGGCTGGCAAAAAAGATGTCAAAAGATATTTTTCTGTTCTTGTGGCTCCCTGTGAGAAGGACTGTTATTATTATAATTTTTATTATTTATACAAATTCTTGCCTACCCTTCACTATAAGGTCCCAGGACAGGTTACAATATAATATAGTTATAAAAATCAATAAAACAAGTAAAACTGTTCCAATCATAACAAAACAGTGTATCAAGTAAAGTATATAAGTAAAACAAGTAAAACAATTTTCGCATGCCAGATCTAGTTACCTTTTTCTCTGGCAAAGTTATTTTATGGACACTGCAGTGAAGAGCATTTCAGGAATTTAATTTATTTTACTTTATTTATTCATGAGGCAGGGTGGGATCTTGTGAAATACCAGGGACTGTTACAGCAAGAGACAATTTGGATTGAGTTGTACCCTCTGATTTCCTGAAGGATGCCTGCTAAGGAAAGAATTTTTAAAAAACTAACCTGGACATAGACAGGTGAGCAGTAGGAACACCTGGGTGACAGTGAAGGACTTAGGGAGGCAGTGACAGAAATAAGGCTCCCTAGGAACAGAGAGATGGAAGAAATATGGACCAAGACATTGTGAGGTGCTGCAAAGCCTGCTGGGAAAGAAAGCTGGGTTTGTCATTATTTCAGCACCCACTAAACTACTGCTTTTCTTAGGCAACATTTCTATGTACATCTCAGCAGTTAACTGATATTGCTCAGTATTTAAAATTATATATATAATTTTTATTATATCTGAATCCATAATCTTTAACCAGTTAGCCCCCTGTAGTCTTAAAACACATCAACTTGTATAAAGAACTTCTCAAATATGTTCTCTTGGTGGCGGTGTTTCCCTCTCTTTGGTGCCCTGCTTATCTTGCGATGTTAAAGGAACTGCTTCAAGTTACAGCAAATGCACTCAAAAAGGATATATTTGGGTCGGGGTTCTCGTTTTGATACTAGAAAAAAGGGGAAGTCAAACGTCAGGATGGGTCTTTCATCAACAGCAAAGAAAGAGTGCAGAATTCTTAGGCAATATGTTCCTTTTAAAATATTGTGATTTTTGTATTGAAAATGGGGGAGAGCCATAACTCACAGCAGAGTGCATGCTTTGCACATATGGGACCCAAGGTTCAGTTCCTGGCCTCTTCAGATAAGTCTGGGAAAAGCTCCTGCTGAATTAGATACTGAACTAGATGGACTAATGCTCTCATGGTAGAAAGCAGCTTCCTTATGTGCTTATGCAGGGTCCAGATTTTCTCATGACACTATGCTTCTAAAGTATCTCTATCCCTCTGTTTGGCACAGGGTCAGCAATGGAGGAAGCTGCTCGGGCACCACGGGGCCGCCGGAGTCTGCCTGCCTCCTCCCACTCAGCTGCCCTACAGCTGAGGAAGAGGCAGCGGGCAGACTGTTTGGGTAGCGCGGAGCCTGTGCGCACCAAGCCACTGCGTCTCTCCCAGGAGAGACATGTGGCTCGGGCGTGCTGCTTGCCCCGTGGCGAGTGCCACCTACTGCAGCCCCCTTCCTCTGCCCCTGCACAGGGTCCAAAATATACATGATATATGTCACGTTTTTTAAAGTGTGCTGAACCTGGGCATTGTGCTATCTCTCTCACTTGGAACCTCACACCAGTTTGTTTACTGAAAATTCCTCCCTCCTGTTCACTGTGTGCACCTGCAAGTGGTGTTTACTTCAAACAGAAACTTCAGGGCAAAGCAGCACAAAAAGCTGTGAGGCCCCATGGCTGTTTCTTCTCCAAAAGCACCCAGGTTAATCATGCTTGTTTAAACATGTTATCCCCATGTCATTTGGGCCTCAGTGAATGCCACAGCAAGGCGTTGCGTCTCAATTCCTTCCAGCTATGCTGATTAAAAGTAGAAGTGTAGCTATTCATAAACAATAAAGTCTCCTTAGTGCCCCCTGCCCTGCTCCTTTTGAGGCATGCTTTAAACCTTACATTCAAACTACAAGAAAGAAGATTCCACCTAAACATTAGGAAGAACTTCCTGACAGTAAGAGCTGTTCGGCAGTGGAATTTGCTACCAAGGAGTCTCCTTCTTTGGAGGTCTTTAAGCAGACAGGCATATGTCAAGAATGCTTTGGTGGTGTTTCCTGCTTGGCAGGGGGTTGGACTGGATGGCCCTTGTGGTCTCTTCCAACTCTATGATTCTGTGATTCTACATTTAAATCTTTTGGACCCTCGTTGTAGCTAACTATTCCATGTCTCCCGAGCATATGAAGTTGCCATCATTAGAGCAATGTTGTTTCCATTCTGAACACTCGTCCTGTTTTGTTTTCGGGGAGGTTCTCATTTGTTTGTGGGGAGGTCAGATGATGTTGCATCATGTTATTCCACATTCCCCAGTGTACTCCTCTGCCACTTTCCTTATTGCAAAAAGTGTGATCTTTGGGGGAAGTGGGTTTGTTGCACAAGACTTCCAAGGGATCAAAAGATGTGACCAAATCCTTCTGGATCAAATAAGGTGCAGTAATTAGACTGTCAGACTAGAACTGAGATAACCTTATTTCAACTCAGACATGAATCTCTTCCTCTGCCCACTGCCCCCATGGCCCTTGGCTTTAAATAACTGCATTATAACATAAACAGAACACATATGTCTTTCCTTATTTGTGCATTTAAATTCTAAGAAAAGCTCCACATCTTGAATTTTCTGTGCCTACGGGCAATACAAGCTCTATCCTGTGACTAAAATATATATCTAGGGATGAGAATGTTGGATAGGGCTTGTCTTGTCAGCAGGCACACCCAGTTCAAGATTAGTAAAGGCTCGTAAGATAAATCCACCAATCATTTTGAATAACCTGTTAATATAGCCCCTCACCCCTATACTCCAGAGTAGTTGTTATGACTGAGAGCAGCATATTCTGAAGGCTGTTAGGCTCTGCTCAAACTGTTCATGCCTTACAAGTGAATATTGAGGCTAGAGTTAAAATGTTAAACCCCAAAATGTGTACTTAATGCTCAACAAACCAGGTGCTTAATAGCTTCAAAACAAAGATCCTGATTTTGATTTCATTACAATAGACTAGCCGTTTAAGTAACTCCACCAGTGAACAATGCGCTTTCATTTCTGCCATTTTAGGAAAAAACATATTTGACTGTGTGAAGTAATTCCCCACGTTAGGATATACTCTTTCCCACACATTATGTGCACACAGAACATGTGTGCATTGAGAGTGGCAATGAATTTGCCTAAAGTCATTTCAAATGTCAAAATGTATGGGCATCAGTTGACAACAGAACTTACTGCCACAATGTCACCCTCCTGCCTCGGCACATTTGTTCTCAGTGCGCATAATGTATGAAAGGGGCCAGTGTTTTCCTCCATCTCCTTTGAACACTGTCATCCAAGTGTCAGAACATGTCAAAGTTTATTTTTATAGGCTGACTAATCGCCTCAGACACTGTTTCATCTTTGGTGAGGTCATACACTAGCCAAACGCTACTCTGGCTAAGGGACTGTAATGAGGTGAAAGTAGTGCGGTTAAAAAATAGAAAAGGACAGGTGTTTTATTAGGCAGAAGATTCTGGCCTTTATTTACATATGCAAGGCAATGAATACTTCAGGCTAAATAAATAAACGAATAAAATTACAAACTTGTCAAACTCCCAGTGTCAATAAGTTGTAACGTTTCTAATTCAGGAGATGATAACGTCGGAATGTGTGATGACTAAAACATGATACGTTGTATGTCATCCCTGGAGATGAGCTTGCGTTTCATAATATGATCCTTGATTGAAAGAATTTTGCTCTGGTACCAAACAGTTGATGACTAGAACACATTGGCAGGAAACAGTACATAGCACCACTGCCCCTGTTCCTAAAGGAAGAACAAGAGGGATTATCAGCATTCTGTCCTCTCCATAATACTGAGAAGGTACCCTACTGTATAGCCTGTATGTTTTCAGCTTTTTAAAATCCTGATTTATTTCCGGGTGGCACATATGATTAAGGACTGCAGGAACTGGAAAACGTTTCCAATGTCTTCTAATCCAAATGTTGGTTGGCAACACCCAGGGATAAACAGAGGGGCCTGTGGGAAACTCAAGATAGATCCATATTACATTAAAGATCAAATGTGGAAGAGACCCCAGCTATAATGAAAATACACATTTCCGGAATATTATAGACTGGTAAAAGAATTAGAATATGGGTGAGGAAACTTTAGAGCCCTAAACAGTTTGGCCCCAAGCTATTTATTGGACTGCCATCCTGCCTGCACTTTTAACATCTGCTTCAGGGGCTCTCCTACTGTGCCCACTTCTCAGGTTGGTAAGGTGAATGGCCAAAGGGGACAGGTCTTTCTGTATGGTGGCCCCATGGCTACATAATTTCCTTCCGTTGGACTTGAATCAGATTTCTAAGTTGCAGGCTTTTCAGAAGGCCCTGATATATTTTTTCTGATGGTCTTCCAGGCATGGTTTTAGTAGCTGGATGATGGTCTGGTTGAATTAAAAGAATTACAGGTGAAACTCGGAAAATTAGAATATTGTCGAAAAGTGCATTTATTTCAGTAACACAACTTAAAAGGTGAAACCAATATATGAGATAGATGCATGACACGCAAAGCAAGATACGTCAAGCCTTTATTTGTTGTAATGGTAATTATTTGTCTTTAGGCGGGTCACTTATAAATGGAATGTACGTTTCCGAGCACAATTCAAAGTGTTGGTGCTGACCTTTAAAGCCCTAAGTGGCCTCGGTTCAGAATACCTGAAGGAGCGTCTCCACCTCCATCATTCTGCCCAGACACTGAGGTCCAGCACCGAGGGCCTTCTGGCAGTTCCCACGTTGCGAGAAGCCAAGTTGCAGGGAACTAGGCAGAGGGCCTGCCCTGTGGAACGCCCTCCCAACAGATGTCAAAGAGGAAAGCAACTACCAGACTTTTAGACATCTGAAGGCAGCCCTGTTCAGGGAGGCTTTTAATGTTTAATAGATTACTGTGTTTTATTTTTCTGTTGGAAGCCGCCCAGAGTGGCTGGGGAAACCCAGCAGGATGGGCGGGGTATAAATAATAAATTATTATTATTATTATTATTATTATTATGCAATTAATGAAATGTAATAGCGATGTTTATTTTTGTTTGTTTTTGTATTACTGTAACTATTTGTTTTATTACTGTGGAATTTCCAAAAGAAAGCATTTGTAAAAATTAAAAGAAAAATTAAAAATAATACGTTGCATTACTGAAATAAAATGACGATATTCTAATTTTCTGAGTTTCACCTGTATGTGGAGTGTTGTTTTAGAGGTCCAAAAACTGTATGCAATAGGGATGAGCAGATCTGTCAGTTTTAGTTCTTTCCGTTTCTGTTTTTCCCATCTGAAATTCAGTTGTCCACATTTCTGTAGCCATTTGGTTTTAAAACAAAAACAAGCCCTCAGAGGAGAAAGTTTGGAACACACCTCAGTGTGGCGCATTCTCATGTCATGGATCAGTCTGAACAGTACATTTTTAAAAGTGCAAGATGAATATGACATCATTATCTTGTGTTTTTCATCCGTCCCCTTTCCATAGACAAACCATTGATAACCTAGTCACTCTTCCCCAATGTTGACTGTCACCCATGTCATAAATACAACAGTATTTCCGGATGACTGTTCATTGTGTAAAGTCCTTGAACTTAGATTTAAATCTGTTTCAAGTCCTCTAGATATGTGTTGTCTCTGTGCCCAGGTGGGTGACTTGCCACCCTCAGCAGTTAATAATATCTGAAAATAGATTAAAGTTGGCAGAGGATGGTGGACTTAAAACTCTTAAGGTAGTCTTTTGAGATTCGTGAAAAACCATATTTAGTTCTTTCAGCTATATAGTTAGGAGATATAAATATTACGAACATGGAAAACAGTTATATTTTATTTGTGTCCTCTGTTTACCCAGCAGTGTTCTGCCAAACAAGTGCTTGAAAAATTGATAAATCCAGTGACACAGATAGGCAATTTCTTTTATACATTTCTTCATGATGCTGATATCTTGAAGTAGCTCTCTGAATACTGTACTTTGATTCATGGTGGGCTTGTAACTCAGCACGTTCTGGCTCAACCCATTCTCAGAAAAATCTCGATGTTAACTTGTTGTGATCTCATATGCAGGCCCGTCCTAGCCATAGAGGCTAGTGGCGTGGAGAACCACGGCGCTGGGCGCTGGAAGGGCGCCAAGTGAGCGCAGTGTTCCGGCGATCTGGCCAGGACTGCGCTCCTTCTCCGAGGACTCCGCGTTGCGCCTCCTTCTCGTTTCCCCAGCGCTGGGTTCCGCTCAGTCGAGCTTCGCCACCAGCGCGCGCACAGCGCCCAAGCAGCTCTTGCTGGTCCCGCGGTGCGCGCGCTGGTGGCGAAGCTTGACTGAGTGGAACCCAGCGCTGGGGAAACGAGAAGGAGGCGCAGCGCGGAGTCCTCGGAGGTGGCCTCCCGCTGCTGCCGCGGTCCGCTTGGCACTCCCAGGCCCTTGGAGAGGCACTGGAGGGACCTAGCGCTAGGGCGCTGGGTGGGCTTAAGACGGCCCTGCTCATATGCTAAAGTTCAAACTGAGATGGAAGGTCTATCTGTAACAAGTTCAGTTTACCATGCACCTTTATGCAACTGGCTGAGCAGTAATTTGGCATTTACTGCCAATTTCCTGGGGAAGGACTCCTTGAAAGAGGTTATGTGAAGTAGTCCTTACTATGTCTATTCTGCTGGGCATAAATAATTGCACAAGAGTACTCTGTTCTGAAGGATTGGCCTCCAAATGCCACTGTTAATGTGCCTTAATATAGGATTGTCACTTCTTAGTCTTTGGGGCAAAACATAAAGTAATTTAATAGCTTTTTATGGCTCCAGTGCTGTACACGTTTGCCTGGGGGACAGCTCGTTGCACATGTCTCTGAGTAAACATGTTTAGAATCATGCTATAATTGACTGTACAAACAGAAGACAAGCAAAGTATTTATCAATGTAAACTGAACAAATATTTTCACCGTAAACTTTTGTACAGCCTGAAAATACTTGCTCAGCAGCCTTTGATACCTCTTGGTTGTTCCAAATGAGAGTTTGTGTCACCCTGTCACCTGGTAACAAGCAGCCTTGGGAAGCTGCAAGGCTGGCTGTTCCTTTTGGGGGAAAGATGTTCTTTTAAGATTCGTAGTGTCTGTCTTATTGCCTACCTAATATTCCCTGCTTAACTTGTATATATCCAAGAAAAATATATTACAAAACCTGTTCCATTCCCTCACCCCAGTAACTGATATTATAAGGCAGCTCAGAAATGCTCTACCACAGCAGTCAGAAAAAAGCAGCACTTTACAGCTACTATTAATATGGGAGTTTAAAAAATATTTATACATATAAGCATGTTTCCATAAATACTTTCAGAAGGTAATGCAACATAACTTCAGTATAATCATGATTGTAAAATCATTTAAATGTAAAATAATTTGAACCCAACCAATTTCTAAAAATACATAATATACTACAAAAAACAGTGTCAGAGCTGTAAATAAAGCATATTATATAGACTGAGGAAGGATGTATACATATTGTCATGTGGGGGGATTTTAATGAGACTGTGCAATTTACTAGCTATTAGCTTGCTTGTATTTTCAGCGGTTCTAGCTCTCACATAAAACATCAATTGCAAACTCTATTATTTATGAAAACATATTGCTTCTCTTCCGTTTCAGGCAGTGTAATTCCGGAATGGCTATAGACATGCCTTAAGAAAAATATTAATAGACCTTTAGTATACAGTGCATCTAAGAATAGCCCATTGTCTCTTCATTGCTGCAGGTCTATCGTCTCATTTATTGGATGGTATCATTTTACTGAGCCCAGTTTAAAGCAGCAAACATCTAACCTAGTTGTTAGCTTTCATAGCAGCAGCAGCAGCAGCAGCGGGAGCTATCATTTGATAGTTTGCTTGCAGCCGGTTCAAGTTGGCAATGTCACCCAAGCTGATTTGAGACGCAGACATTTTTGCTGACTGGAGTCAGGCTATCTTTTCCAGTTTGCTGGAATAGACACAGACACTGATTGGGTCATGCTGAAAACATTCCAGTCCTATGAAGCAACTCTGTTTGTATATTTTAGGTTTGGCAGGACTAATGAATTAAAAATCTTGGACTCTTGACAGTTCACTGCTTTAATAATGCCTCTGATGGAAGGGTTTTTTGCCCCATGAAGCATGACAACACTGTAATCCTTCGTTGTTGGAAAAGGAAGGGAAGGGAAGGAACAGTGAAATTGTGAAGGAAAACGGAAAAGGGTGGTCCTGAGGGACTGAAAAGCCTATGGGAAGTGCAGGTAGCAGCATGTTGTCCTGACAGCTGTTTCAACTTCTCAGACCTTGTCAGTTTGCTGCTATGTAGCAGGTGCAGCCTTTTCTTCTATTGAATCTTTACTCCATAAAGGCAGCGACAAGCCAAGGCAGTGGCTGGCCCTGGATTATACAAGTGCAGACACTACTAAGTGAGGTAAGGCAACAGGTGTGAAAACTGAACTAACTGATTGAGTTGTAGCCACACTTGAGTTCTGTTGCAGATTAAAATAAATAAATAAGGAAGGATCACTCTGTTTCACAGGCAATTGAACTGAAGAACTGTTTCCTTGGGGGTTTTTTTAATTGAAAGCTTTTAGGTTTCATCAGGAAAGAGGGAAAAGGGGTATATTTGAGGCAATTCTTTTTAATTTATCTCACTGATGATATTCACACACAGAATGTTGTGAATGAACTTTCTGTCCTTTCTTTGCATAGATTCATTTTCTTTCATTCTCTGAGAGGAAGACCTTTTGAGATTCTTTGGTAAAGTACAGAGAAAACTATATGTATGTATTGTGAACAGGAAAAGTGGCTGCCTTTCTGAAAAGTGGAAAACCAAATATTTTAAAAGAAACTTACATTACCAGGATAAGAGAATGGTTTTTTTTTTTAAAAAAAAATGGCTTTGCTGCAGGCACATTTTAGCTTTGTACTCAAAATCCTTGTGCTTTTTAGCATATAAATTGTTTCATAGCTTGATCACTTTTTAACATGCCTTTCATGCATTGTTCCAAGCTATCCAAAGGATGAACATAGGAGACTTGTGGAGGGAAAAGTGATGATGATCTAGGTTTTCGAAATATATAACCTTTCTTTCTTTCATTCATGCTTTCTGTTTGTTTTGCAGTAGTTTAGTTTGGCCACAATACTGCGAGCAATAAATGATAATTACCATCTCAAATGCTTTTGTTATTGTAAAGAAGAGAAAATAAAGCAGTACTGTATTTAAACTCAATAATAATATTTAATCATACATGTATAGATATGATTTTACATAATTGATAGTAAGCTAAGTGATACATCAATAATATTTGTTATGTAGTTTTAATAGCCTAGTAAGGTAGTTAAGCTAAGGAATATGGATCTAAGTTTGGTTTATTTGCATTGACTAGGGTATAACTTGAGTTCCCAAACCTTTATATGTAAGTCTAAAGATTTTGGCAAGCTCTCTTCAGAACTAACACTGTTACAACCTGTGTTTGTGTAGCTATTAGCGGATTTAGATATTGCCATGATCATCTTACAGCATTTGAGAGAAATGGGACGTATCATCACAGCAAACATATTTCAAAACAAACCATGTACTTACTGCTTATGCTTTAGTAGACCAGGTACACTAACTTTGGTAATTTAGGGTATTGTATTTTAATAGTCTAAATGGGTCACTTTGAGATTGAACACAATATATTTGATGTGTTAGTCTTCCGGAGCCTGCAGATTGCATTAATGTGTCATCCTGAAATGAATGACAACACTCCGTGGCTTAAGCACATGTTTAAATGCTTTTCACAACTAGGATACTGTTACAGTTGCTAGATAAATGCTGAAAGAACAAGGTACATTGGAAAATAGATGTGGGCTGTCCAAATTCATGCCTACTACCACAACATCCTATGCTTCCAGTAGCACCTTAGAGACCAACTAAGTTTGTCATAGGTATGAGCTTTCGTGTGCATGCACACTTCTTCCTACGCTGTTAGAGAATGGTGTTAAGGATTTTTGTGTGTGTGTGTGAACTAGTTCTTGCTATCACAGATTTTTTTAAAGTGCTTCCAAAAAAACCAAAAAAACCCCACACAATAAGACTGCAAAGTCCAGACTTTCTGAAGGTTCTTGCAGTTTTAAGAGCTGCATTTACCATAATTTTCACTTCATAAGACGCACCTGGCCATAAGACGCACCTAGTTTTTAGAGCAGGAAAACAAGAGAAAAAAAAATCTGAATCACAGCCTCCTCGGGAGGAGAGCAATCCCTGCAGAGGCTTGGGAGGGAAGCTGCGTACCTGTCATATGGTTGGCGGGGTGCAGCTTCTATCCTAAGCCTCTGCGGGGATCACTCTCCTCCCGCAGAGGCTTGGGAGGCTTTCCTTCTCCCCACTTTTTTCTCCCCCTCCCCAAGCAGCACTGGCCCCTTTTCCAGCCTCCTCCTCTCCAATCCCTTTCGCCCAAACTCCTCAGGTGACGCCTGCAATTTCTCCCCTTCACTGCTGCCTCTCCTTTGCCCTCTACCATGACTCTCCACTTGCGGCAACCTACCTCCTCTCCCTTTGCCCCGCTTCTCGGTCCCCCTCCTCTCCCTCCCCTCTCTCTTTGCAGCTGCCTCTTCTCGCCATCCTCCGGCCAACATCCCCAGACCCATCAGGGGAAAGGGGAGGCCATCAGCAAAGCCTCTCTCAAAGAGAGCAGCCCGGGAGCACGAGGCAACGTTGCACAGCCTGTCCATCGCTCCCAAACCTTCCCGGGACAGGAGCCACTCCAGCATTGCTGCTTTAACGCGAGCCATGGAGGAGGGACGGATAGATGGGAGCCATATCTCTGCTTCCTTCCCTCCTCCGTGGCTTGCTTTTAAGCAGCAAAGTGGGACAGGAGCCGCTCTAGCTTTGCTGCTTTAAAGCGAGCCCCGGAGGAGGGACAGAAGCGGAGCCATGGCTCCCATCTGTCCCTCCTCTGCGCAGCATTCGCTTCATAAGACGCACAGACATTTCCCCTTACCTTCTAGAAGGAAAAAAAAAGTGTGTCTTATGTTTTAGCAGCACCATTAACCTGACATCATTGTGTCATCAGGTGGTTGCTGTCCAATCTGGATAAGGATGTGGCCCATGGAGCTCAACTCAGGACAACTCATTTACACTGAAATAGTGACAATAAGGTGAGCCACAGGTCATTTGTAAGACACATGGCTCACAGGTTCCAGGATCAGTCCCCAGTTTCTCTGGTTAAAATGATCTCTCCAGTGGCAAAGTTGTGATAGACCACTTCCACAAGCTTTAGGGAGGTAGATATGTATTCGTCTAGATATACCAGTGATCTGACCTATTGCAAGATAGCATTGTATATTAACACTGCCATTTTGTAAGCAAAACCCATTTGTAAAGCAATGGGCTGTTTTGTGCCAAAGAATTGTTTCCCTTACTTTTTCATTCTCGTTTTGTTTAATGGGTGTTCTCCACTACCTTCATTGATCAATCTTTGGTTGTTGGTGGTAGGGTTTCTAAAATGCCTTATATTGTGCAAAAACATGTAGAAATATCTTGGATGATAATGCTTAGAAAGGACTGGTCACAGATCAATTATGCATGTCCGCATGCCTACACCCATTGTGTAGACATATATAATTGCACTAAACCCTGCATTGTCCTAGGAAAAGCCAAGAATGGCAGCCAAATACAGTGAGCATCTCTGAAAAATTGTCTTGGCTAGCAATTGTTAAATGGAAGACTTGGATTTGCCTGGAAATATATATATAATGCCTATGCTCTGCCTCTCTCTGCACTTTGTGGACCTTATATGTGAAAGAATCATGACAGGGAATTTACTTGCAGGTAATTATGCTTTGCGATATTCCTGAACGTGAGAGAGGATTACACCAGAGAAGTTATGAAGATATTTGAAGAACATTCAAATCACATTGCATTGGCTTCTCAAGACCCATAAAATATGCAATATTTATATTTTGCAGCTGGAACACATACGTAAACGCATAGGCTCAAGTGCCCACATGATCACCACCGCAAGGGTACCTGCTGATAAACCGATACGAATTGCCTTCAGTCTAAATGACTCCGCAGGTAAAATTCAAATTGATTAAAGGTTCTTTGTCCTGGTTGTCCATTATTGCCACAAACTGGCACGTCAGTGCCACAGTTTGATTTTTCTTAGGTGTTTGAAATGATTTGGACTTATTATTATTATTATTATTATTATTATTATTATTAAATTTATATACCGCCCTATACCCAGAGATCTCATATATCCATCTAGTTGTTATAATCTTATTAGCAAACCTGTTTTGTTGAAATTGTTTATCAGGGCTCTTACTTGCAACAACAACAAAAAGACACAATCCTAGCACAGCAGGAGGCTGACATTACAGAATTCTGGGTGGATCTTTAGAAGGATATATATATATATATAGTATTAAAAAAAACGAGATTGGGTTAAAAAAATACCTTCCTGACCAAACTGAGGGAAGCTCTCAGGAAACAGCTGGTCTGAATTGTATGTTCCCTCAGAAACAAAAGAAGTAAAAAGTGGGTTGACGTTGTTCTTTATATTACTGCTGACTATTTGTTTAGTTTTGCAGCCTAAAGTGCAGGGTGGGGAGGGAGAGAGTTATGCCATGTATGTGTTACACTCCCTCTGCATCATTTATGTAGAAAAGTTATGTATGACTTAGTTTTCTGAAGGTTTTATAATAATTGCTGCATTAACCATTGGTGTCAAATGTTTTATTTTTTAATGACTAAGATTAATTTCAGGTCCTGAAAGGACTCCTGTACCTTTGAGTCCCTGTGAATAAAACTGCTATTATTATTATTATTATTATTATTATTATTATTATTATTATTATTATTATTATTAACCCCCCATCCATCCATCTGGCTGGGTTTCCCCAGCCACTCTGGGGATCAAACAAAAACTTCCCTAAACAGGACTGCCTTCAGGTGTCTTCTAAAAGTCAGATATGCCATTTGGTGTTTTGTTCTTAGTTGTAAAATGTTTGCTTCTGGTTAAGACTATAAGCTTCAAGGCTCAGTAGAGTGACTGCCTTGGGCAGCAGATGCTACTGGGTGGGAAGATGTTGGACAACAGAGCTGTGCATGCTGCTGACCTGTATATCCCTTATCCCAGCCTTTGGGGGTAGTGCAGGATGTTGTCCCATCACCAGTGTTGAAGCATGATTCAACTGCCTGCTGGCTCAGCTTCCACCCCGCTGGAGGGGTGGAGCGGTCACCTTTCCTTTGCCTCAGGCAACAAAATTTTATTGGGCCTGCTGCCCTACTTGCCAGGGAGTTGAAAAGGTCAGACCAGGAAACTGGAATTTATGAGGGGGGAGAAGCAACTCAGAGAACAAGAAACTTTAAAACAGACTTTATTGTGAAGCAAAGATGCTGAGTGGAGGTGTTGGAATATATATATATAAGTGAGGCTGGCAAACAATGTTTAATGTTTTGTCATGATTTTATATATGCTGGAAGCCACCCAGAGTGGCTGGGGCAACCCAGTCAGATGGACAGTGTAAAACTATTATTATTATTATTATTATCAGAGGAGAGAGCCAGAAATCAAGAGAAGCTAGGATGGAGAGTGCTGCAGAAGCTCCACAGTGCAAGGACAAAGAAGCTGAGCTGAAAGTGAGGAGGCTGGGTGTTGCACTGCAGTGGACTAGAATGAGCAGAAGAAATGGCTTTTTGGTCATGAGTAAAGCAGGGTGGGGCTGTGGTCTAAACCACAGAGCCTAGGGTTTGCCAATCAGAAGGTTGGCGGTTTGAATCCCCGCGACGGGGTGAGCTCCCGTTGCTCGGTCCCAGCTCCTGCCAACCTAACAGTTTGAAAGCACATCAAAGTGCAAGGAGATAAATAGGGACCGCTCCGGCAGGAAGGTAAACGGTGTTTCCGTGCGCTGCTCTGGTTCGCCAGAAGCAGCTTAGTCATGCTGGCCACATGACCCGGAAGCTGTATGCCGGCTCCCTCGGCCTATAGAGCAAGATGAGCGCCGCAACCCCAGAGTCGTCCGTGACTGGACCTTGACCTTTATAGCAGGGAAATAGATTAAACAAGTTTAGGTGGCTCCCCCCCATTGTTCTTATGGTTAATGGCTAACTCTGTTTTAAAAATTATTTTCCTCTACCCCAAACCATTATTACAACAGCTGACAACTTGATTAAACTCTACAGCAAAGGTAGGAACCAGTGGTGGTCCTGAGATTGTTGAATTACACTTCCCATGTCCTTGACCATTGGCCATGCTGGCTGGGGCTGATGAGAGTTAGAACCCAACCAATGGTTCCCCACCTCTGTAGACTATAGGTCATTGGTGATGAAGCACATCTTTGAATTCAGAAGGTACCAGGTTCGATTTCTAGCATCTTGAATGAAAGTAATATTGGGTGGCAAGTAATATGAAATACCTTGTGCTTAAGACCTGGTAGAACTGCTGTCAGAGTACGCAACTCTAGGCCATGCCAGCCACCTCAGACCATGAGATCAATCAGGAGAGCTTTGCTTGTAGTGCAGGCATCCCCAAACTTCGGCCCTCCAGATGTTTTGGACTACAATTCCCATCTTCCCTGACCACTGGTCCTGTTAGCTAGGGATCATGGGAATTGTAGGCCAAAACATCTGGAGGGCCGCAGTTTGGGGATGCCTGTTGTAGAGCGTCCAGCGAGTATTGCTCTTGGTATTTGAATGGAGGGCAGGGCCTTCTCAGTAATTGCACCCTGGTTTTGGAACTCTGTCCCTTTAGAGGCATGGATGGCACCATCATTGCTGACCTTCGTCATCTAGTCAAGAGCTTTCTGTTCTCTGAGGCTTTTAGACGAGTTGTGTAGCTAAGGTTGCCATATTTCAAAAAGTGAAAATCTGGATACAAAAGTTGTTGAAACAAAATTAAGGTTTTTTTGTTTTGTTTTGTTTTGCCAAGGTTGTTGAGCTGGGCACTGTTGGGCACTGTTTCTGGGCCGAATCCCAGCTACCCTTTTCTGCATTGTTTATACTGGTTGCTTTTATTTTAAAATGTATCTGGTTTTCATCTTTCTTTTTATTCTTAAAAACCACTTTGAGACTTTGGATGAAAAGCGGTCTAAAAATCATATAAAGAATTTAAATTTAAAGAAATGGGTAAAGTCTGACCTGTCCAATGTAATGCAGCTTTCTATGCTTAAAATGTTCTTCATAAATTGTATGGAATTGGATATATACCACTGATGGCGATCTCAGGTTCAATCCATGGCATTTCCAATTCATATACAATTAAATTAAGGTAAAGGTAAAGCGGGGAGTGGGTGGTGCTATGGTAAACCACTAAGCCTCTTGGCCTTGCTGATCGGAAGGTCGGCAGTTTGAATCCCAGTGACAGGGTGAGCTCCTGCTGCTCTGTCCCAGCTCCTGCCAACCTAGCAGTTCGAAAGCACGCCAGCACAAGTAGATAAATAGGTACCACTGTGGCGGGAAGGTAAACGGTGTTTCTGTGCGCTCTGGTTTCCATCACGGTGCTCCATTGCGTCAGAAGCTGTTTAGTCATGCTGGTCACATGACCCGGAAAGCTGTCTGTGGACAAATGCCAGCTCCCTGAGCCTGAAGTGAGATGAGTGCCGCAACCCCATAGTCGCCTTTGACTGGACTTAACCATCTAGGGGTCATTTACCTTTACCTTTTTTACCACCATTAAATTGTTAAAAATATTGTGTTAAAGAAATACTCTTGTTAGAAATGAAAATAGTTGTATGGGCTTCTTGAGTTGCCAAAAGAAGTATCAGTATCCAGTATCCTTGTCAAAATGTTAAATGTTCTTAGAGCAGCTGTGCTACCAATGTGACTTGAATCATGTGTTGCCTTTCCTTTTGGGCATTCACTGTGATTCAACTTTCTTCTTTTAGAATATTTGGTTTGATTTTTTTTAAAAAATGCACAAAGCGTTCTGTTGTGAAAAGTGAAACACTTGCAACTGACAATAAAGATGTTGCATAAAATTCAGAAAGTAACAGCCCTTATGAACTTGCTTACTGAGGACTGTAGTGTTAATTATGAGAAGGTAATTAACATACCCAATATTTAAATAGCCACCCTAGGGGAGACAGAAGGATTAGGACCACAGTGCACAACATGTAAGGGATTTAACCCTTTCTCCTCATTACGGTCCTGATGAAAATCCCATCAGCACCAATGAGTATTAGGGCTGGAGGAGATTTTGATTGGGACCATGCGATAACCTCCCCTCCATGTGCTATTATTTTTTTAAAAACTGTCAATATTAATTGCTTAGGCACAATTAGCATCACAACTAGTTGAGGCTTCTGAAAATAGACCTAACAGTTGTAGAGAAGTAGAGCAGATGTACTTTCATCTCTTTGGAATCAAACCTTTTCTTTGTGGGGGGAAATAGTTCTGGTTTGGAGCAAAAGCTACTTGTGGGTAGTGCTGATTGGCTATTGGTCATTACATCACAGGGAGCACTCCTCCCCGGCCCCTTGGGAATCCTCTGAGCAGCTTGTGTGAAAATAACTATTTGAAAATGTTTTCTTTAAAACAATTGTGCAAAGGATTAAAACACATATTGGTAAACATAAATGTAGTACTTTGAAAAAGCGAAGAAAGCTTGCACCTAGGGATTGATACATTTGTAAATTTTGGATTCTCTCAGTTTTTCATTTTTCTCATCTTGAGTCAGTTTCTCTGCAGTTCCCCATCAGCTTGTGATTTATTTATTTTTTTAAGTTCTCATGAAAATTCACCAACGTTTTAGTGTGATTTTCTCCAGATATGCACATTATTGCAAGCAAATTTACCTAATGCAATGCATTTTTGAATGTTATTTTAACTACCAGTAATATGTTGATATTTATGCCTACTGTCCCCTAATATACACATTTTTACACATTATTTGGTTATAGAACAGCACTGCAAAATTTGGAAAAGTGAGAATTGTGAGTGAAAGCTGTGTTTCAGTTTGCATACTGTGATTTAGGGCTTATCCACACTTACCTTTGGCCCTACTCTTTCCAGCCAGAGGTCCACACCTTAACTCTCCATTTCTCAGGATTTTTTCTTTGGTCCTGAGCTTTCCCCATGAAAACTCACTCTTTAAAGTTGAATTGGAGCAAATGTCAGTTCGGGATTTCTGTGGATTGACATTTGCTCCAATTGAGCTTTAAAGAGTGCATTTTCACAGGGAAAACTCTGGAGAGAGAAAAAGGGAGAGCTTTAAATTGCAGACTATGCCTGGAAGGAGCAGAGGACAAGTAAGTCTGGATAAGCCCTTTGGGAGTTCTGCATTAAAATGTCAACCCAACTGCATTTATCCCCCATACCTAATTGCAGTCCTCCTGGAACACTGGCTGGAAGAGCAAGTCTGGTGTCTGACTCAGCAGCTGACTTGATAGAATGAGTATTGGCATCCAAATTCCAATACCAAGAGGAAACTGGATTGGCCACTGTAGCTGAAAAACCAGCTGCAACTCTACTTTTAAAATATTAGGTCTGTCTTCACTCACACCTCTTGCCAAGCATGCTTAGAATTGCAGGTTTAGGGCTTTTCCAGACTCTTCATGGACATCTGTAAGAATCTTCCCAGGACCAGGCAAAGCATGTACATACATAACTAGCGCCGTTTCTGGTAGACCTGGTGACTAAGTGGCAACAAGGCTTAGACACCAGTTCCACTAAGCTGGGTAGACCTGGCCTGTGAAGAACAATACCAAATCTAATCCTTCAATGTTTCCTAGTAGGTATCTACTGCTCATCAACAGGTAGACCTGGTGTCCAGATGACATCCTACCATCTATGGCGAAAGCTGTTAATTTTGTCCCTGGCTCCTTTTACCTCTCCAGCCTTTAATTGCACTGGGTAGATTCACTACTGCCCAATTACAGCTACATTAAAATCCTGGATTTCTGAATTAACAATAATAATAGTACCTTTGACATAGGGAGGATTATTTCCAGCCATACTTGCCTTTATTTCTTGAAAGAATTTAGTTGGCCAAAGTAACAATAGACATATCACATTGTGATATTAGTGAGCCATTTGATATCATATCACATAACATGCATATAAATAAACCAGAGATATTTAGATTAAACCAGATGCAGGAAGAATAAAGCCTTGAGCCCACACCAAACCCACCAAAGCTTTCCCCTTAGCCCAAGCAGTCTCATGCTGCCTTGTGGCAACCAGCCAGGGATCTAGTCATTCCATTCTCATTCCAGGAGAAAAGGAGAATGTAACCACTACCCAGCTGTCCACTCTTGACATTCTGCTATAGTAATATTTGATGGTCCTTCCTCTTTTGTCCTCTGGCATGATCCCAGAATACAAAATACATGTTCTGACTATCTCAGTATGATGTTGCATTTTTAGCCCCTTGTCCCTATAAAATACATGCAAGTAGCAGTCAGGAATAGATCAGGCCTCTGTTTGCATGTACTGTAAGAATAATAGAATCATATAATTGTATTGTTGGAAGGGACCCCGGCAGTCATTCATTCTTGAGATGGGAAAATGCATAGAAGAACTTGACTTCAACAGGCAAGCAGCACAAGCCATGTTCAAGTAACGAGCTGAAGCAGAGAGTTGTACTATGTGAAACCATAAAGTTCTGGAAGGTTTTATTTGCATTCTGTTGGTCATACAGAATGCCGCCTTTCCACAGTTCAAACCATTCTCAAGGTGGCTTACAACATAAAAAATACATAACTGCAACATAACACAAGTAGTTATAAACAGTAAATAAACTTTTAAAAATAGACAATTAAACCAAACAATTTTCACATAAATCATGACAAGATTTATAAAAAAGATACAAAAAAGCAGCAACAACCCTACCCCCCCCAAAAAAAACCCAAACACCCCAGCCCAAGACTATAACTAGTGTTTATCTATGACCTTTCTGGGTCCTGATCCCTTATTTTTAGGGGAAATGGATGCAGTCATTGGGCTTAGACTTAATGGAACCACTGTGTCAATTAAAAGTAATAATAATTAGATTATCTGTAAAACTGTGAGAAAGTTGAACTTAATGATTCCCTAAGTCCAGTGGCATTTAGTACTGTCATTCAATGGGCTGCTATCCAAGAAGGTAGCCTCGGGCTTCTTCACAACTATATGTTACATATTTGATGCTCATGTGATGGATGAAGCCCTAAAGGTGATTCCATGTACAGTAAAATCATTTGCAAAGAGCTGCAACCCTGCACAGACCCACCCCCACCCCCCAAGCAAAGCATATCCGTTTCTTCCAAATTCTCTGTTTCTACTGTAGAGCCTATGCTCTACAGGGGTTGGGAATTTTTTTTTCAAAAGAAGAGCTGCATTCCCATCTGGGCAGTCTTCCCAAGGGCCACACGCCAGTGATGACCGAGGTCAGAGGCAAATGTCAAGTTTACACACACACACACACACACACACACACACACACCTCAAATCTTCCATCCATGCCACCAGAATTCAAAGACACATTCCAGCCAGACCAAAACACGCAAGGGGGTTGTGAAATAGGGCTGCTGAGCTATGGCCTAAGGAGAGTGGGTGTGACTGAGGGCTAGATAGAGGCGCACGGGGGCCATATTTGGTACTCAGGTCCTCCCCTTCTTTAAGTAATTGACCATATTATATGTTTGTATAGATGTTTGTATAGATGGGAAACACATATAAGCATGCACATTTCTTCTTTGCTTTACATCAGCTGATGATGTAGTCTGCCTCTTCATAATTGTTAAGATTTCAAAATAATGATTTAAACTTGTTTTCTTTTCAGATGATACACCCCCTGAGAATGCTTTTCCTTTGGCTTTTCCAGATTTAGAAAAGCAGCTCCAGGTGACTCTTTTATTTAATACTAAAATCCATAGTGTGAACTACGTAACTATCAAAAATGGACTTCTGCTGTTGTAGTGAGTGATTGTCAATGTATGTACTCAAACTATAAAAATGAAAAGCATGGAAATACAGGCTGTTAGACTTTTAAAATATGCCCTTGTGAGTTCCAAAACCTCCCTCTTCTCTTCACAAAGAAAAAGACCACATGTTTGGCAAGCTGAAAATGCTTTATTTACAAACTCTCCAAAGCTCAGGTTCATGTGCTTTTCCATGCAGCATTTAGAAAAGTTGCACAGGCAGTAATACTTGGCTTAGCTACAGTGGTGAAAATTTTTAAATTATACTATTGGTATAGGAACTTAAGAGACACTTGTTAGAGCCATGGGTCTGAGCTTGGAGCAATCAGCGCAGACCTCACAAGTTGAGCTTCTCTGGTAGACTGAGGTACAACAGTAGGCTTGATTCCCTTTCCCCCAAAGTGAGCGGACATGACCTAACTAAGCCTGGAAGGACAACTTGCTTTGTGGTATTAACCCCTTCACACATTAATTAGACTTAAGTATGTTGGTCACATGAGGCTGGTTATCCCACATTTATAAAGTGAAATATCTCTTCCTGAGACAACGGGAGGCCTTCAGGTAGCAAAGAAAAAAGAAATTTCATCCCACCTTGAGCAGTGTTAGGAGGTGATTAATTTTGAAGCAACCTTTCCAGACACCTCTCAATATACCTTTCATCTGACTCAAACTCTTTCTTTTCTTTCTCATTCCCCTCTGGATCTTTCTCCCAGCCACCATCTCCATCTCCATCTTTTCACCCCAAGAGATGGCAGGTGGCAGCTGTAAAGTAGTTCTATGCTGAAATCTGTGCCCTGATCAGTGAAAGAGGCTTCCAGTGTTCTGCCTCATTATCAGGGCACTTGAGAATTTATTTAGAATACTGTATCTGTTAGCTTACCTTTTCCTTGTGAGGGGGCCAAGGGTACTGGGTGAGTTATTCTTTCCAGTAAACATTTCTCCAGTACTCTGCATTCTCCCAAGCTGCGTGCACTTCCTGATCTAAAAAGGCACATGGGAGAAGTTACTCAGGCTAGCTTTCCTGGAGCTTAAGTGAAGCACGGGCACCCAGGAAGTCTGCAAATGCAGTCCTCTGATGAGATGATGTGCAGAATGAAAGAAAGGATACTTCACCCACCTCAGAAGTAAGCTGCTTCACATCACCTATGAGAATTTCACTGAAATCAGCGCTCCCCTTTTTTATAATTTTTGGACATGATTTCTTTTCTCATTGACCGACGGACAATAGTTTAAAAAATGCAGGAGAAATTCTTGGCTCCACACTAATTTAAAGGTGAAAGGAGCAGAAGGCGAGGGACAGAATCTTTCACCCACCCAGAATGTCAGTCCAAGAAGGGTGAACTGCCATTTTTATTTTTAAAGAAAAAGTAGATGGAGCTGCAATTCAGCTCATGGGTTTTACAGTGTGCAGTCCTATGCATATTTATACAGAAGGAAGTTCTGTTGCAGCCATAGTTAAACAGTCTCTGTTATTCCTTCCACACATTTTAGAACTGAATCCAACCCTTCTATAGTAGGAGAAATGTTGCAAAAAGTTAATAATGATGAGCAGGAAAATGGAGAAGCCCTGAGGTCAGGGAAAGGCAAGGGATCTCCCTTTAGGAAGTGAATCAGTGGTCCATTAGTTAACATTTATTGGGGGAAATGAATGGCACTGTTACCAACACAGTGCCTGTGGCTATATCTGCAATGTATGCATGCTAATAACAGGTCAGCTATGTATACATTGTATGCTGCACTATGCAAGCAAGAATAAGATTTAACAGTTTTAAAATTATCCTTACCAGCAAGGTATAATATTTTAAATTTGCAGAAGACTTGGAGAGACAATAAAGCTTCCTGTCATCAACCTTTCTTATATTGTTGAACTAGGAGCAGCTTAATAAATTTACATAAAAACAAGTCCCAGTAAGGACAAAAACTTTGCTGAATATAGACAGCTTGAAGTACATGTTCAAGTGCGTCACTGGAATAAGAACACAGATTCAGACTGAGATCATGCATCTAGAAAAAGAAAGAATGCACTTTCCACATTTGGTTATTTGCAGCAAAGGACCTCTGCTCTTTTCTCTTTCCTTAAATAAAATCTAGACTAGAAGCTTTCTAGCAAAACATTAGCTCAAAATGTGGAAATTCTGCTACCCCACCTCCCATCAGTTTGGTCCCGCTTGTTCTCCTTAAAAGCTGCCTGGTCAAAATGTTACAGTGACAGTAGGCATTTTAACCAGCTGTCTGTATACTTTGCAGTGTGGTGTTCTCTTTGCTCCCTCCCTGGCCTTGCACTTTCTACTGGGTACATGAATCCTTTGGTCCCTAGGCCCCTTTCAGATAATATTTCCCACCTCCCACCCCTCATGGGTCATTTTGCATGTTACCAAGTTTCCCGCCCAGTGTACACTAAAGCAGTCACTGCCTGTATGATAGCAAACATGTATTTGCCACAAACAAACTTTGCATTTCTCAGTATTCACTTGAAATGCAGGGGCCATCACAGGTGCTCAACTATGATTTTAAAAAAATCTTGAAATGCACATTTGTGAATGAAATAAATATAAAAGAATGTATCTCTTTCAGATATCATGCTTCTTCAGTCCACTTTATATATGACATTTAGAAATACTGTACAGAATTAAAGGGTGTATGTCAGGCTTCCTCAACCTCAGCCCTCCAGATGTTTTTGGCCTGCAACTCCCATGATCCCTAGCTAGCAGGACACAGTGGTCAGGGATGATGGGAATTGTAGTCTCAAAACATCTGGAGGGCCGAGGTTGAGGAAGCCTTGTGTATATCATGATGCAGAGCGAGTATTTGGTTTTGAATACACCAATCGGGCAAATGTGTGCTCTTTCCTGTATTCCTCTTTCTTTGTTTTCTGTGCCGTGGGATAGTTTTTCCCGCAAAGGAAAATAAAAAACAGCTACAGAGAAGGTGATAAATAATTAATAGAAGTCTGATTCATAAGTGTTGGGAAACACAGTTCTTACATGTCTTATTACAGTATAATCTAACAGTCATTTGCTGCCTTGTGATCTTGTGAACAGTTCAATGCAAGTTCATATGTATTTGGAAGTATTTAAGATTTTCTGAACATGTCTTTGACACAGATGAAACAGGACAGCTACATGCTTTCCACCTCACATTTAGATCTGGCTATAGTAGGGGACAGACTAAATTGGATGGGCATCTCTAAAGATACAAGATGGAGGCCACTTGAGCTATTAAAATTTCAGTAAGCAATCCATGCAAGTGGCTGACTAAAAATGACATTGGGGGAATGAGAGGCATGGAAAGAAGGAAATGACAGATTTGTTAGACAGATGGGCTGCCTTTCTCTTTATAGGAGGCCAGGGGTGGATGGAGAAAGACACGGGCTGCCTAAATCCAGAATAAAAAAGTTTTCTAGTTTTGGAAAGGGGATTTACTGAGAGGATAACAATAGAAACATTCATGAAAGCCTGAACATATTATAAGGCAAGTTGAGTACTGGTCACAAACCAGAAGTATGCATTTGGTTGCTTTTTAAATAGCCAAGAAAACTATAGATGACTATTAATCCAAACTTGAAACCATGCACTAATTAAGCGTAACATCAAGCAACATCCCTGGCCTATGTTAATTTTCACTACCTTTGTTTCACACGAGAACCACAGTTATCAGTTCTATTTGTTCTTTTCTCTTACCCCCAGATTTAGCTTTGTATTTGGGGACACATTCATTTCCCCCTACTCCCTCAGCCAAAGCACATTTTGCCTCCTAAGCCCTCACTGTAGAACTATAGTCTCATATTTTCAGAATCTCTGTTATGTTTATCCTGCCCTTTGTTGCTATTTTTTAAAATCTGTCCTTACCATTTACAAATGTCCTGGTCTTTACAGATGTCTTGTTTCCTCTCCAAAAACTAAACAGTGGGTGCTTTTATGAGCATTTCAAATCTCAAACATCTTTCTCTTTGCTTTCCACCATCCAACGAACTGTACTAGTGTTTCTTTTAGGCCCTTACCTGGTAGTAGATAATGCTTTTGAAGGAGCGGGTCATGTTTGGAGAATATCCAGGTAGTGTTCAATTAAATTTTACTCAGAGTAAAGCTAATGAAATTAATGGACCTTACTTAATCATGCTCGTTAACTTCACTGGGTCTACTCTGAGCAAAACTTCACTGGGTCTACTCTGAAAGTCTCTGGTGTTTGCTGAACTAGACCATCCTTTGCCCATCTGATGCCCTCCAGTTGATTTTGACTGCAAGCTCCAATCCAACCTAGCTTGATCAATCTGATGGGAGTTGTGATCCAAAGCACTTGGAGGGCATTGGCCTGGTGAAGGCTGAATGGGATTGTGGAATTCAAGCTCCACACAGGTGTTGGTAACAAAACTGGTTTCCTAATGGTGTTCTGTGTAGGAACTTGGCAGCAATGGCCCTACCAATTAAGCAGAGTGCAACTGCTTCCTCTGCTGGTCAATCCTGGCAGGTGGGGAGCAGTGGCAGCCTGTGGTAGGACAGATCAGTGTGTCCCAGGTAATCTGCTTTGCATCCCTAAGCTAACCTGCTGCCCTCAGGTGTGGTGAAGGATGCTGTCCTAGCATCAGGGCTGAAGTAAGACAGAACTGCCATTCTCATCAGCTTCTATATTTTGCCTTGTGATGTGTCTGAATACCAGGTACTGGAAACCACAGGAGGAAGGAGTGTTATTGTGCTTGGGTCTTACTTGTGGGCATCTGGTTGGCCCCTGTGAGAAAATAATGTTGGACTAGATGGGTCTTTGGCCTGATAC
This sequence comes from Zootoca vivipara, assembly GCF_963506605.1. NCBI lineage: Eukaryota > Metazoa > Chordata > Lepidosauria > Squamata > Lacertidae > Zootoca > Zootoca vivipara. The sequence goes on along the minus strand of NC_083279.1, from coordinate 52,695,762 downwards.
AGCAGGCTCTTCTTACATTCTTATGTTTTTACTGTATATCCTTCATCTAAGGCAGCAAAAGGTTTTGGGCCAGCCCTTCAGGGTTCTTAGAGGACTCTTGCAGTAGAGCTACTTCTAGACCAACAGAAGGGGTCAGGAATCTAGAAGAATTTATAGTGCTTAAATACAACTCGCATTATTTACTCCATTGATGAGAGAAATGCACCCTGAGCCTGTTCAGGGGCACTTTGATTTGTTCCTACACCTTATGCTCTAGGTCAAGAGTTGCTTAGATGGCACCTCTAGATGCACATGCATTCGCAAAGGCTTTCCTTAGTGTCCACAGTGGCCTCCTCTCCCCCCAGCTGAAATCAGACTTGAAAGAAGCATTCTATTGTAGCTAATATAATAGGTTGTGGTGTGTGCTTGGTTGGTGGGGGCTTGGGAATTTCTCCAGTTTCCCCCAAAAGGTTGGCAACTGCTGTTCTAGGTTAATTCCAAATATTGAAAACAAATGTGGGGGCTGTGTACCCTGGTGAACAGGGTACACAGCCCCCACAAATTATGCCCCATACCTTGGAAGATGTGGCATCATTCCTAAGGGTAGGAATTTTGACTTGCCATAGTTTCCCATTCTCACAGATAATACATACACAAATCCTAGAGTATCTCTGCTCATAACAATAGCCTTTCCCTAAATGTTTATGTGCTAAGAGCTTTTGTTGTGTCCCCTCATGCAGTCCCTGTAAAAATTACTGAAGGAACAGTGATTGACTGCTTGATGTCCACTTTAACCTTTTGTATCTCCCATGGCTTTATGTGTAGCCAGTCTTTAGAAGGAAAATATTGGTGACAGAAAAGCACAGTGGTGAGAATGTCAGGTTTGGAAGTAGGTAAAACCATGTTCAGATTGAAGGAGAGAAGATATTTAAGATCTCCACACACACACACACACACACACACACACACACTGGACAAGGGGTATGGAAACAGCAATAATATTTACACTGAACTCAAAGAGAATTACAAGCAGCCATCTGCTTCTTTGTTGTAGCATTATCACTTATTTAGGTGAAATCATTTGCCATTCTTCTTTTAGTGAACTCTTATTGAAGTGACATATTGAAGGTTAGCGAAAATACTATGCCATTTTAAAAGGCTGAATGCAAGTATGAATGTGCTGTGCCACTCCCAACAGAGTGCCTCCAAGTATTTTTCTCCACAAATAGAGGAGACTAAAAAGAGGGAGCAGGGTTAGAAATAGATTCTCTTTTAGATCAGAGGAATGCTGGGTGCTTCTCAACTGGGCAACAAACTGAGTTAAGATGAATGAACTATGTATTTTCTTTTTCTACTTAAGCAGCTTGTTGCTGTATTGTGAGAAGTTTACTTACCTTTTTCAAAGTGTGTTACACACAGTCCATGGTAACAGACAAATTGTGGCCACTGATTTTCGTCTGAATTAAGGTGCTGCTCATTCAAAGGCACAGAAAGGTGTCTCCAGAATAACTACTGAATGATGATCTAGATCAGGCATCCCCAAACTCCGGCCCTCCAGATGTTTTGGACTACAATTCCCATCTTCCCCGACCACTGGTCCTCTTAGCTAGGGATCATGGGAGTTGTAGGCCAAAACATCTGGAGGGCCGCAGTTTGGGGATGCCTGATCTAGATCATATCAGAATATTTTTATTTACTAGACTTACAATGTCTCATGGAGTTCAGAGGGGGGTTACTCTCAGAAAAGGGAGGATAGGGTTCCAGCCTTAGGCTGCAATTGTATGTATACTTGGGAACAAATCCCACTCTAGACAGGGGAATCTGCTGTATGTCTAACCATGTGCAGGGCACATGGTCTTAAACTCCAAAACAGATGCTTTGAGGTACTTGTGGTCCTCCAGATATAGTTGGGCTTCTAACGTCCATCAACCTCAACCAGCATGACCAATGGGAGTTGTAGTCCAACAGTACCTGAAGGCTGCAGGTTTTCCCCTAAACCCCCCCCTCCAATATAAATACTAAGATCAGTTTCAGGGGTATATAATCGCCTTTTTGTGATGGAAAGAACACAACACTGAAAACTCTCCCTGCATCTTTACATTGCAGGAGAAGATCGGTAGTAGAATAAAAGCTCTCCTTTGGCCGGATTGTCCACCAATGCTGATCTTTAGGAACTGTTGCCAAACCTACAAAGCCCCCCCCCATCACTGCAAAGTATTTTATAAATAAATCAATAAACCCTCCTTAGTGTTGACATGCATAGGACACATTTCGGGGAGGGGGGGTGATGTCTCCTTAACAGAAAAATGTGTGGAATTCCTGTCTGGAAATTTCCCAGAAGATTAGCAATTAGATTTAGTACCAATAAGTATGCTACCTTCTAGCTTACCCCACTTCTTGTGGTCTGAGTTTCAACGGGCAATAACTGAGAGACGTATAAAGTGAACTGAGGTGGGTGCATCACGTAGTTCATTTTCCATTGCGCCTCAGCCTACATTGATGCAGTGAAAACGAAAATAATGGGAACATAAAAGCATACCTCATCAGAAGCTAGAGGACGTGCTCCCTGAACCATGAATTGTGATACATAAACAGTTCCTCAGCAGCAGTAGGTGTCTTGGTGGCAGTGCTGTCCTCATAGGGACAGAGATTGGGTGGGGCAAGGCTGCAGCAAAATCAGAGCAGTTCTGGCAACCTGGGGAGACCCTCCTAGCAAACCAGAACTCACTTGACGTTACCTCAGCCACCATAGTCACTCCTGTCCTGACAGGTTCTGTGCCACCAGGAGAACATCTCTTCTGCCCTCTTCATGAGCCATCACTGGGGTTCTGTAGCATTAAAGAGCATGAATATTAAACTATTTGTTGCATCACTAGCAATGCCCAACCCAAGTGGTAAGGAGTTCTCATCTTTCCCACTCCCCACCCCAGTTATTGTTGCTTGGAGTACTACATCAGAATTTCAGTCTTTCCCCACTTGTCCATCATCTGCATCTGTTAGACCGAGTTGCCTTGACTCTGAGATGCTCTAATTGTGTCATAGTGTTCTCAAGTAGTGTTCTGGGCAGAATCTTTTCCACATTGTTAAATCTAGCATTAAAAGTCTTCATGGCCTTGCTCCATCCTATCTCTTTGCTTAATCTTTGTCCTCCTTTTTGGTGTTCATATCTAGTAATCCAGCAATAGATAATTAGCTCTTGTCCCTGCCCCCAGCTTGAAACCAAAACTCTCTGTATGTGTGACTCAGCTGTCTAATTTCTACATTTTGTTACCCATACCCCCACCCATCCCTCTGTCTCCCCATGTAAAAACTTTAGACTGTAAGCTGCTTGGGTCCACAGCCTGTATTTGCGCATTATGTCACTCTATAAAAAAAATACCTTGAACATAGTTACCACTGGATAATCAGGTATGATTACTCTGTAGAATGAAAATGTAAATTGTGAATACCAGTTGCTGGAAACCACAGGAAGGCAAGAGTGTTCTTGTGCTTGAATCCTGCTTGCTGGTTTCCCACAGGCATCTGACTGGCCACTGTGAAAACAGGATGCTGGACTAGATGGGCCATTGGCCTGATCCAACAGGCTCTTCCTATGTTCTTGTGTAAAATGCTTTATATTTGATATGATTAACAAACTGCAAGGCTGTACATGAATTGGATTGTGATATTATCTGTGTTGCAAGTCATGGGCTATGTAAGGCCATAGCCAAACCACCAGGGCTCTAATTGTCAGAAGTATTACCTCAGGGCCCAGGTTTGGATTTTATATCTTTGGAAATAATCGGTCACTCTTACATTGCCTTCTGTGTTCTATAATTTAGCTTATGTGACTTTGTTGCATTATTTAATTAAATAATTACAGTATTATAAAGCCGAAGCTGTTATTCATAAATATGTGTAACGTGAGTGTTCCATAGAATCAATTAGATCCTTAATACCGTTTGCAAATTAATACTACTATTCTTATAACAGATGCGAAAGGTGTCTTCTTTCTTAAGCTAATACTTTCATGAGACAATGCTCCACTCATTATAAGAACACAAATGATTTCATTAAAATAACATCTCAGTTTAAATTTCATTTCTGATTATTCATTTGAATGCTAAAAACCTTAAACTATTTCCCCCTTTATGTTTATGAAGCCTCTACCTCCTTGCCATGACTCAAAGGAATCTATGCAGGTGTTCAAACAGCACTGCCAAATAGCAGAAGAATACTATGAAGTCAAAAAGGAAATTGCACTGCTTGAAGAAAGAAAGTAAGTGTGTGTTTCCTTTTCTGAATAACTGTCATATACTTAGAAAGGTAACATCTGCATGAAGAATTTCTGCTTTAATCAAAGAGACTAGTTAAAATTAAATGAGTGACATCTAAGTTATGCTTAGAGTAAACTAATTTATTTAAATGGGTCTTCTCTGAATATGACTAACACAGGATATCATTCAGAGAGAGAGAGAGAGAGAGAGAGAGAGAGAGAGAGAGAGAGAGAGAGAGAGAGAGATTTCTTGTATTCCTCCTAAGTGTGTTATTTCTTTTTCTGCATTGTCTGTCTACATTGCAATCTTAAAGGTTAGATTCACAGAGGCATCCATAGGCAAGAGAAAGGCAATCATAGATTCATGTCCTGTGACCTGGAGAGGTTGGGGATGCATATCATTAATGGAGTTTGTCCTTACCTGTTTTGAGTATGGCGTCTTGGCATGTCACCAATACCATCTGGTAAAAATATTATTTGGATCTAAAAATTGCTATCTAACACATTGACTCTCAAGACAATATACGGTAATGTTCTGTGGGTGGTTTTGGCCTGCGTATCTGATGGCCTTGGGTATCAGGCTATCTTGTCATATCACTTTCCACTACGGTTGCTAGATCACTCTTCTTTTTATAGTTTGTCTGAAATCTTGGGAAATTGTTGCCAGTCTGCATAGACAATATTGAACTAGATGGGTCAATAGTTTGGCTCCATCTAAATCAGCTTCCTATGTTCCTATTTGGGAGGAGAAGATATGATTAATTGTAAAATCAAAACCAAATGTTTGTCTAAACATCTCCAATATACATTTATTCAGTTTATTCATGAAGGATTAAGCTTTCAATGTGAGTTATATAATATTTAAATTTTAGATTTAACCGCTTTTAGGGTTCATATGTCCCAGCCAGTATTTTCCCTCTTCCTGTTTCTTATACTGTAACTCACCCTGATACAGAAGTCTTCTGCTAGCTAATAAGAGTCCACAGAACAGCATTTTAATGTGTTTTGCTTCTTTTCATAGTTCTTTGGATCCAAGCCAAAGGGACACAAAGGACATTAAAAAATCTCTCTCTTTTTCCAGAAGGGAGCTGATCTCTAGGCTAGATCAAGCTGAGAAAGAAAACATGGATGCTGCTCAGCTAACTAAGGAATACACAGACCTGTCAGAAGAGAACCGGACACTGAAGCTGGCCCAGACGCAATGTGTCGAACAGCTGGAGAAGCTTAGAATACAGTATCAAAAGAGGCAAGGATCATCATAACTTTGAATGAACCGGTCTGAGCCAAAAAAAAATCTGGGCTCCTGTTCTGTGCTAGGCAAGTGTTCCTTCCCCCTCCAAGGTTTCCTCTGATATGTTGGAACACTTCAATTGCAGAATATGCAAATGTCTAAAATGGATTTAATGCTTGCCAGCCACTAGCTTAATATGTATATTTTTATTTGTTATATAATAGATATTTTATTTCAAGTAACATAATTGAATGCTTAGCTATCCCCATTATATGTCCAAATGGATCAGTGAATATATTTCTTCCAATTTTAGGAAGATACAAGCACACTAGAAACTGATTTGAATAGTCTTTATGTTGGGAAGTGGACCATACTAAGGCATATTAGTAGGAACACTGTTAAATATGGGGAACACTGGAGCGCACGCCTGTTCTTTCATGAACCTAAACAGCTTATGGGAGAAAAACTAGTTCATTTATCTGACAATATATGCCAAAGGGCAATCATACACTGAATAACTTTTAAAAACGAGTAACATGGCACCTCAATCACTTTCTTTAAATAACTATTGCTGTAATCCTATACAAAGTTACCTGGGACTAAGTCCTATTATGCTCATTGGGACTTTCTTCTGAGTAGACTTGCATAGGAACACATGGCAAATTGGCAACAGTGATTTGTACAACTTTGATGTGGCAAGGAAATGGAAAAGGGCACATTTCCTTGTATAGTACTGTACCAATCTTAACATTTTCCTTGAAAGTGAGCCCCATTGATCTTAATCTTATTTTAATGAGCTTGTAGTCTTTCCAAGAGGAGGTCTTATAGATATTTCAGGGACAGGACTTGCTTCTCAATATAAGTGTGCTCAGAATCAGAATGTTTATGTAATCCAAATTAATAATAGTAATAATAATTTTATTATTTATACCCTGCCCATCTGGCTGGGTTTCCCCAGCCACTCTGGGTGGCTTACAGCATATATAAAAACATAGTAAAACATCAAACATTAAAAACTCCCCGATTAGGGCTGCCTTCAGATGTCTTCTAAAAGCTGTGTAGTTCTTTATCTTCTTGACATCTGAAGGGAGAGCGTTCCCCAGGGAAATAATAACCTTTTCTGTGCATGACACCTTGGATTTGTCTATCCAGACTTTCCAGGTGTGGTTCCATGCAGTGAGCCAGCGGTTTGAATGTTGGTGCCATGCGCATCAGAATAGGTCAGTTTTCACACACCATCTTCTTGGCTGCCTGCAGCATTTTGAGTCTGAGTGATAACAGTGTGAGAAACCAGTTTGGGTGACATTTCGAAGCTGATTTAGTGCATAGCAAAGTCTGACTAAGAACTGGGGGCAGAAAGCATTGTGGGAATCGGCCTATATTGCCACATAGCTGCATCTTCAAGCCAAAGTAGATGACTTCAGATGAGATCTGTGATTGGATGTATTGACTTTCCTTCTCATTTTTTTCGTCTTAAAAGCACTCCTATGCCTGCCCGTCCCACCATTTCAATCAGGATCATAGTGCAGAGGGAGGCAAAGGCGTAACCAGATCTCATAACTGGAGATAAAGGAGCTCTTGAGAAAAGTACAGTCTAAAATGTCTGTCTGTGTGTATGAGAAAGAGAGAGAGAGAGAGAGACTTCTCCCTTGCCCTATGTAAATGACAGCCCTATGCATTGTCAGACAAAAATATTATTGAATTCCAGGCAATTCTGAGCATACTTTTAAATCAGATCCATTAATAGTGGTGAGCCCTAGTTCTGAGTATCGACTGTTAGGATCAGGATATTAAAATTATGTGTCATCTTTTTGGCATGCAAGAAATAGAAAAATAACATGAAGATACCAGAGTGGTAAACAGTTAAGATTATATAGTTGTCAGTTGGAGCACCAGTCTGAAAAGCATCACTTGGAAGTAAGTTCAGTAATGGGATTTCCTTTTGGGTAATGTGTTTAGGTTTGTGGTGTAAAAGTAGTGTAGTATCCGTATCAATTTTCTAGGAGAAATAGCTAAGCATAAAAGATTAATATCAAGTATTTCCTTCCTCTATTGGTAACTCTGTTTTCATGAATCAGCTAAAAATTCTTTGTTATACTTCCATTTCTATTCATACAGTATTTTTTTTCATTAAAATACAATTTTAAAAGTTACTTTGTTCCTGAATTTCCTTTCTACTTTGTTCCTGAATTTCCTTTCTCCTGTTAGTAAGTCATAGGTCTGACTGAGATGTGTGATTTGCTTATGCAGTATATTATAAGGTTTCTCTAAGTACAGTACGGGACCCAGGTGGCGCTGTGGGTTAAACCACAGAGTCTAGGGCTTGCTGATCAGAAGGTCGGTGGTTCGAATCCCTGCAACGGGGTGAGCTCCCGTTGCTCGGTCCCAGCTCCTGCCCACCTCGCAGTTCGAAAGCACATCAAAGTGCAAGTAGATAAATAGGGACCGCTCCGGCGGGAAGGTAAACGGCGTTTCCGTGCACTGCTCTGGTTCACCAGAAGCAGCTTTGTCATGCTGGCCACATGACCCAGAAGCTGTCTGCGGACAAACGCCAGCTCCCTCGGCCTATAGAGCGAGATGAGCGCCGCAACCCCAGAGTCGGACACGACTGGACCTGATGGTCAGGGGCCCCTTTACCTTTACCTTTAAGTACAGTACTTTAAACTGGTAACAATGGTTATGGTTCCAACTCAACTAAAGTGCATTGTAAATTCTCATGAAATTAATGGTAGATTTATGGTTATTTAAACCCTGTTGATTTAAACTGGGTTTAAATGCATTTCACTTTAGTTGGGTTAGGGTCTACGGTGTGACAAACTATATTTTAAAATTTGTGTGCGGAATTTACATCCTACGAGCTACAAAAGTTTGTACCTCATTTAAAGAATTTTACAGCTGGCCATTTTTTACTTTCCTCTTCATTTTCAGAACCTTTTCCCATTTCCGTCTTTTAAAACTTCTTAATGTGTATCCTGGCATGGTGAATTCATTCATTAAATTTCTAAACCTAGCTATTTCATCATTCCAGAACACAGCTATTTTCCACCCCTATCTCAAGCCAACTTTAGGAAGGGTTTGATTGGCTACACAGGTAATTCTTTTACAATTTCAGCATTATTTAGAGAAAGCAAAAAGGAGGAAAAGGTTACAACATTTCAGGATTTTTAGTTTAGAAAAAATGTGAGTAAGGGGGAATGTGGTAAGGCGTATCTAACATGATGCATGTTGTGGGGAGGGGGGGGTCATCTAGTGAATTTGAATGCTGGAAGATTCAAGACAGGAAAAAAAGAAACCATTTCTTTATACAGCACCTAATTAAACTCTAGAATTCATTCCCATTAGATGTAGTGATGACCACCAACTTGGATGACTTTAAAAGAAAATTAGATAAATTCATGGAGGATAAGGCTGTCAAAGGCTACTAGCCATGGTGGCTAGGTTCTACTTTCAGTATTAGAGATTATATGTATATGCCTCTGAATATTAGTTACTGGGCAACACGAGTGGGGAGAATGGTGTTGTGCTCATGTCCTTTTTGAAGGCTTCCTATAGGCATCTGCTTGGCTGCTGTTAGAATTCTGGACTAGATGGGCCTTTATTCTTATCCTGCAGGGCTTAGTTGGTAAAATAAAAGCAAATGTGATGTGTATATTTAATATTAGGGAATGGAAGTATACGTTGGGCTGTAACTACATAAACAGTTTTCTATAGGTTGGTCATATTTTGGTTGCTTCTCAATATAGATCTCAATTGCAGCACCTGTGCTATGTCATTCATCTACACAAAGAATCAGAAGCTTCTGCAAATGCAACACATTACCCTCTTCACTTCAGTGAAAACCACATATCTGTGTCGAAACAAACTAAAAAAAATCCTTCCAGTAGCACCTTAGAGACCAACTAAGTTTGTTATTGGTATGAGCGTTCGTGTGCATGCACACTTCTTCAGATACAGTACATGAAAGCTCATACCAATAACAAACTTATTTGGTCTCTAAAGTGCTACTGGAAGGAATTTTTTAAATTTTGTTTTGACTACGGCAGACCAACACAACCACCTACCTGTAACATATCTGTGTGTTCATGTGAATGGGCATGCTGGTCTCTTGCCTCCATGGAAATTAATGAGACGCTCTCATCCCTTGCAAGATGTCAGATGTCACACGGTTTATGAACACAATTGGTTCCGGAAGTCTGTTCATAAACTGAAGCGTTCATAAACTGAAGCGAACTTTCCCATTGAAAGTAATGGAAAGTGAATTAATCCGTTCCAGATGGGTCCGCGGCGTTTGTAAACCGAACATTCGTAAACCGAGGTGTTCATAAACTGAGGTTCCACTGTATATATATACATATATGCATATGTGTGTGTGTGTGTGTGTGTGTGTGTGTGTGTGTATTTGTGTGTGTGTGTGTGTGTGTGTGTGTGTATGATTGTGGAATCAAAAAGAAAAAGCTTTCTCATATAGGAAAATAATGGTCATCCTCTCTGAAGAGCTGACAATATGTTGTGGGGTAGGGGTTAAGCCTATGATTCAATCAATTTTTCATCTAAAATTGTCAAGCCTAGGAGGACAATGTGAATATGGTTCCTAACTTACATCCAGAGCATTTGGTTGGCAACATAATAATACATTTTTTTAAAAATATGTTCTTCCACATGTAGCAAATGCTCAATATGTTTTTCTTAAATATTCCAGGCAGTAAGGATATGAGTCATGCAATGTTGAAACTGCCAGATAAGAGAGTGACTGTAGCATTTTGCAAAGCTGGAATTGAAGTAACAATATTTTGAGGTACATACTGACAACTTCTTGGGGAATTATCCTCTTTGAAAAGGTTATAAATATATACAAAAAAGCAGTTTAATGCTACAGCAGCTCAAGTTGGGTAACCAGGGACAAAACAGGTAAACTGCAGACTCCACAAAACGGAGCCGTCTTAATCTCTCCAACATTTTGTTTGCATTCAGTTTACATGTTGTGATCTGCTGCTTGTACAGGTACAGAATTGCCAGTGGCTGCTTTAGGAGCTGGCTGTGCAGGAACATATCAGGAATCCATTCCATGTTCTATTCATTGTACATTTCTTAGAGAAGCTACACCAGAAAGAACTTTACTCTCTAGAAGTTCTGAGCTGAAGAAAAGGGCATAAAACCCTATTATATGATTTGAGCTGGTTGGGGGACTCTTCTGCCACATTGTCAAGAAGGATTCAACAAATTTGAGAAGTTGTAAAAGTTATTGCTTCTCGGGAAAAAAAAAACCCAAGCAAATAAAACTGGAGAGATATTCTGGGAATAGCGTTTCGTCCTCAATGTAAACATACGTCATGGTTCCCTGAAATAGTCACTTCTTCTTACACAATCACATGTGAGGTGAAACTTAAACTGCTTTGGGAGCAATCCCATGAAAGCTGAGTGTTTTTAATTCCCATTGATTTTAATGGAACTTGAAAATATTTCATTTAAGCTTTATTATTAGTTTAACCTTTATTGTGTTTGTAGTTTACACACCACAGGATTGCATTCTGCCTGAAGGAACAGGTTCACAGTTAGGGATGCTTCTTAATTCATTTTTGCCAGTAGATGTGCGAGTTGCACATGGTGCCTTTTGCTCAGGTGCACTACAGAAGGGATTTTATGAATTGCTTTGTTTCACTGAGGCACTGATCAAAACCAAGTTCTCTTGGGGTTGCGAAAGACTGTTCTTCAGTTGGAGCAGAGGTATTAAGAAACACACGGCTAGGAAAGATAAGCAGTTTTAAGTTGAGTAGCTTAAAAATACACTAGTTATGCAGTGAGCTCAGGCCAACTATGAGATGTGCAGCTGAAAAAACAAAATGACTATTTTGGTTTGATGTTAAGCATTTGAAACTTCGCCTATGGATGCCCATTCCTATTTTGAGTGTTTCTATTATTTTAAGTTTATCTCTTATTTAATATCATTCTGGAGGAAACAAGGTAGGGGTGTGTGTGTGTGTGTGTGTGTGTGTGTGTGTGTGTTTATATAATGCTAAAAATCATAGAATGATAATGAAATACAGCCACACCCTTTCTTGTATAAGAAGCTACCCTGCCTCAGTAAATACCACTTTTCAAAGGCAAATGAAAAAGAAGGAATCATCACCACCATCTAGGCCAATACTAAATGCACTAAGACCTTGTTCTTGTTTGAGGTTTACTTGCAATGGCTTCCAACCTTCATTATCTACCTTTTTTTTGTATCAGCAAATGGGAATGCTATGGACTTATGCAGTCGAATTCTATGCATGTAAAGGAAGCTGATGTAGAGGCAGTATCCAGGGTAAAATGCAGCAGCTCAAACATTCCCTGAGGTAGAATATTATCATCATATTGCACCGCTGCTGAAAGAATTGCATTAGCTACCAATTAGGACCCAGCTAAGTTCAAGATGTTGGTACCAGTGTACAAAGCCCTATACACGTTGGCACTAGAATATAAAAATATTGTCTCATCCTCTACATGATCAGTGCTGTGTTCTACAGGAGAGGGCATCTGTTCTGCATGTTGGATGAGGCACTCAAGTACTATGTCCAGTTCTTGGCACCACAATTTAAGAAGGATATTGACAAGCTGGAACGTATGCAGAGGAGGGCAACCAAGATGATTAAGCATCTGGGAACCAGCTTTATGAGGAATGGTTGAAGGAGCTGGGTATGTTTAGCCTGATAAAGAGGAGACTGAGAGGAGATATGACAGCCATCTCCAAATATCTAAAGGACTGTCACATGGATGATGAAGCAAGCTTGTTTCCTTCTCCGGTGCCTAGGACCAAAAGCAATAGATTCAAGTTACAAGAAAGGAGATTCTGGCTACATATCAGGAAGAACTTTCAGACATTAAGAGCTGTTCAACAATGGAACGGACTCTTTGGGAGATTGTGGTGGATTCTCCTTCCTTGGAGATTTTGAAGCAGATGTTTTTATGAAATAGTTGAGATTCTTGCATCACAGCGGATTGGATTAGATGATTCTCAGGGTTACTTCCAACTCTACAGTTTTACAATTCTATGATCTTTTGACCAACTTATGTAAATGACAAATATCAATTACTTTCTGTTGAGGCATCAGAACAGTGTCTGCCCTTAAATACACCACCATTGTGAAATCTGGCAGAGAGTAGTTGATTGTAAACTCTAGTGCAGGGGTCCCCAGACTTACCGGGCTTCGGGCCGGTGCCCGCCGCGCCGACCGCGCGGTGGGCTGGAGAGTAGGGGAGTGTGCGCGCAGCGGGCCGGAGGGCGGGGGAGTGCGCGCCCATGCGCATGCGCACACGGTCGGAAAAAATCGCCGAAAATCGCTTGTGCGCATGCGTATGGGCCTCCCCCGACCCGGAAGTGCATCGGAAATGACCTCTTCTGGGTCGGGAGAGGCCCATACGCATGCACACAAAGGATTTTCGGCGATTTTTTGCCGATTTTGAAGATCGCCGCCGCACCGCGCGCTGTAAGAGCGGGCGGCGGCAGCGGGCGGCGGGGGGCGTCGCGGGCCGGATTGGGAGGCTAATTGGGCCGCATCCGGCCCGGGGGCCGTAGTCTGGGGACCCCTGCTCTAGTGGATTGTAAAATTCTTCAAACCTAATATCTCAGAAAATACCCAGAAAAACATTGTCATGTCTCCAGTCAGCAGTTTCTTTTTTTGTGCTGCCTCATTTCCTTTACAGTTGAAATGAAGACCAATAAGCAGAACTATAGACATTTCTGAGAACTATGTTTAAATATGTATTCATTTAATTCAGGGGTAGGGAATCTGTTTGGCCAGAGCCTTAACATGTGGACCAAATTTGACAGGTGGGAAACGCTGCTCACCTGTCAGACATTTTTTTGGCTCTCATCTTAAATTGGGAAGAGGAATCTTGCAAAAATAACAGAGCGAAACTGGGGATTTAAAAGGGAAGGTGGGAGACTTGCAAAAGCCTTTGTGAGCATCCACTTACCTATTTATACATTTTGTCACAAATTATACATTTTGTATAAGTTCAGCACCAATACACCATATGCCCTTTCAATAGCACTGTTTCAGAGGGGATGCACTCGGTGGGTCACCCTTGAAAATTCATAGGTATAGTAGTCCATGCAGAAGCAACATTGAGCTATGAAGCTTCCATAGAAATTGGACTTGCCTTCCTTGGAGGTTTTTAACCAAAAGTTGGATGGCCATATGTCATGTGTGATCTAGTGATTCCAGCATTGCAGGGGGTTGAGCTAGATCAGGGGTGGTCACCTCCCAAGAGATTGGGTCAAAGTTGTTGAGTTTTTTTCAGGGAGGAGGTAAAATGTTGAGCTTTTTTTTAGGGGTGCCACAGTTGTTCAGCTTCTTTGGGGGGGGGCAATGATCTACCAGTGATCTACAGCAGACATCCAGTGATCTACAGCAGACATCCAGTGATCTACCGGTAGATCACGATGTCCTGTTGGACATGCCTGATATCCTCAGGTTCCCTGCCAACTCTGCAATTCTTTGAAATTCTCAAAACAGGGAAGAAGAGTCTGTCTTTATTCTTTATTAATTTATTATACATTGACAAAGCAGTTGTATATTTAAGATATGCCAGCTGAGGGGCTATAGGATGTGGCAAATTCTACGCTGATAGAATGCAAGACCTGCTACTCTGAGGTAAGGATGTTGGAGAATTCTGAAGACAACAGAAATGGCAGTGGAAATTCCCCTATTTGCACCATATTCAAAACAGAAATCAATGCAGTGAATACAATTGGTATTTGCTCTTGTTGTTGCTTTCAGTCTGCAAATGATATGTAATTTAGTATGTTATCTCTCCATTTGCATTGTGTTTACGTTGAAATGTAGGTGGTACAACAACATAATGGCAAGCAACGTAATTAACTACATATTTTACATAAGCTACATATTTTCCCCATAGCAGTCAGCGAGACAGTGGCTGGATCTCTAGACGCATCAACTACCCAGTAAGTGTTTCGGTTTAAATGTTGTAAATTTAAACAGAGAAAACGGGTAGAGACAACGGGACTCCACTTCGCCATCTGGTGGCAAAATGTTATATCGCATATACAACACATAAAAATTGAAATATTCCTTCAGTAGCACCTTAAAGACCAACTCTTTAAGGTGCTACTGAAGGGATATTTTTATTTTGCTTCGACTCATACCAACACTGCTACCTACCTGTACATATAAATTGCTTTTTCTTTACCAGTCTAGCTGAGTCCAATGTTGTTTTTGACAGAAGGTGAATGGCAGTGAATTGGAAACAATGCTGCATATGACAGATACAGGGAGGAATGGAAAACGATGCCTTCTTGAACATCTACTCCCATGATTGATATAATAGTGGAATACCTCAGATATGTGTAAATGGAAGGTGCTGGGGCCACTGTTCTGCTGGGGGAGATATGCCAATGGAATGGCTGAAACAGATTTAAGTTGTGAGTGGGAAAGAGAAAGGGATGTTCACAGGGGAAGATCAGACTTAGGCCATAGCCTATTCTCGTCTATGACCAGTGACCACGCTCCCATGGATGGTGGATTTTCACACACCAGGCCCACAACCAGTGCAGTGAATTTCCCTCCCACTTACTTCACTAGTGGTGGTGGGCAAGGAGTAAAAATAAATAAATAACCACCGTCATGGCAACGACTGCCCTTCACATGTTGCCACTTTGATATAACAGACCACCTGAAAGCACTGTTCCTATTCGTGAGACTAAGCTGTATTGAAGGGGCTGTGGTTTGAATTGTGCTTAGGGTCTATTTGCATCCATTAGTTATTCTGCACAGGGCCTGCGCATGTACTGCTTGCATGCGTGTTGGCTCTCTTCATGCAATCAAGGTCCCTGCAAAACTCAGGATTTCAGACAGTGTGGAGAACAACTATGTGCACTGTACATGTGTAAACTCTGCATAAAATGTGTGTGAAGTTTGGGGTGGAGCCTATTGCCCTGATTCCACGTGGCTTCAAGACTTGTGGGAAGAGAATGGAATCTGGCTTGGACAGATAGCAGTGCCCTCTTCCAATCTGTTTAGTTCAGCTCTCTGCTATTGTAGTGATTTCAGTCACATT
This sequence comes from Zootoca vivipara, assembly GCF_963506605.1. Taxonomy (NCBI): domain Eukaryota; kingdom Metazoa; phylum Chordata; class Lepidosauria; order Squamata; family Lacertidae; genus Zootoca; species Zootoca vivipara. Next base: position 52,680,238 of record NC_083279.1, on the reverse strand, counting down.
TTAATGCTGTAAAAAGACAATATTCAACAGTATTCCCTCAGCTTGTAGCACCCTTCTACTTCCCCCTGTTTTGGCTTCCTGAACCCCCTTGTATTGCAATTTAGGAATAGTCTGGTTTGTCAGCAAACATTTCAATAATAATAAAAAAGTGTCCTCTATTGTTATGTTTTCAGGATGAAAATTATAGATTTATAAAGCATAACAGCACAGTCATTGTGAAACTGATGTTTTGTTTTGTTCAGCAATATCTTCTTTCTGAACCTTTAAGGTGAACCCATTTTGCTGTGTCATTCTAAAGAAGCAAGTCCTTACTCGTGCTGTTTGTCTTATCAGTGCGAAACCACAAAGTATCATAATAACCCAAGCTAAAAGGGTAGCAAAAATGTGTTAATATGTTCTAATGTGGCTTAGAATTTTTTTTACTATTTATCTCATTCTCAACCTGTGTTTTAATGAATTCAGTAAGTGTGCAAGGCTTGACAGTGTTTCCTTCCACCTGTCAAGTTGCTGGTCCCAATAAGATAGTTGGCAAACTGACCCTGGGAGCAAACCTGAGAGTTGCATGGAGTCACATGGGCACCTTAAACACTCAGATTACGTTCAAGGAATGTCCCTGTGCTCACTTTGGATCTCAGAAAATACTGTACAAAAGAGGGTGCTTTCTTTCAATTAAGGTGAGGTCATGCATACTGAATCGAAGCCATCACTGACAAGGCTGAATTAGAGGTGTTGCCTGGATTAAATGTGGCAATGGGTATGGAAGATTGTTAGGCCTGCACATAGATGACTCGTTGGTCACATGTTCATTATTACAGGGGGATTCCCATTCACACCAGCCACTCTGGGAAGGATGTCTGGTAAGAACCAGTGGGGCTTCCCTACTTGACTTGGGCTGCCTCTGATGTCTTACACTCATGCTGAGCTCTTTATTCAGAATGAACTCAGAGTTCCGGTTAAACTGACCTTTTTAATTATTAATCTTTGGATAGTAGTTCCAGCATCTCTTCTACTTATGGGCTGGATTTTGTGGCACTGCAGCATGTGAGCTCCCTCCACTGGCAGTTTATTTTTAATTGAATATGGAATGTGGAGTTACTCCTTTTTCTTTCTTTGAAGAACCCGAGATTCTTGCCGTTTTATCCTCACAAAGTCCCTGTGAGGTATATTGAACTGAAAGTGTGTGATTAGCCCATCATCACCTATTGGGCATTATTATTAATTTTAATTTCATTAATATATTAATTTCATTAATTAGTCACCTTTTACCAAAAAAAAAGTCCCAAAGCAACTTTACAAAAGTAAATGACTAAGGATCTGAATCCAGGTCTTCTACCCGTGAGTGCATGCTGTCTTTCTTCCTGCCTTTGCTAACAAATCATACTATGAAATAAAAAAAGGAAGCTGACATATACACAATCAATTTCTACCTGACAATACTGTATTTGTCAGCAGCAAAATAATAGGTAGCCTGTTGACAATATTGGACTGGTCAATTGCCTGATGTGCCAAGCTTATTGTTGATATAATTTGAGAGGTGAGATACTAGGAAGGCCAGTGGAAGTGGCCCCATTTTTTTTAAAAGGAAGAACGGAAATCATTCCAAATATTTAGGGGCTTGATGAATTAATCAGAGTAAACGCTGAACCAGCAGTTGTTTTGCATGTGAAAGGTCTGGAATAGTATGAATTATAGCATAATCAATGGTCACCACCATCAATGGACAAATACACAGTTGAATAATGATTATTATTTCTCCAAATTAAATTGATCATATTTGCTTCCCACCTAGTTTTATTGCAGTGCATTTCTGCCATGCAGTATAAACTGAAGAATTCACATAATAGGAATCTGAAGGAAGAGAGAAGAGATGGCTTGGACCTTGTTTTGTTTTAAACTAAGTTTAATGAATGAAAGATATTGAGAAGACCAGATGCAAGCAAGGGCGGGATGCTATGCCTGTAAAAATGGTGCAGAAGAGAGAGAATGTCAGTAGGTTCAGCTTTTATTATGTCTCCAACACTTTGACATACGTAATAAGGAACATTGAAAAAAATACCTTTGTTTCTTTAAAGAAATAATATCAGTTAAAAAAATAAATATGGAAAGCAATTGGCCAACATATAATGAATTATTAGAAAAGGTAGATGGGAATTTAAAATTAAAAGATTATAATGAAATTAGAAAATACTGCAATGTGTGGTTACAATATTTTGAAATTAATGAAAGATTTAAAAAAGATAAGATAATTGGCTTCGAAAAAGAGATGTCTAAATTTGGTAAAATAATATTGGAAGGGGGAAATAAATTTATAAAAAATTTGTATGAATTGATTCTGGAATGGGAAACCAAAGATGAATTAACAAAAGATGTAATGGTCAAATGGGCACAAGATGTGAGTAAACCAATAATGTATGAAAATTGGGAAAAATTATGGACAAGGGATATCAAAATGATAACTAGTTATGATTTAAAGGAAAATATCTACAAAATGCAATTTAGGTGGTATCTAACCCCGGTGCGCCTGGCAAAGATATACAAGGGAAATGATAAGTCTTGCTGGAGATGCAAGGAAGAAACTGGAACATTTATACATGTCTGGTGGTGGTGTAAAAAAATAAGAAATTTTTGGGATGAAATATATAAGGAGTTAAAAAAGATAACCAAAACATCATTCAAGAAAGATCCGGAAATATTTCTTTTGAGTATGTTAAGTGACGAAATTAAGGCTAAAAACAGATGCGTGGTAATGTATAGCACCATAGCCGCCAGAGTCCTAATCGCACAAAATTGGAAAAGTGATAAAATTCCAAACATAAAAGATTGGCTATTGAAAGTAGTGGGATATAAGAATTTGGCTATTAAAAATGGGATTTCCAAAGGATTGGGTAGAGAAAAAGCGGGCAAGAACTGGGAATCCTTCGAGTTTTATATGAAAAATAAGGTTGAATAAGCGAATCTTGTGGCAGAGGTAGGAAAGGCAAGGAAATCAGAGAGAAGGGAAAAAAAATCAAATCGAGTATGCACCAGAAGAAAGAAAGATAATCAACATATAGGAATGACTGGAAGTCATCAGGGGGAGAGGGCAGGGGGAGGGCAGTTAGTGGTTAGCCTTTTAACATTAATGGTCAAAATGAATTAGATTAAAATTTGGGAAAATAAGGGGCCAAGTATGGATGACCCTCGGAAAGAATGATTTGTCTATTCTTATTTGATCCTATTATAAGCTTTTATGTTCTGTTTGACGATTAAGGTTTTTTTATGTCAGTTTTTCTATTTTTGTTATGTTATAATTATGATTTAGAGATATTATAATATTATTATATATTATAATATTATTCTGTTTAAGTTACTGTTTTTGTTAAGTTTTGTCTTTTTCTGTTTTCTTAACTTCTTTTTCTCTATGTTAATGTTATATGTGTAAATAATTATTATTAATAAAGTGTATTTTTAAACAAAAAAAGAAAAAAAAAGAAAAAATACCTTTGCATCTGGCACCACTATTTTGGAACAAGGAACACATAAGTTTCTATTTGGAACACAGCAACATAAGCAAAAATGTGAGATAAAATAATTCCCTGTAAACTACGTTATAGGCAATGAACAATATGTGACCTGTACAGTAGCTATTTTTATTAGGTACAGATAAAGCTTATTTCTATTGGTGTGGGCCAATCAAAACATGAATTTTATATTCTTTATCCTTCGGCCTTTACTTCAGTTGATCATAGTAACTGCCATCTAGCAAATGTTAGGCTTCTGATGAATTAGAATATTTGTGGAGTACATACTGATAAATGTTCGTATAAATAGCTATAAATTGCCACAGAAAAAGTAGCTGTTGCACAGCTCCTTCCTTCTCAAAGGCTTTGAACAAAGCTGCCAGAAGAGGTCCATCAATCAATCCACTTTCAAACTATTAAGGAGAAAATACATTTCAGTTATGAAATGACTGAATGGCATTGTTTTGTTGCTCTGTGAGAGAGCAAATAGCAGTATAATTAAAGTGTTTTCCTCTTCTTTTTTATCATTATAAGGTCTTACATTTGAAGATGAAAGGCAGAATAGACAAATCTGGGTAAATCAGTGGTCTTCAATCATTCGGACCTGGACCTTTAAACAAAATATGCATCACGGACCCACTACTTATTCTCATTATTTTATCGCATATTGCTCGCACAAAGACTGAGCTGCTGCTGCTGCTACCCATCAGCTGAGGAATTCAAAGTACTCTTGTCACTTTAACAATAATAGCTTTCCCCAAAGAATTATGGGAACCATAGTTTAAGGGTGCTGGGAAGGAACTGTAGCTCTATTAAGGGCAGCAAATGGTTAGCTATTAAGGGCAGCAAATGGTTAGCTATTTACTTTAATACTGTACTGTATTTACAGTATTAGGTGCCAGGGACGGGGGAAGAAACATTCGCGGCATTTTTCCGCCTCGGGTGCCGAACTACCGGTAACTCGACCAGCTTTGGGTACTACTATAGAAGGCAACATTTGCCGCTCCGCCTCAGGCGGCGAAATGCCTCGATGCCGCCCTTCTCCTTCTCCCCACACGAGCGCAGGCAGAGAGAGAGAGAGAGACCAACTTCCGCTCCCTCGCGTTCAGCGGTGCGGAGGGGGCCTCGCTCGGAACGTCAACGGACGCCTTCACAGGAAAGGAGCGCATGCGCAGCTGAGGGAGTAGGCGGGGACACCGAGGCGGGGGTCAGAGGAGGGAGCTGAGGGAAAAGGGCGAGCGTCAGCTGGTACCAGCGCCCAATCGGCGAAGAGCTCGTGGAGGCAGCTGTGATGTTGTCACCTGACTGTGGTCGGGCAGCGCAGCGCCTGGAGAAGCCGCGGCGGAGTTGGCCCCGAGGCAGGTGGTCGAAGTGGCTCAGGCTCGCTTGAGGGAGCTGCGGCTGAGGCGGGTGAGTAAGATGGCCGGCGGCGCTGGGGCGGAGGTATAAACCCTCGCGCGGGCGGGCAGGCGGAGCGGGGCTCGTGGGCGGCGCGCGGCGGGTTGCGGGGACAGCGCGGCAGGGAGGGCGAGAGCGCAGGCGCACAATCCGCGAGAGGCTCCCCAGAGTCTGCATGTTTTCCTCCGCGTCCGGGAGGGGGGTGGGAGCAGGACGAGGACGAGGCTCGGCTGCCCTTTCGAGCCGAGGCGGAGAAGTGGCTCGAGGGGCGGATGCCGGAGTCGTGGAGGCGGCGGTGTCCGGGCCACAGGCATAGAAGCGCATTCGTCGGGCTCTTGATGCCTCGCGGGTCTAAGTGGCTCCGCCAGTGTTCCTCCCGCCCCCGTGTAAGCTCTTCGGGGCAGAGACCCATCCCTCCTGCTCCTTCGATCTTGTGGTTATAGAGTCCGATTGCCGGACCTGGGGGGGGGGGGCGGTTCGTGTGCCTTTTCTCCCCTGAGCCGGACTGACAGTAAGACCCGCTGGCCACAGAGAGAGTCACAAGGAGCTGGGTTGGTTTTCTGTGGACGAACCACCGCAGGCTACTGCAGTCTACAGCTAAACTCTCTGACTAAGAATAAGGTTCGTTTGGGCATAGTTGGACGTGGTTTTATTATGTCTTCCGTTTGTATCACGTCGGAATAACTCGCGTTGCCTGGGCCTATGGAATGCAACCTTTTAAGCCTACTTGACAGCTTCGTTTGAACGCCTGCTTTCTCCTGCTACATTCCATCTCAAGACTTTGTGCCCAGTGTGCTCGCATGGCTTTCTTGCCAGCCACGCTTGGTCTACTATAAGACCTGAAATGCTTTGCCTGTGTTTTGTGGTATTGTGATTGGCCTAATAGCGATTTTAGAATTCTGTGGGTGGTGAACAGTAGTTTCAAAAGCCACAACTTTTTAAAAGTGCAAGCAGCAAACAAATGATTACGAATAGAAAAATAAAAGTAATCTAAACCACTGGCAGCATTGAGTGAATGTGCTTAAAATGCAGCTTGAAGGATGCAACCCTGAAGTTCACTTTATCGCTTACTCTGAATCCAGTGTGCAGTGTTCTCCCACTGCCAGTTTTTGAAGAAGTATCTACATTGATCCATTATTTTCTTGAGAAACAGTTCTGTCTTTCTGCTGAAAAACACAGATGAGTTTTTCTTCAAACCGGCTAAAATCCAACTGGGTTGGGATAGAATCATAGAATAATAGAATCAAAGAATTGGAGAGCTGGAAGGGATAAGTGGTAATGTGAACATTTAAGACAACCATCACACATGCACGGATGAGCGCACATGTGCAGATGACAGCTTCATGAACATGAGTTTTTGGGAGGTGGGTTGCATGGCCTGGAAGCCAAAAAGGTCATGCATGTCATGTGAAGACATCCTTACCCCTTCTCTGTGTTGTGAGCAACACTATGCACATGTGGCTTGAAACACAGCAGGGGGAAATTATTTCACTGTGTTTAAGCTGCTAATATGAACATACCCTTAATGATAAGTCATTATAGAAACTGTGTCCAAGTAAACATGTGCAGGATCAGCTGATCCCATATCTTCTGTGGACAGGATCATGAGGTTAGTTTGAAACATTGAGTGTTCCTCTTAGGGACATTGATGAAATGTAATGTCAAGAAGTTGAGTTAGTATTGTGAAGTGGAATGCTTCAAATTAGAAAGAAAGTAGCCAAACATGTCTACTTGTAATGGGGGAGAAACCCATTGGATTTAGCAGCTGCACCTGACAGGTGAACATAGTAGATTAAAAGGCCAGTACAGTACTTGAAGGAGATCTTAATATGTCCCCTTGCTTGCACTTCAGCAAGGTCTGTTACAGATATATTACACCACTAATGTATTACCTGAATTAAACAAACAGCTTAATTGTGTTTTCCAAAAGATCTCTAGGCTCATGAAAAACTGCCAAGGTAAGGTAAACAATAAGCTGTGCTCTCTTTCCTCCTCCTTATGTCTTTATTTTTCTTGGCAGCATGGCATAAGCTGTACCACAATAGATAAACAAGCCCAACTACATTTCATATCATCCCCCCCCTCCCCGGTTTGAATTTGTGCCTCTGAATGCATGTTGGCTACACTTGTTCTGTTACAAGATTTAGAAGCAAATATAAAGCATTCATTTCAAATCCCATAAAACAGCAGAAAATTTAACAAATAGGGAAACCTCTTTGAGGCCTCCCTTAACCTGTATTTAGTGAGCTTCTGAAGGCAAAAATTAACTTGTTTTTGTTTATCACCTTCAGCTCCAAATTCTGCACAGAGTGGTCTTGGCTACTGTTTTATCATGGACAGACTGTTTTATTTCGATTTTTTAAATGTATTTGTGATTTCATTATTATTGTCTATCACTTTGAACTTCATGGAAAAGTGTCTGAATAATATCATAAATGAACCAAGTAGTTTAAGTTACAGGTAGGTAGCCGTGTTGGTCTGAGTCGAAACAAAATAAAAAATTCCTTCAGTAGTACCTTAAAGACCAACTAAGTTTTTATTTTGGTATGAGCTTTCATGTGCATGCACACTTCGTATCTGATGAAGTGTGCATGCACATGAAAGCTCATACCAAAATAAAAACTTAGTTGGTCTTTAAGGTACTACTGAAGGAATTTTTTTATCAAGTAGTTTAAAGCCTAGATCTCCTAACTTGGCTTAATCATAAACACCTGCATTGTAAGTCCATTGATTTCATTTAAACCTAAGCATCTCTTGCCACTAATGAGACCTTTTTCATTCTGATAAGGGTTCCTGCCCTTCTGAATCCCCAATAAGGACAGAGGTTCTCCCTGATGTTACCCTGAGTTTAGGAAGGGCTCTGAAATTGCTGAGATGTTGGAGCATCTCTGAGGCTTATCAGGACAGGGACAAACCTACCCCTTCTACCTTGGAGCTGGAAAGAGCTTGGGGACATAACTCCCACAGTCACACTTCACTCCGGAGGTGACTGGAGTACCTTTCAAGCTTAGTAGGAAATATCTAAAACCCCGTGCTTTTCATTTGGATGAAGGACAGTGTTGGAGGTGGATATAAATTTCTGTATCCTTGAATGTAAGTGTGCTTAGTCTGCAATAGTGTAAATTGTTGGAATAGGGTGAGATGGGAATAAGTCTCGCTGAACATTATGGAGCTTACTTTTTGTTTAAAATATACTTAGGATCAGGGGCGTAGGAAAGGGGGCAATAGGGGCACTCCGCCCCGGGCAGCGCAATCCCGAGGGCGCCATCGTGGCTGCCCCGCGCTGGGCACCCCACCCCCTCAGGCGGCAGTCCCCGTCCCCAGAATGTGTGCCACGCTCCTACGGGTGGCGCACCACGCCCCCGCCTGCTCTCCGCCACTGCTCAGGATTGGGCTATTAGGAGAGCAATTCTCAAAGGATGAGTCGGTTGTACTTGAGGGCATGGAGTAGCTGAAAGTGGAGAGTTCAAAGTTCCATGTATGGATTGGATTCTGAAGTACTTGAAGCCTTTCTTTCCTCACCAGCCAATATCTGGTTGGGATCTATGCACTCAGGAAAGGACTGCCACAAATTGGCATTAGATTTGTACAGGGAATGCATTTCCTACTCCATGATTCCATTTTGATTTGGGAAGGAAGAACTAATCTTTGGATGAAGCCAGATGGTCTATAGTATACTACCCCCCCCTTAATTACAGTGTTGGTGTTGGACCAGTATAAGCAACTCTGCATAATAATCTTCACTCAATCAGATTCCAGGTGGGGAGCACATGGGAAGTTCAGAATTTCCAGAAAAGCCTTGCAGCTCTAAGTTGTGCATGCTTACTCAAAAGCAAACTTGAGTTGCTTCCTACGGTTTGACTACTATCTACTGACTATCTACTAACTGATAACTCAAAAGTGTGATGAGGTTTAGGGATGATATAATATGTGGTGACACAGAATACTGATTGTTCTTAAAGTTGACTTTAAGAGATTCAGTATAAGAGTATGTTTCAGTCGAAAGGAAGCGCAACATTTGTAAATGAAGCCTAACACCTTCCAAACTAATATTTAGATACCCAACCCTGGAATCTTACACATATTTTCTTGGAAATAATCCACATTGAGTTCAATAAGCCCTAATCACAAGTAAGTATGTATTGGATTTCAGTTTTAATGAATGGCGGATTTCTGTTGCTCATTTTAGTGTGGCAATACTAATTTGCTTCTTCTTAAACTTATTGGAAATAAATTCCTAAAACTGTCAAGTAATCTAAAAAAATCTTTTTAAAAAATCCTTCAGTAGCTCCTTAAAGACCAACTAAGTTTTTATTTTGGTATGAGCTTTCGTGTGCATGCACACTTATGCACACGAAAGCTCATACCAAAATAAAAACTTACTTGGTCTTTAAGGTGCTACTGAAGGAATTTTGTTGTTGTTTTGTTTCGACTCAGACCAACACGGCTACCTACCTGTGTCAAGTAATCTGTTTGGGACTGGGATACCCATTTACAACCCTGTATTCATGTTCGAAAGCACGTCAAAATGCAAGTAGATAAATAGGAACCGCTACAGCGGGAAGGTAAACGGCGTTTCCATGTGCTGCTCTGGTTTGCCAGAAGCGGCTTTGTCATGCTGGCCACATGACCTGGAAGCTATACGCCGGCTCCCTCGGCCAATAATGCAAGATGAGCGCGCAACCCCTTTACCTTTACCTTTTATTCATGGGGTAGTCCTAATATTGGCCAGGCAGCAGTGGGGCTTAACAGAATAATAGACTATTGTTGCACCCGCAGCCCGCCCCCTTTCATGCCAAGGACCTCCACAGCTGTGGCGTCTCCTTACCAGTTGAGCCCTCCTGGGCAGAGGGGCATCTGTGCCTTATCTAGATCTTCCATCATGGTGCATCAGGGGTTTTGATTGCTCTGCCCAATGGACACAAATTTACAGGATTGCAGCTGCAAGCTAAGCAGTGTCAAGCACTTTGAATTAAGAGGTTTTAGGATAATACTAATTTGTGTGCTAATTTGAAAAGTCCTGGAGTCATTTGTTGCAGTTAAGACTTGTAAGAACCGTCACAGTTTCACTAATTACTACCGGTATTAGAGCTGCTTTGCGTAAAAATACCTTTGTATTTTTTACATCCGGAATGAGGTTATATAGTAAGGCTTCAACTAAATAGAAGTTGAACTCTCTAAAGTAAGTTTATATGTGCACTCCCTCATATTGTATGAAGCTTTGACTTTAAAAATTGTAACACACAGCATGATTTCTACACCTATTATTGAAACAGATATTGGAAAGCTATGATGTCCCCAAATTTCCAATTTATGTGGGTCTCTCTGATAAGTAGACACATGTATACCCTAGGTTCCCTTGAGAGGAAGAGCAGTATATAAATAAAATAAAATAAACCCTTCTCATTGTATTTTTTTCATGGTGCTGACTTTTAGGAACACTTTAATGTAAGGAGAAAATGCTTTTAACTCTTTCACTTCCAGAAGCAATGTAATTCTATCCAAGCATCATATTTGTCAGCTCTGTGGGTGATAGCAGCCAACAGAAGGGTTAAAAGTGGTGCTTTCGGGGAGTGGGCACCAACACATTGGTTTTCTTCTCCTTGTTTCTGGCATGATGATTATTGATACATATCCCACTATCTAGCTCTGGGGCTCATAAACTTTTTACCCCCCAGGGCTTCCTTGTGAAAGCTGAAAATTATCAGCTAGCAGTTACACTGACATCACTTTCTGTTGATTCTTTGCTGCAACATTTTCCTTGTGGAGAGAAGTTCCATAGCTCAGCTTTCCTGTAGCCAAGTATAAATATTTTTTCCTCCCATTCTTTTGTCCTTCAATACCTTATCTTTCTTTTTCCTCTCTGAAATGGCCATCCTATTTTCCTCCTGCCCACTGAACATTTCTTGTCTCCTGGCCATGTTCACTCAACATGTTGCAGACATTAATCATAGACTCATAGAACTGTAGAATTGGAAGGGGCCCCCCAAAAAATCCTGGACAGCTAAAAATCCTGGACAGATGGCCATCCAACTCTCTTTAAAAATCTCTTTAAAAGCTTCCAATGGAGAAGAGCCCATCACTTTCCAAGGGAGTCCGTTCCACTGTCAAACAGCTCTTATTGCCAGGAAGTTCTTCCTGATTTTTGGTCAAGAGAACTGCATGTTTAAGAGCACTTACACAGGACAATAATACAAATTATGTTATTTGTTATTATTGCCCTCAAAGAGCTCAAAGTAGTATACATGGTTCTCCCATCCCAAATTCTATCCCCACAGGGAGACTAGTTTGATAATAAGGGAGTAACTAGACCAAGTTCACCCAGTGATCTTCATGGCTTTCTCAGGTATTTAAATCTCTCCTAGTTTGACAGTCTGACCACATAATTTGTCACCGTACCTAATGATACAAATTTCTTCCAAGTGTGGTATTTGTGAGATCTGTTATGGACTCAGATACATTAAGGTGCCTATTTCTTTTAACATTGGTTCACAACATTAATAAGCATTCAGTTTTATCATGTTAATATATATCTTGTGTGTATATTCATTACACTAATATCTTCCAAGTTGCTCAGGGAAATATAAAGTGGTTCAACATTTTATTCTCACAGCAATCCTGAGAAGTAACTTAGAGATAATGACTGGCCCAAGCTCATCTAGCAGAATTTCAGGCTGAGTGTTTTTTTAAAAAAATTGGCTCTTCCTGGTCCTAGTCCAACCGTTTCTCCCAATTTATATGCATTAATCATTTCAACATCCCAAAATCTAGAATATGTTTTTAATCATATAGTGGTCCCCCCCCCAAATAACAGTCGTTAAAATGCTTGCAATGGCTCACCATAATAACCAAATGCTTGTAACTTGAGGGCCATTCCATTGTCACGGGTGGGACACTTGGACCATGTTTTTTGGTATTCACACATGTGTAAGAATGTAAATATACATAAAAATTAACAACCAAAATTTGAACTATGTTCTTAATAAGATACTGAACATTTTACTAATTTTTTATTATTTTTATGGATATTTTTGACAATTTTATTAAATGTTAAAGTATTGTCACGGGTGGGACAAAAAAAGGACACGGAGCTTGAGATAAGTTTGATTTATGGAAAAACTCTGTGAGTTGGGAGGTGAATCAATTATAAACTCAGCATATCTGTTTAAATCAATGTTTATTGGTTACAACTATGCAATCAGAAATTTAGGTTAAGAAATTTAATGATACAAAATTAAGGAAAAAATGCTGTCACGGGTGGGACAATGAAATGTCACGGGTGGGACGCGTCTGGCATACACTTGATTTAACATACAATTAAGGTTGTTAAAAATGGAATAATTACAAAAAAACCTTTTGCTATTACTATACTTACTATCTACTATAGCCTACAAAGTATAATGTTGTATTTACTAAAATTAAAATCTATTTTAAAAATATTTTCTTCTAGTCCATCTCTGGGCCAATTAACCACTTTCAAACACATCTACATTTTCAGTAAATTCATAAAAAATGTTCCTTCTGACTCGTTTAACATTAGGTTGGGGTAAGATACTAAGAATATGTTCAAACTGCACATATGATATGTCTTTTTCATCAACTTGAAACAGCTTTCCAGAATTGTTAACTGCTCGCATACACATCACCTTGACTTCTCCATCATCTTCAACATTACTTTGGCATATTGCAGCATATCTATATTTAGTAGGCCTGGTTCTTTGTCTTTTTGTAGTTGTTTCAAATTCAACTAAAACATATGTCCCAATAGTCACTCCATCAACAAACGGCTTCACTCCAACCACCGGCACATCTGTTTCATTTGTACAACTTGCTACACCATCTTGTTTTTCTGTGTCACTATCAGAATCTCTGTAAACATCAGAAACTTTTAACTTGAACAGTTCTGTGAAGACTACGTGGGTGGACTTTTGAAAAGAAGGTCCATAAACTAAACTTCTTTTGTCTTTAGCTTTAAAAAAATGGTTGGACTGCACGTTTGGAATCTTCCTCACCAAAGTCCAGCGCTCATCTAGCATCGCCATATTTGCACTGATATCAGTAGGTGTTAAAAGGACAAACTTCACTCTCGGTACTGCTTTTTCAGCACATTTAACAAAATCTGATGCTGAATTGATTACTACTCTCCTTTGTTTCACTGCATTCCAAACTGCTTGCTTAGTTAATCCACCAATCCCATCCACGGCACCCTTGCCGTGGGATGTAGCAAAAAAAAACCATTCCCCATCAACACCAAAGTCTTCAGGCATAAAACACAGATTGGACAGTGTGTACTTATTTTTGAACTGACCAGCACACCCATCAGAAAAGATTTTGACCTTTGTCAGTCTGTTAAATTCTTTCTTAAGTTCTTCAATTATGGCTTTTAGGCATGCATATACTGAGTATTTGTCGTGGGTTAAGTGATCCGAAACCACGGCAAAAGAACGTACTTTGCCTTGAGTCCAAGCGCAACCAGTAAATACTGTGATTTGGTTGTGGGTCCAGTGTGCACTTTGGATTTCATCTTGCGATGTTGCCAAATAGTTTTCAGCAAAATCCACTTGAAGAATCACCTCATCATCAGCTACTGTGTCCTTCATATTTTTGAAAGCTTTAGCTTGTAATCGCTTTACAAAGAAGTGCTTCTTAAATTTACTAAATTGATTTTGTAGCTCATTGACAGCTTCTTCTATGGTTCCTTTTGCTTCAAAAACCTTAGGCCGGCTAGAACAGTCATCTTTCCATTGCTTCCAGAAAATCTCAGACGACATGTTTAAGTCTTCATCAATTAGGGTGTGCAAATTAAGTACACACTTTTTGCATTCACCATTCATGCACTTTTCATTTTCCAAATCACAACAAGTAAGGCTCAAAAGATCAGAATGTGTGGAAGGAAAAAAAATGTCTTTCCTACTTATGGCTTCAATTAGGAAATTGAAATTAGCGTGGTATTTGCAAACGCAAACATTGTGTGGCATTTGAGAAGCTAAGTCAATATTTTTAGGCCTCAGTTCATAAAATTTTGATTTGCTGATTTCAACTGTTGGGTTATCAATCTTAAATAAGGCATAGGCCTCTTGGACTGTCATATTCATATGCCGCTTTTGGATTTTGATTCTTTTTCCACTTGTTGGATCTTTAATAGATTTGACATCCTTAATTCCTGGTGCCTGCCTGCTAATATCATCTGAATTATAAAACTCATGGACCTTTGCGATATTATCTTGTGAAATAATAGAACTTTTGGTGTTCTGTTTAGGGCTTTTATCAAATAGTGTTTTTGACGCTTGAGGTGAACTCTCATACACAAGCTTTCGTAACACGGCTATTCTTTTCCGTGGACTTAATGGCAACACTCTTTTAACTTTGGTAACAGCCTTTCCAAGAGATTGTGGGCATTTAAATGACCCAATCTCTGGAATAGTAGTGTCGCCAATTGGCCTAGATTCTTTTTCTTTTATCTTTTGTCTGTACTTTCTTTTGCGCTCAGTTTCTTTCCGTCTGTATTCCATAAGTGATTTTGCAGACAAATTCTTTACCAACTTCATCTTTTCTCGCCTCTTCTTATCTCTGACCCTCTCCTTTTCTTTGAAGCTTTCACATTTGTTTTTATCTTGTTTTAGTTTTTCACGCAGCTTTCTCATACGTTCTGCAGATGTAGTCTTTCCCATTTTGTGTATTGATTCAAAGGTTATATTATCTGTATTACTGTATGTATTCGCATTAGGGTAAAGTAACGGTAACTGCCTTTGTTCCAGAAGGAACAGCTACTATTGGTTCATTCAAGCAGCTGCATTTGGCTCCTTAGTCTTATTGGTTTCCACCAAAAGGCAGCTTTGTGATTGCTTGAGATTGTTCCCTCCAAAATGTATCTCTTTCTAGCTAGTTCTCCTCTCCTCAGTCCCCTCAGTCTTGTTTGCCAGAATAAAGAATTATTACATGAGGAATCTGTCTCCTGTCTGCAGAGAGCTGAAATCACTTGCTGAAATCACTAACTCAAGCTACAACAGTTAGCAACCTAATAAAACAAGCTGAAAACTGTCACGGGTGGGACAGAAAAAAATTATTAAAATTTCATGGTGTTTACATTAATTAACTGCATTTTTATTATTGATAGGTGTGTTATACTCTAATACATACTCCCACAATAAAACAAACATAACCTATAAATTAGTTTTATCACAAAATAAACTTTTGTACCTTTTGCTGTCACGGGTGGGACACTGAAACAGCATCCCATTCAATAATAAAAATAAAATAGAAATAACTTACCTATTTAAAAATTTTCAAGTCCAATGTGTAGACAAAGTTATTCACTTTAATAATATACCAACAATGACAACCACAATTTTTGTTTATCTTTAAAAAATAATGCCAACCTAAATGAACAAAATTAAGCTACACAATCAGAAAAGTGATACTGAAACTTCAAGCTCAAATTTCTCATGAAAAAAATAATTTCAAATTCTTTTTTCCTTTGGAATATTGAACTTTAATATGTTTAGTTAATGAAACTATAAGTAAAATAAGTATATTTTAAAAATAATTTTTTTCTTATCAGGCTCATTTTTCACGGAATGGCCCTTGAGTATTTTAATATATATATATATATATATATATATATATATATATATATATATATATATATATATATAATTCTGGTCACTTTAAAGTAAGGGCGCTCAAGTGAGGCAGTAACTTTTTCAGTAAAATGCTGTTTCATGCCATGTCAGCATAACATAATGAATCAGCAGCTCTTAACTATTGCAGGCACTCATTCAAAGCGTATCTCTTCCTCCATAAACGGGGAGGTGGTTGGGGTGGGGTTAGATAGCCAACTGTCATTTAATAGCTACTGCTACTTGTCTATGTAAATGTCCTAAGTGGACAGCTTTTACCCCCCCCCCCCCCAATATTTTACACCAGTTGGGAAATGCGTTGTCAACAAAAGAATTTTTTTTTTAGGTTGGATTGTCAGATGCATCTATATTAAATATGTACACTTTTCTTCTTTGAACATTATCCAGTTGCCTTTATTTATTCTGTCAGTTAACATTGCAATAATCTTGTTTTATATTGGACAGCAATATTGCATGGTAGAAACCTTTGTGTTGCAACTTAAGGCACTATTCTTCTCCCTGGACACTAATTAATGAAAGTTGTGCAGTGTCTTTGTGAAAAAGCTTATGTATCTTACCCAGTTCTGAAATGGAAGTATTTGCTTGAGTCAATGCAGATTTTCTGGACTCAATATAGATCTGTGGTTTAGTCATAGCTTGATTCTCAAAGTTACAACATTATAAACTAATTCTTTCCTTGTTTTGAAACTCAAATCTTTTCCATACATCATGGTTGAATACATGATATTGCAATCCAATATACTTTCCAAAAAATTAGGAAGACTTTTACTAATTTTATTTTAATTTTAAAAAACTTTCCCCAATGGTACAGGGAAGTAATAACATATTTATAAAGGTTTAACTTTACAAACTAACATGTCCATTTTTTTCATACCGTATTCATCCTACCTTTCGATCCCAATTCAGTCCTAAGCACTACCTTAGGGATGTCTTACTATGGAACTTTTCATAGCCTTCTGGTTTGTTTTACATATGTTTACAATCTCCTGTGACTTAGAATAGAGCAGGTTCAAAACACAGATTCAATGTAGCACACCTTATAATTTGGGTTTTTAGCAAAGGCAGTCATGAGATGTTTTCCGAACATGAATGTGGGCAATTGTGGGATATCCTTGCAACCAGAATATTCCTTTCCTAAGGGTAAATACTGTTCCCCATGTGCTGCATGTAGGACTAGATTTGTATGTGTGTAGTATATGTGAAAGAACAACAATGCTTTTGTTCTGGAACAGCATGCCTAGGGGCCATATTCATTGAAAGCACTAATTTGTGATGGAATGGAAAACTTGAAGCTGTAATGATCTGCTCCCACTTACTGAATTTGTGTACCTACTTAACTTTTATTGCCGATTCAGAGTCTCCTTTTGGCTCCTGAGATGTGTAATACCTTGAAATTTCCTTGAAATTTGGTCCATGTGTGACTACTAAAGATGTGGTGTTAGTTTTTTAATTTGACGTGGAATTTCATTACGATATGAAGGCGGATGTGTTCCCAAAGCTGACACTGACTGTTCTTCTAAGTTTGCAATGATCCCTCCACCCAACTTCTATATCCTACAACATTTCTAATATTGGAGCCCATAAATTTAAAAGAGCGTTCATTCTGTTTGCTTCCTCAACAGACCTGTTTGTTAAAGTTCAAGTTACATTTGTACAGACTCGCTCAGGCAGTGCGGTTGCACAATTTACCCTGCATAAGCAGAATGTATTTAGCTAGAGATACACAAGGAAGAAATGACTCAGCTTGACAAAAAATTCAGGTATGACTCCTTCGATGTGAAGTTCTGCCCCACCCCCACCCCTTATGCAGTCTTGTAAACTGAGCACATTTTGATGGAGACAGGTGATAAGAATTAGCTTGCTGTTTTTCATAATTATGCTTAAAAGAGCTGGAATTAATATTGCCATCCAATGGAGGCCAGCGGAGGGAATGGCTTGGCCTTACAATGGTTCAAGAGCTACAGTTGGTCAATACATTTATTAGGTAGTTGGTAAACAGCTTGGATTTTACAAACTTTATCCATTGTCCAGAAACGGGAAGCCATCACAGATGCTGAAGCACTGGTGTACTATGCCATTGATAACCCAAGACTGTAAAGAGATTAGCTGCTATATTTTGCACCAGATGAAGTTTATGAATCCTATGTAGAACATTTTACAGTAACACAGTCCTGCAGTTAGAAAGATATGCAGCTAGTTTACCAGCTTTTGAGTGAGTTTCAGCCATCTGTCTCCAGTTATCAGGCAGAGTTGGTGAAAGAATCTTCTGTCAAAGAAAACATGGGCTGAAAAGTGTTATGTTGTGATACTTTTTAAATTAACATTTTCATTAAACAGAACATTGAAGAGAGCTAGTAATTAGAAGCATTTTTGCATTCAATTTATGCAACTTCTGTTATTTACCAAATGAAAGTTCTGCTTAGGGTGTGGGTAGATGAACCTTGATCTACATCTTCAGTGGTTTGAAACTTCCTTTTTTCAGTCTGTGTAGCAAATTTCCCATGTACATTGTTAGCTTTGCACACAGTTACAACTACCTTAGATTGTTGTGGTTTTGTGTTTGGCTTTTATGTGTGTGGTGGTTTAAAAAACCCAACAACACTCAACTTGATATTAACATTTAAAATAGAACTACTACTACTACTACTACCATATATGTGTCTGCTATTGGTCACAACAAAAATAAATAAAAGCATTGAAACAACAGAATAGAACAGATATACAGCATACATGTACTTGAATAGTGTATGCCTTTGCCTCGGACCACAAATCAACACACTGGGTAAACTAAACTATCTTTAACTTTTTAGAGGATGAAAATGATAGTAAGCAGGGAGCCAGGCAAGCCTCCTGGTGAAGGCCTTTCAGTTGGATTTTTTTTTAAAAAAAAACCCTAACAATATTTATTTACTGTTTTATCATATATCACACTGGTTTACAACAAAATGAAAACATAAAACCAAACAATAAAATCGTGAAAAGTGAAAATAAATTTAAAACTAATTTTATGCTTGCGGGAGGCAGTGGAAGACAGGAGTTTCTGGCGTGCTCTGGTCCATGGGGTCACAAAGAGTCGGACATGACTAAACGACAAAACAACAAAAATTATGCTGTTCACCTGATTAGACCACATATACAGGTTATAAAATCCATCTATTAATAATTGACAGTTTTGTTTAGTGGTGATAGTATCTTCTGCAATGCATTTTCTTGGTTTAGATTCCTTTAACTTTATGGTGTTTTGTATTCTTGAGCATTCTGTAAAAAAAACTTTTCCTTTATCTCAGGTGTGAAGAATAGAAGCATGTTCCCTCTGAGATCTTTATCCACAGACGTGATACAGAATGTCTTTAAGTGAAAGGAACAGTGTGGTTTTTGCATATGAATCTTCAGTACACAGTGCCAATGTTCTGCTTAGCCTTGACGAACAGAGGAAGCAAGACCTTTTTTGTGATGTTACCATCTTAGTGGAAGATCAGCGATTTCGGGCCCATCGCTCTGTGCTTGCAGCCTGCAGCAATTACTTCCGATCAAGAATTGCGGGTCAGGTGGAACCTGATCTTATTATTTTACCTGAAGAGGTAAGTGCTGCTGCTTGCTCACTTCCTATGTATGCTATTCTTCCTATGTATGCTATTCTATCTACTCACATGTTAAAAATGTTGTTCCTGCTCAAGGTGATATAGATATTACTATTAGTGAAAGCATACAAGTGATATTTAGAATTACTATGTCAAGCAGCCATAGAATGATTTTCTGGGAGGGCAGAAAACCTTCTGTATTAGTATTATTGATTTGACTTAGTAGCTGCCTATAACAGAAAGTCTCTTAAGCAATTTACAAGAAGGTTAAACACCAAAAAGCAATGACATGAAGAACATCATCATCATCATTATTACAGTTAATTAATTAATTTTGGCCTCCATCTGAACATCTGAGGGTGGTTCACAACAACAAAATACAAGATAAAAACACAAAATACACTGTAAGATACATTTCAATAAAACAGTACACTAACTTGGAAGCAGACAGACTACTAACCGACGTGTCACATTCTGTCAGGTGCCTGGGAGAACAGATATGTATTAATCTGGTGTTTATTTAAATTATTCCAAGATTATAAAGTCTATGAATACTTTGTGCCCTGTATGAGATAAAATAGAGGATGAGCCAATCTCCTGCCACATCTTTCCCTCACTAATTTCTTCCTCCACATGCAGAGAAGTTTGGAGGACGCAAAGAGCTTCATGTGCATATTTTCATGCTCACAGTTAACTGGATTGTCCCCTTCAGTTTATATCAAGTGTTAATCTGCAGATAATTGCATCAGCCACTCCTGATTTCAGGGGTGTTTATCAATATTGTGAGAAAACTGATGTATCAGTTTCTTTTCCTACTAAAGATACAAACACAGGCTCACTCATGTTTAAAGGTTCTGAGCTTATAAGGAAGAGCTAAACTGAAACCTTCATGATTCCCAAACAACCATGTAAACAGTTCTCTAGAATAACCACAATTACATTAATTCTGAAACTGACAAAAAGAACTTCTCTTCCTGTTCAGTCCTTCTACATGTACTTCCTTTATTTTCTTCCACTTGAATTTCCATTTCTGTAGCTCCTCAATGTAAACTTTTCTCTTTCCATAAAAGGGAAAAAAGTATACAGAATTCCTACAACAAATGTAATAGATGGTAAGCCATCGTTTGCTTGTGTCTTGAACAGTCTTAAGTGCGTTGCATCCTGGTGTAGTGCCCTGTTCTACAGCTAACTTCTTTTTTTAATACTCTAGGAGCCTAAAAACTAATACAGTGGTACCTCGGGTTAAGAACGTTGCCCCAGGATGAGAACAGAAATCGCGCAGCGGTGTCAGGAGGGCCCATTAGCTAAAGTGGTACCTCAGGTTAAGAACGGACCTCCAGAACGAATTAAGTTCATAACCAGAGATACCACTGCACAAGTTTTTGATTATGTGTTCTTGTACATTTTAGCCACTTTTCTCTCCAAGAAGTATAATCCAGGCAAAGTAGTGGGTGTGCTTCAGTCAAGCCACCAGTGTCACAATGCTTGTGGTACCCTATAAATCATTGCTGTGGCATCTCCAACTCCTAGAAATTGTCTGTCCATGCTTTTCTGTAATAAAAACATCCTTCATACAGCAGAGATAGCTTAGTAACAGCACCAGGAAAAAACTTCTATAGGGATCATCATCATAGGGATCAATATCTGTACTTTTACAAATCCATTATATTCCAAATGAATTTACTTTAAAATATTAACAGAATACATTGAATTAATTTAGGGCTTGGTCTAAAGGTACATATTGCTGAATTGAAATATACTTCAAGATCCATATCCTTTTTGCAGGAAAGATGTGTGAAACAAAAATAGATTATCCATCTGCTTTTCAATAATTATTATTTTGCATGTTTTAATATCAGTTTTGCATTTTGGTAGAACAATTCCAGGGTATCCTTTCATGGAGGAAATATGCTGTGTTGGCATTGAGACACACACACACCTCCATAGTCCCACTTTTGTTATTCAGTTTGTTTCCAAAGAATGTGAGTACTAAATACCTACTCCTAACGGGCACTGAAGCATAGTGGTATATGACCATCACAGGCCTCCTCCATTCTTTCCCCCTCAGATCTTAGAGCAGCAATGGCTGCACGTAGAATGAGCTCCTTTTTCAGCCCCTTTGAGCGTGTTTCTTTCCTTTGTACTGCAACTTTACCACCATGTTTGCATTCCACATAATGTATTGATATTTTCACAAAGCCCAATGAAACTTCTATGTAATATATGTGTGTTCCAGGTTACCAGTTTTGCATGCTTAGACTTCTAGTCTTCAGCTTCCAATCTTTTAACTGTTTTCAATAGTCTGGTAACAGCAAACTCTGGTACCTCTCCTCATTACTTCAGTCTTCACTCTCTTCTTACCTGCTTTAGTCTTTTCTTTGCACGTGCATGCATAAACTGCCTATGTGTTTGGCTGCAGTTACAAGATCCATTGGTCTTTCAGAAGCATTTTAGTATAACATTGCATAGGATAAGTTGGAATGCCCTATGTATAAAAATGGATTTTCAGGACAGATTGTGCTGATGTGCTTCAAGAGTGAAAATACAGTAAAAAGTGAAAAATAGAAATCAATCTGATTACTGTTCCTTTGTAGCCACAAATAACTTTAGATGTTGAACCACCATGTAACAAATGTACCTATGTATATAGAATTTATCGCAGTTCTACAAAATGTTATTTGTAATAAAATTCTGTATAGTCAAAGTGCCCTGCCAAGTATGCATTTGTTCTTTTACTGAAAGTTTTGATTGATTCTCTTCTTATATTTTCTAGTGTAGATTGTAGCATTTGTTTGTCTAGCAATTAGACTGTTTGAGAGTAAGCAAGCCAAAAATAAGTGTGGTTATTTAGAAGCTGTTTTAATCATAACTTGTTAATGGTTCACATTGCTAAACAGGAAGGGTTAATTTTCATACAAGTGTCATTTTTGTCTTTTGCAGGATAGAAATTTAACATGCATCTTTTTGCTCCTCTTCCCTGCAACAGGTAACACTAAATGGATTCGAACCTTTGCTTCAATTTGCATACACTTCCAAACTTATTTTAAATAAAGACAATGTGGCTGAAGTCTGCAAGTGTGCAGAGTTTTTGGGAGTACATGACATTGAGGAATCTTGCTTTCAATTTCTTAAATTCAAATTCCTGGACCATAAATCAGGCCGGCGGGAATACCTCCCCCAAAAATGTTGTAAACAGCGCTGTCAGAAAGAGCTTCGTAAAATAGGTGCTGATGATGGGGCTCTAGAAATAGATGGTGTGGATGACATTTTACAAAATGAATGCATTCAAAATCCTCAGTTGAATGCCTGCAAAAATGAACAAAATTTGGAAATGTCTCTTCTGCAAGATAATGCCAGACAGACCTGTGAGTCTGTATCAGAAAGGGGTCATGTCTTTGGTTTAGAGTCCCTATATCCCAAATACAGGAAGTTCCAAAAAGCTTTAGGAAATGATAAAGTCGCTATTGCGGAGTCCAACTCCAGTATTAAAGAGATTGCATCTGTTCATCAGACTGAATCAAATACTACTGGTGCTATAAAGAAATCTCTTGACTGTGCAGCTGTGCAGCCAGTCACAAAATGTGAAGATGCTCAGGTAGAGATGGAAGAAGATGGGAAAGAAGAGTTCGTAAAAGAGACAACCCCTCTGTTCCAAAGTATTGAATGCTCTGTGGAGAAGATGGATTCTGCTTTTGCCCCCCACAATTTTTCTGTTGCCACTCACGGACTTTATTCTGCCTCTTTCTTAAATACATACGATCAATGTTGTAATTTGACTTTGAGTGGTATGCAGAGCAATACAGAGGTCGCTGAAAAAAATGGCATTGTTTCCGGAGCTGGAAGTTGCAAATCAGTGAATGAAAACATTGAGGGCCCATCTTTGAAATCTCATTTGTGTGACAGAGAAAATGTGAACAGCAATTCGCCTAGCAATCGCAGCAGTGTGGAGAGAGAGATAGCAGAGCAACTAGCAAAAGGATTTTGGAGTGATGTTTACAGCACAGATCCAGCATGTCAAGTCAGCTTGTCTCCTGCATCATCAAAAGACTTTACAGAGCAGGTCTGTTCCGAAAAGAAAACTGAGTGCCCCTGGTTAGGTATCAGGATCAGTGACAGTCCTGAGCATGGCCCTCAAAGAACTTTTACAACTTTGAGCTCTGTCACTTGCCCCTTCATCAGTAATCTTGGAACTGAAAACAGCACTGATAATAATAGTGGAGACTGTGTTCCAGAACAGCAATCAGATCAGTGCTCTTACACCTGTGTGATAAACTTGGAAGAAGAATCTGAAACTGATACAGAAGGAGACAGTGAATCCTGTTCTGCCAGAGAACAGGAATGTGAGGTGAGAATGTACAAAGTATCCCCCTTTCTGTCTCAAAAGTTGCATTTCATAATTCAGAGAGCTCTTTCACTTTATTACTGGAAAGTTTAAAAGAAAGCTTAAGAGTTTCCTCCTCACTTTAAAATGAACAAACGTTTTATAGAATGACAGCTTTTGTTTGCAATCATAAATGAATTTGTTTCGGAAGTAAATTCTGTTGAAATGGGTTGCATAATTGTGCTGACTTTGCACTTGCAACACCTGCCTTAAGAAGTATATTAAGTTTTGAAAGATGAAATGGCTGTTGGGATTGAAGAAACACTTTTATTTTTAGACTTAGTTTTCCATCATGCGTACCTGCAACTAAAGGTACTTCCCCATAACCAGTTCCAAAATAATAACCATCAGAGTGGAATTGTCACTGCCTAAGCACTGTAACACAGTAGAATTGATATTGGATTCTGGTATGAAAATGTCAGTTTTGCATAATTTCTGTCCTCCATTAAAATATTTTTGTTGAACAATTAGATATTTTATTGCAAGTAATGTAAATTTCTTTCCACAAGCCACACAGAATAGCATTTGTGATCGTTTTCCCAACCAGATTGCATGGTAGTCTGTCAAAAGACTCCCCTTTCAAAATTTGGGATCATGCACAGGTCACACTTACTCTGGATATAAATATGGGTCATTTTGTATTGTGCAGTAGCTACCTTTCTAACCTCTGTCTGCACAGGTGGATGTGACCCATTGAACTTTTTGGCTTCCGGGCTGCCCAGTACTCTTGCATGTGTACATACACTTCTTCGTTTTTTAAATAATATTTATTGGTTTTCAGACATTTTAACACAAAAAGCAAAATAAAAAATAAAACATAGTCAAAAAACAAAAAACAAAACAAAAACATATCTATTCATTACATTAACATTAACCTTGTGGACTTCCTCGATTCCCCCCACACTGGGTCCATTTATTAAATCTAAATTTAGCAATTCTCTTTTATCATCTTAAATCATTCTGGCACAATTTTTCCATTATTTCCCAACCAATGCTAATCTACTCCAAAAAACAAAACAAAAATGAATACCCTCAACCTTTAATTCATTAATTAATCCAAATCTAACTTTATTTTCCATCCATCTCTTATTCTTCCTTTAGCCTCACATTTATACCCCCAAAATTTTCCATATATTCAAATGTTATTTCTTCTATCATACCTTTAGCCACATTTATCTAATTCTACCCCCCCTCCCCTGGACTCCGGATCTCCCAGATGTATCAACCAGCTCCATAAAATGTTCCAGTTTCGGACCATCTTAATCAGTCAGAAAATAATCCATTGTTACTCCTCACCCTATTCCCACTCTATCGCCACCTATCCACCACTCTCCTTTCTTTGTCCCCTGCTGACCCCCCAATTTTCTAACTGTAGCACAGTACCATCCAGCTATGTTTCCACTTTCCAGCCCTATCACAATTTTCCCCCAGTTAAACTGAGGCCCCAGCATGGATCCTGCCCTCCCTCTCTCACTTTCTCTAAAGGTGTCTAGGCACAGCTCCTCTTCTGCACAGGCATGCTCTTAATATAATGTGATCGATCTCTTATAATCACCCTCCCAACCACAGACTGGACCAACCTAGGTTCTACTTAGAACAGCATTTTGATTCCCCCACGTACTTTCTCTTAACTGATTATTGAATTCCCCTGTGTTCAGTTTAGTGAATTGAACGGTGAGAAGCAAACCACCCCTACAGCTTGCCCCACTGATTCTGGAGACTGGCTATACATTCTAATTGTTCATATATCATGCACAGTATGGCTTTCTAAAGTGGAGCTAGGTTTTGACCACATCAATATTTTCAAGGTGTTTAGTCTTCATCTTTGAAAAACCCTGTTACTCTTAAGTTCACCTCATACTTAACATACTGTTTTCAGAATGTCTAATAGACCTGCTGAAAAGATTTAAATTAACTTGATGTTTAAATGCTCATGTGCCTCACTTTTTGCTAAGGATTGCTACTTCAAATGTCAGACATTTATACAGAAATTCCTCATTATTGCAGATTTAGTTAGATAAGAAAACATTCCTTTCCATGTGCTGCTCTAAATATTTGCACTATAAGCATACAAAGTGGTTGTGTTTCTTTCTGAATGTGACTCTTAAGGTGATTAGATATAGATTTTAACTTTTAAGCTATTAACGTACCAATCAATTGGCCTTGTAACCATTCACATAAATGATTGCACTAGGACATGGGTCTCCACATTTTGAAACACAGTAGGGTGTGCAATTTTCTAAAACTATATTTACTTTCCAGGTAAAGCTGCCATTTAATCCACAGAAGATCATTTCTCTATCTAGAAATGACTTTCAGTCATTTCTAAAAATGCACAAATTGACGCCAGAAGAGCTGGACTGTATCCATGATATTAGAAGGCGAAGTAAAAATAGAATTGCCGCACAGCGCTGTCGTAAGCGAAAGCTAGACTGCATACAGAACCTTGAGTGTGAAATAGAGAAACTGGTATGTGTGAAAAGCATTTTTAAACCTACATTTTCAAATGGATCCTGGATCATTTTTGCCACACCTGTAAATTCCTTTCATCATGGTTCTAAGTTTTCAGAGATAGCTGTATTGTTGAGCAGCCTGAGATCTTTTTGACTCCCATTCCCTTTCTACCTCCACTATAGCAAAGTGTCTGATGGGCAGTAAGTAGCTGGAGGGAGAAGCTGTGTACATGGAGGTGGCAGTGCAGAACTGTGCATTCTAGAGATGAGCTGGCAACCTGCAAGGAGGAGCTGAGCACAAGAAGGCTGTTGCCTTGACTCCCTCCTGTCAGGCTAGCCACCTACTTCATTTACAGCCAGAGCAGTAGCTGCACCACAGCCACCTTCACCATCTGTTTTTGCATTTTCATTGCTACATCTCCACTGCTTTGTGCTAAGCTGTGTCGGGGAGGATTGTGTGTTTTCTCTCTTTCCAGGCTCTGGAGGTTGTGTTTCTTATAGGGAGATTGAGGTCATGTTGCCTCACCAATAGCATTTGCATCAGTGATGGGGGAAATTCTGTGATGGTCAAAGTGTGTATTTGATGAGTCTTTTCTTACTTCTCGAAAAACTTTACATTTTTTGGGTCTCTCTATAGGGTATTGTGGGGGTTAATAATAACCTTACTGGTGGCAAGTATCTCGATGGAGGGAATTTTGAAAAATGTCCTGAAAATCTCAGTGCTGCTGTCTTTCTGTTTCTGAATGTGTGTTGGTTCTGAGGTGTATATTTGACCCTGGTGTTTGGTATGTGGTGCCATGCCAACAAAACAAATTGCTTTATAAGGCAGTGGTGATTCGTAATTCTGCCTAGAACAGCAGTCCCTGAGTCATCTGTAGTAAAGATGCCATTTACTATAGCAAGGGCTCTTTCATCCAGAGTACACACTTTATCAGAAACAAAAAGACACTTCTAATCCACGCTGGCTTAACTAGTGTTGCACTTCTTCCCATTTTTATACATACATCTTAGAAGTGAAAATCATAATGATATGCTACCCTATTACTTTATAAATATCATTTATACAACTGATTGTTACAACACAATTATGCTATTAAAGAGAGAAGCTGCTGGAAACATTAGGAGAGTACCCAAGTTTTGAAACTTGACTGTCGATTGACTATTTTGTACCACTACTTCTTGTTGTATATGCTTCTTCAGCCCTAGGTATATGTAGCTATCTGTGTAGAGCCTATTGCAATGGGAAATTTGGATTATTGCCACCCACCTAATAGCTCTGTGTTGGACCATCATAAACATGGCTGCTAATAAAATGCCTAACACGTCCTTTCTGGTACAAACGCATTCACATAGGGCTGTAAGCTTGCAGATTATGTTATTGTAAGTCTTTAAAATAAAATCACGCAGTAGCTAGAATTAGATTTCCCTGCTCAGTTTACCTAGTTGTGTTTGTGAAGGTGTGCTTCTTCCGGTTGCTTGTGTGAAGCGGTCCACAGATTATTTGGTCTGATACTAATCATGTCAGAAAATTCCATCATTTACTTGAGTGAAGGAGCAAGAGTCTAGGAAACATTAAGAGACATGGGTATCTTCAGACAAAACAGCACTCTTCAGCGTGCTGCATTTTGTCCAAGGGATACCAGTTATCCACACTGCTACCTTTAAATGGGTTGAAAGTGCAGTGTATCACCCTTTTACAAATATAGCCCATTAGATTGCTGAATTAGACCACTTGAATTAAAGCTGCACATAAGTAACATTCTGGCTTTACTTTTGAGCTGTGAGCATATTCCCACCTCCTTCGGAACCACATTGAACTCAGTACTTGTAGTCATTATATGGGAGAAGCTATTAGTATTGTTTTAACACTGTTCTTGAACTTGTGTTACATTTCGTTTTAATTTTTGTAAATGAGTACACATCAAGCCATCTAGTGTCATCCATTATTGCTTTTTTCTAAACTAATCCACACATTTGGAAGTATAATTTAACTTAGATTTAAAAAAATAAAATAAAGCTGCACAGTGTATTTCAGAGCAAAGTACCAAACTTATTACTCTTTTGTTTTTCTGTAGCAAAATGAAAAAGAGAACTTGCTGAAGGAGAAAGATCAAATTTTGTCAACACTGGTTGAGACAAAGCAGAATCTGACAGGACTTTGCCAACAAGTATTCAAGGAAGCAGCACTGAGTCATGAGCAAATACAGATTCTTGCAAAATATTCTGCCTCTGATTGTCCACTTTCGTTTTTGGTCCCAGAGAAGGAACAACCAGCACCAGCTGATGTTATGTCTGCAACGCCATTGTGTGTAGAATTATCTGCAGGTCTTTCTGTTGCATCAACAAATGATTAGAGTTCCACTTACCAAAAATGTAAAAGTAGCATGTGACAAGCACAAACAATTGTCCAGTTCCTATAATAATATCTGAGAAAACATTGTGTCCAAAGAGGTGTGCAGAACAGTATTGGTCTTGCCAGTTTTCATCAATGAATGACTTGATAAATGCACTACAGAAAAACCGTATTTTTGTCACACTCTTACTAGCAGGGTTAAAAGATTGATTGCTTAGGAGGACTAGTGTGCATCTGCTTATGCTTAACTATCCACCATTCTCTGTGAACCCTAAAAGTAATTATGGGCTTCTCTCTTCTGACATGTGAAGGAGCTGTTGTGCAATTTAGAGGCTTTAGGCTGCCAGTGCCATATGAATCAAAATAACTGGGACAATTTGCCTACTTAAAAATTCCCTCAACAATCCAGTCTAGATGTGTTTCAAATGAATAAATACATCTGGTGACACATCTTTGGGAATAGTGGGTCATTTCATTAGAGACTTTTCTCATTCTTGGCGTGTTGTCCTTTTATTGGTTTCCAAGGGTGGCACCCAGTGCTGCAACAGTGGGGTTCTGCTGACATAGTGGGACTCTTGTTTACTTTTCTCCCCCAAACACCCACCCAATCTGCTTGGGGGACTGGAGGAGACAGGAGAGGATGTTCCATTCTATCCATTGGGCAAAAGTCATTAGGCATTGTTGGATACTGCCCCCAATACTTAAGGTTCTGCTTGACATAACTTTTGTGCTTCTTGCTTGAGATTTGATAAGTGGTTATAAAGAGAATTAAAATTATCAAGTATTCTAGAAGGATTTCAGCTTTTACTATTAATAGCGGGACCAGTTCAGATGTATTTAAAAACTATTCAATGGATAGTTAATTTATATTAAGTTTTCATTGTCTTGTTCTTCACTTATAAAAATAGAATCACTTTGATTCCTCAGTAGTTCTAACTATTAAAAATAAGAGAATAGAGAATTTTATGGTAGGCTTCTCTGCATTGTATTAATTACAGAAAATCCATATAAAATCTGTAATTGCTCTTAATAACAGAAGCTTTATCTACAGAACCTCAAATATGTTTGCTGGTTTACAAATGCAAAAGCCAATGGAATTCTTCATTTCCTACCTCAAAACAGGCATCTGTTTTTATACCTATGTTTGGTATAGGATCATCTTTCTATAACTGCTTTGCAAGATTTTAGCATAGTAGATCTGCTATTTCTTAACATGCTAAGATATTGGTTAAGTTAGTTTGACTTTAGCCTCTAGGAAAGTAAAATTGCATTTTATAAAATATAATGCGAACATACAAGGGGAACATTTGGCCAAATACATAATCTGAGCAGTACTTTTAATAACCAGCATGTATTACAAAAAACTACACTACCTCATAGAATGATTTCAATATCATTCAAAGCTGCAGTGGTATTCATAAATACTTGTCACGAATTAGCATTATGATTTACACAGCTTACAGACTTTTGACTTCATTGTGGAAGTTCCTCTCTAAGTTCACTTGTTTTCTTTTGTGTATGTTCAATTCCATTGTGATAATTTAGGGAAGGATTTTGGGGGTTGTGTGCATTTAATAAGGCACTTACTCTTGAAGAGTTCACATAACTTCTGTCCTAGGAGTCATATGCTTCAACTTCCTTTTGATCTACCCTGTTCCTTTCTGACAAATCAGTTAGCAGTGCCAAATTTGTTTAGGCTTATAATGTAAAAATTATACTTTAAAGAAGTAGCTGTGTTTTGAAAGGATGTATCTGTAGGGAACTGGATTTTCTATGGGCTGGCTAGTGTTGAAGTTGGCGGGGGCAGTCTGGCTTAAGTCTCTGTCTCTCAAAAGCCAACTAACAAAGAGTCTGGAGGACTGGATTACTGCCCAGTAGAGCAGTGCATCCGAGCCTGCACTGCATTCGTGCTGTTGGTTAATAAATTTACTGAGTGGTATTCAACTAGTTTTGCTCTCTGTCGATTTGTTGAAATTAATGGAGCTAATGTAGTCGTGTTTGCTAATTTCATCAGGTCTACGTTAAGTAAAACTTAATTGAATACCACACATGGTCTGTGAATTGAAGCTCCAAGTTCAGTTCACATTTTTATAGGAATTGTTAAATATGCTCAGTTTCTAATACCTAATTGAAAAAAGGAGGTGGCTTAATACCCAATCAGCTACCTCTAGGAAAGTTTGTACAGTGATGCCTCAGGTTGTGTGCAAACACTGAAAGGCTAAAACATCAACTTGCAAATATTTGGAATGAACTTCAATGGCAATTTTAATATACAAGACTCTCAGGTAAAATGTGTATTATTATTTTTAGTTTCAGCCAAGAACATTCAGTTTTGAACTTGTAATATATTTGCATCAAGGCATGTCAAAAGTAGTTTAAAATATTTTGGGCAAATTGTTAGGTGTTCTTCTAACAACAAAACAGCATCAAGATTGTAAAAAATGACCCTCCATTAATTACAATTGATTATATATCTTTCATAGTACAGTGTTTTCTAATGCAATAAAAACCACTACCCTTTCTAAGGAGGTCTTCATTTTTGTAAAATTTTGGCATTGTAGAATTGATGCATACTGATTGATTCATTTAGTACTACTAAAGCTGAACTCTGGAAATAACATTATTTATACAGTTTATATAATATATTAAAGCAGCAAATATTACTGAATTGGAATAAAACTCCTAAAACTCACTTTCCTGAGTCTCATTCTTAACTTGGAGAAACAAACATAATTTGTTACTGTGGTTAAGCTTTGGGTCATAAAACTATCTATTTCTTAGGAAGTTTCTGAAATCCTTGCTTATAAGGGCTTATTCATACAGTGATGTAGTTCAGACATAGAAAAAAACCGTGGTTTCATGCCATGTGAATTAAGCCGCCTTGTTTGGCTGCAAATAGATTATAAGGTTTTGCTTCCACTTTTAAACAAAACACAATTCCTTTTTATGTCCCTGTGCTTTATTTAAACCAAGAATGTGGAACTGCTTTCAGTCTCAGAGCTGCTTTTCCTCATGGGTAAATGGGGTGGGTATGTCCAGAATTTTTTTGGGAGGGAGGGGGTGAAATGTAAAAGGAGGGGGTTTGGTCAATTGTAAGGAGAAAGGGGTTAGCAATGGGGTGACGGGTAACGCGAGCAGGAGCACATCCATGTGCTCTTATACTACTTTGTAATACAGGCAACTCCCAATTTACACAGGGGTTACGTTCTAAGGCAGGCATCCCCAAACTTCAGCCCTCCAGATGTTTTGGATTACAATTCCCATCTTCCCCGACCACTGGTCCTATTAGCTAGGGATCATGGGAGTTGTAGGCCAAAACATCTGGAGGGCCACAGTTTGGGGGTGCCTGTCCTAAGGCAACACTCATTTAAGTGAAATCACATATATTTGAAACACCATTGAAAAAGCCTGCAAACATCCCATTCTGCTCCTGTACTGCCCCATTCCTCCCTTTGTGTGATGCCACTTTCAGATTTGACGTGATGTGTGTGTGTGCAGTCATGCACATATTGAACGCTTGTAAATGAAGAGTTGCCTGTAGTTGCAAACTGGTTGAAAGGTGGGATATAAATTTGCTGAACTAAATCATGCCTGGGCACACCTGAAATCCATATGCTGATGTAATAAATTATTGTGCATATAACTCAAACCTTACCTCTCCAAGTGTAGGGTGATGGTGTTTTGATTTAGTTTGATTAGTCTCCACCTTTCATAGAACCATAGAGTTAGAAAGGACTTTGGAATTCATATAATCCAGTCCACAGTTCAGTGCATGATCTGCATTGCAGGATGCAACGACAGCATCCCTGACAGATGGTAATCTAGCCTCTGCTTAAATACCTGCAGTGAATGAGAGCCCATCAACTCCCCTCCATTACTGAATGGCTCTAAACGTTGGGAAACTTCTTACGTTCTGCTGCAATCTGTTAAACCATTGGTTCTAGATATGTCCTCTGGAGCAACAGAGAACAAGACTGCTCCATGTTTTGTGTGATATTTGAAGACCACTATGAGGTTTCCCTCCTCACTTTAATCTCTTCAAGCTAGCCAGGTTAGTTGGACATCTATAAAAGTTAGAAAGCAATATTCTAAGACTGACTAGGCAGACCCAGAACTACTGCTGTTGCTGAGCAAGCATAGGGAAGAAATGTGAGGCATATCCTGCATCTTCATAATAAAATGATTTGCTTTCTTCCAACAGGTGCAGCTTGCAGGCAAAAGTACAAGTATAGGAACAAAGCAGATGATGCCTTGTGGCTTTAATAGCTGTGTGGGAGGCATAAATTAAGTAGGGTAAGCCTATTCTAGTATGGAAATATCAATTATGAGAGAAGGTTCTGTTTTCCATTACTTGTACATTCTGCTTTACATTGCATTCTGTCGTACGTTACTTGTTTGTGGCCCCTGTTTTACCTTTGGACCCTATACTTCAACACAGCTTATAATATAGGATTGCCATATTTCAAAAAGTAAAGACCAAGTAGTTTTGAGGAAACCACCCGAATTGTTAAGCTTCTTTCAGGAAAACCCGAAAGTTGTTGAGTTGATGTCCCCCAGACGTCAATTCTGCCTGAAATCCCGGTAATGTCCGGGGAAATTCGGATGTATGGCAGCCCTATTATAATATTCTGATAACTGATTTATTTATTTATCACCAAGGATGAACTTCATAAGCTAAAAAAGTTCAACTGTATGAACTTGAACTAGTTTGTAAGAGTATGAACATTAGCTTGAACTAGCTTCTTTTGGAACTGGGTTAACGTGAGCTAGAGCTTGCTCCTTTTTAAAATGAACTTTCCAAGCATTGGTGAAGAGTTATTATACAATCTTAGTTCCCATGAAGCTACCAGGAAGCAAGCTAAGAATTGTCATTCAGTGGTGATCATCTGCATCCATTTTCACAGTCATCCTTTTAATAGTGTCACAAAGAGCTTTGTATTACAGAGGGAAGTACAGCAAGTGAGTTCTGCTTGCTATATAGACTTCATGCAGTCAATATCAATTTTACAGTGAAATGTCTCATATAACTGGCAGTTTTCTTGCTTGACCTTTACATCAGCAAGTCAGTTTCTTGATTTTATTGTTACTCTTTTGCCTCAAGTATAACAGCATATCTATCTATCTATCTGCCCAATTTGCAAGAAGGCAGAGTCAGGTTCTTTGTGAAACGGTGGGGGTGCCAGCATTGTAATAGTGTTTCCTTTTTCAAACCCTGGTAAATGCATTTATTATTATTTTTTATAAAAAACTTATTTAAGACCAGAGTTAAGGGTATCAAGTTAGCTCAAATCCACAAATCTGGGAAATTGAATAATGGCTCAACAGACTTGTCCCCGATCTATAACAATGTTGTGCAATGTCACAAATTGTGGTTGCTAACAACTTGCCCTCCATGCACCCACCCTTTTGCTTAGTCATTCAGGACCTTGAAACTGGCTCGGTAGCAGATGGGTTTTGTATGCAGTTTTGCATAACATTTGTTTATTATTTTCACTGGAAAACCGCATCACAAAATTTGGAGAAGTGCACATTTTGAAGGATAGCTGTATTTTGGTTCAAGAACTGAATAAAGTAGGTTGATGTACAACATGAAGGGAATTAATTTCTCCCTCATGCCTACCTCTAGGATAGCTGTGAGTAACCCCTCGTCTTTCAGATGTTGCAAGACCCCAGCAGCCCACCTGTTTTCAAGGACCACTGGGGTTGTAGTTGAGCAACATCTGGAAGGCTGTGGGTTCCCTCTGAACAGCTTGGGACCATCATGAGGGTACATCAAGTTTAGCTTTTCCCCGCACGAGCTTGTTTAAACATTAAGAAGCCCTTATTCTCAGTACATTTCAACAGTTCACTCATTGAGGAAAAATGAAGACTGTTAAAAAAATAACAAAGTTGCAGACCAGTTAAGGATATTTGTTTATTCAGTCACAACTATTTCAGACCGACCTTTCAGTATACAAATCCAGGGTTGCTTACAAATTTCCCATTGAAATATCCAGGCAGCTGCCATCTTTGTATTTCTACAGCTAATTTAACTCTCCTGATTTAACGCTCCACATTCCAAGCTGTTGGTGAGCCCAGTTGAAGGGGATTTTCCTCAGGTAGGCACAGCTGGGTCTGAAATCAATAACCTTTCAGCACCTGATGAAATCCTTTTTATTGCTGTTCTTAATCTGGTTTCAAATTGAAATAGTGCTCTGTTGAATTTGAATAGTAGTAGTAGATGATGATGATTA
Organism: Zootoca vivipara; assembly: GCF_963506605.1. NCBI lineage: Eukaryota > Metazoa > Chordata > Lepidosauria > Squamata > Lacertidae > Zootoca > Zootoca vivipara. The sequence goes on along the minus strand of NC_083279.1, from coordinate 52,645,699 downwards.
TGATGGTTGGCAGTTTCTCTGGAAGCTCTTGGCCTGAACTTGCTTAAACTAAATGATTTTTTCAAGGCAGCTTACAGAGGCACAATAAAACACACAGTACAAATTGGTAGTTTTAACAAAGGCTTGATGGTGGTTCAGTGGGGTTTCCCTGTCTCCTCTCTTCTTCTGCAGCATTTTAACCCCCCCCCCAAAAAAGCTGCTCTTGAGGGTGACGTCACATAACTGGAACTATGCTAGCTGGGGCTACAGCTTGTGATTTAATGCCGCACTTGTGTCTCCATGACTATGACAAGTTCCCTGTAAAGATTGTCTAAATTTAGCTTTACTTTTTTTAAAAAAAGGTTTTGTAGTCAGCTGTTATTATTTTGGGAGGTAGCCACTGATGGCTTTGTGCTAGCATAAAGCACTTCCTTCGTGCAACCAGTTTCCATTAATTCTCCCCGCAACATACACAGCCAGCCCCTGTGCCCCTGGAAAACTGCTGCTGAGGGCTGAGCCACCTTCTGCCGCTGCATGAATGAGATGTAGCACAGATGGCTGAAGCTGGTGGGGAGGAATCGGTCATAACGGGATGCCCTGCCTGCCTTGTATGAGCAGAAAGTGTGGGGGTCTTTGGCCCTGCAGATGTTGAACTTCATTCAGATCCCGCCATCCCTGACCACCAGCCAAGCTTGCTGGGGCGGATGGGAGTTGTCGTTCAGCAACTCCTCCTTTTAAATATATGCTGAAGAAGTTTTGAGAACACAACTTCAAAAAGTCAATGAGACCTACAAATCAAAGCGACTTTCGAAGGGCCAAAGGTTCCCCACACCTGCACTACTGCAAAGCCATCATGGTACACAACTATTAGGTTCCAGGCCAAAGGTTGGTTCAGATGTGTGACTTTCTGCCATTTTCCTCTCGTGCATGTTATGATTAATCTGGGCAATACAATGTGTGAGTTAGGTGCTTAAGTTATTCAGTCCATTTTGGCATACATTTTCATTATCAGCAAAGCCTAGAATGTTAGAGGGGAAGTCATTTTTACATAAACTTGTTGGGTGGGTGTGAACGCATGATGTGCATGCCTTGACTTTGTATAATTGAGGTTTATTCCAAGGATGGTTGCTGTCACTTGCCAACTTTGAACAGGAGATGGCAGCAGACTCTTGCACACTGTCTGCAGCATTAGCCCGGTGCTTATTCCATGCTGTTAACTAAATCAAAAGGAAAGAGGTATTAAATCACAAACAGAGAATTAATTCATGAAATTGGCAATTAAGCAGGCTTCATGTAAAAGCAAAGCCATAATCACATTTAACAATGCAGTATCCAAAATTAGAAGTCCCAGGTATGACTTTCTGAGCCTTCTGAATTAGATTTAATGACTTTTAAACATAGCATGTTGCCTTTAGGAAAGCAGGACATAAAAACGGAGAGAATCAGAGGATGAACGATAGGGCTCTGTTTTAGTCTGCGGTATTTCTAAATGATTCAAAACGACTTCACAGAATCGTGGTCCAACCCTCTGCAGTGTAGGAATCTTTTGCCCAACCCCATGACCAAGGGATGAAGAGTCTCATGCTCTTGGAAGATAGAGCAGTGTGTGCCCTGGAACCCGTCTTGTGCCACATTACCTGCCCTGCTGCCCTCAGGTGTTGTGGTGGACATAGTCTCATTGCCAGTGCTGATAACAGTTGGCAGCCTGGTCAGCATTTACACAGGGCAGGCAGCACTCTTCAACTCAGGTCCTGTCAGTAGATTCATTACAGTAGATTCCTCGCCACAGGCACCCAGTAGCTATCTTAGGTAATCATTTTTTATGAATCGGGGAGTTACACATAAGTGCACTCTGAACACGATAGTCCTCGGTCCAACCACAGAATGTCCAGTCTATGAAAAATAATACCAGAGGGGAGTTAATGCTCTCAAGTTAAATAGTTTACCTTCCCAGTTAAGGAAGCATGACTACTTAGTGGGGTAAAAAATAGTATCAGCTGACATCGATCTCTTCCGGAAGAAAAATAAACCTTGCCCCATTGTTGCCTGCTTGCTAATGTTAGCTCACTAAATGTATCATTTCAAACCACCCATTTCATCTGCTGTTAAGGCGAGTTTAAGGATATCAAAAAGTGACGTTCAAAGGAAAAACACAGTTGTGTGGTATTAAATCTTGCAGGGCATAATTCTGTTATGAAACTGACTGGTTCCTTAACCCCCCCAAAGTTCCAACTGGATACCCCTTTATTAATCATAATGACTATTGTGTTAATGTATGTATAGCCCCGAAGAGTTCTGCATGTGTGTTTTGCTGAGTGAAATGCCAAAATAAAGTGTCTGGAGACTGACTCAGAAATGTAATGTAGATAATATGAAAAATACTCAGAATTATAAACTCACTCATTTCGCTAAATGCTTATCAATCGTTGTATTCCCTTTCTGTAAGAAAAGTACCACATTTACATCCATCTCCCTCTCTCTCTCACACACACTTATACAAAATGTCAATAAAATCCATACTGTTCTGACAGTATGCTCTTACCAAACAGTGATGCTATCATATTCATCAATATACATGGTATATCTGTTTTTCATACATTCCATCAACAGGAGCCATTTACTTATAAATTTTGTCTTCTACCCCACAATTGAAACAACACTCTTAGTTTCTGCATTTCTGCCACTTTCCAGATTTTAACTAGCCATTCTTTAATTGTCAGTTGTAGCTCTTCCATTTTTTTGGATTCTAACCAACGGGCAGCAACATTTAACTATTAAGACTGCCTGGGTTTTTACTCACTTCTCCACATAGAATTCCAAAGTGTCGACGTTGCTGAGCTCCAGCTTTCTGTTACATCACATGGGTTATTTTCACATGCTGAAATTTATTTCTTCATGACATCCCCTTGTTTAGAATTTTGATAGCCAAACAGATGTAACGTGTGTGTGAGCTTTATTAATTTGAGAAAACAAAATTAAGCTTATACTCCTCCATCTGGCATTGAGCAAATAAATACTGTTCAATGTTAATCTGTGTTTTCTTTTGCAGATTTAGCATGAGTGATGTTAATTTTGATTACATTAGGAGTAAGCCAATAAAGTGGAGTGAGAAGCTTTGGAGTTCATTACAAAGGTTTCATTCATTTCAAATGCAACCCAAGGCAATATGTAAAGAATTCTTCTAGCGCAGCTCTTGTGTAGGTGTGTTGTCATAATATGGGGTAGGGGTTCAAGGTTTGGAGATTACTATAGGCATACAGCAAGAATCTTCCCATAGGGATTCTATTTGAGTAATGACTTTGATCATAGAATAATTATGTGAAAATCCTATACCACATTGTGCTACATTAAATATTGAATTAAGGAGATAGCTTCTTTCTTTCTTTCTCTTTCTTTCTTTCTTTCTTTCTTTCTTTCTTTCTTTCTTTCTTTCTTTCTTTCTTTCTTTCTAGACCACCCTTTGGAGAACTCATAAATATTTGCTCTTTGATATGACTTAATCTTTCTCTCAGTTAGATTTATTGGGAGTGTGTGATCCCACAGGTACAATTGGTTCAGCATCTGTGAGAGCACCCCCAGGGACAATTGGAACTGCTGGTGATGAGCTTTAAAGTCCCAAAAGGCTGGGGACCAGAATCACTTCCCACAATAGGAATTCCTTGGTGTTGCTCAGATATTACTCTTCTACTCTTGGCTGTAAATAGAGTTTTAAAAAATGGCTGTTCCACATTGTTTAGGGAAGTTTTAAATGTTTGATGTTTTATTGTATTTTTAATATTTTGTTGGAAGTTGCCCAGGTGGCTGGGGTATAAAGAAATTACTACTACAACTACTACTACTACTATTACTGCACTTGATAATGTACAACATTTCTGTTAATAGCCAGGGTGACCTCTTAAACATCACCAAAAAGGAGAGACAGCTGCATAAAACTTACATGTGAAGATTTATATGTATGTATGTTTACTTATTTTATAAAATTTATACACTGCTTGATTGTAAGAAACATTGAAGTGGTTAACAAAAAGATAAAGCAATAAAATCAAGAAAAATCCACAGCTGTACTTAAAAACAGACAAAAGTTAAAATACTAAAACAGGTTAAAATTAGTATAGATATGGGATTTTGAAATACAGTGGTACCTTGGTTTAAGAACAGCTTAGTTTATGAACAACTTGGATTAAGAACACTGCAAACCCGGAATTAGGTGTTTTGGTTTGTGAACTTTGCCTTGGAAGCAGAACATGTTGAGTGTGTTCCATTTGTAAATTGAGTCCCCCGCTGCTCTGGGAAAAGCACGCATCGGTTTAAGAAAGCTTTGCCCTAAGAAATGCCTTGGGAGGAAGACTGTGCCCAGGTGACTTGAGTACCTGCTCATTCTGTGGTTCAGGTGCTGTTGGTGAGCAACTATAAGACACCTCCTAGTTTTAAATATCTTTAAACCACCCCTGGTTGCTTCATATAGAGGACGCCTTAAACAGAGGGCTCTCCTCTGTAAAGTAGGACACATGGCCACTGTAATAACATCTGACAAGGCCCATTCACACAGTGAAGTATGAGGAAAGCCATTTGATGAGACCCCTCTAAGATGGAGTGGGGGGTGAGTGGGGGGGGGAGACAAATTTCCTTTTAGTGCTAGAACACAAGTACTGTCGTCCATTAGCACTTTTTACACATCTCAATGCTCTGGGTTACAGAATGCAGGGCTTCTTATTTCTGAACTCCAAAGCTTAGTGCAAGAGAAGGGGCTTTTCCCCTTCCACTCTCTTATGGAATAAAGCTTTAAAAGCAGCAAGGGTTTCATGCTTAGATCTCAGCAAAAATTGCCACTTAAAACTGTACTGGGGTGCAACGTTGCTAAATTTTCTTTGGGTGGCAGAGAAATACTTCAGGTAGGTGGAGTTAAGTGTAAACATCAGTTGAGCTTTTTCTCAGCAGCAGCAGCAGCAGCAACAACTGTAATGTCAGCCTAGCAGCTGCTTTGCATCTACCTCAAATGCCTCAAACCTGGCATTATTATTATTCTGTAGTATTGTTATGGGGGAGGGGGAGGGGGGATTATGGCCACCAGAAAAACAACGGGGATTCAGAGGTATACTGCTGTAGTGCCGTACATAGCCATAAGGCTACTAGGTATTGATAGTCTTATACTCCATGAATTTATCCCTCACTCTTTTAAAGGCATCCAAGAGGCCATCACTACAACTTGTGGGAATTAATTCTGCATTTGCCTCTCTGCCCAACCCCACCTTCATTGGAAGATCTTGCTTTCTAATATTATGAGAAAGGAAGGAAAAACATTCTTTTTTCACTTTCTCCATACTGTGCATAACTGTACACACTTCAATCATGTCTTCCTCCTTAGTACCCTTTCTTCGATATTAAAAATTCAACTTTGAGTCTTATAAAATAGCACAGCCTCTTGCTGTTTTCAAATCCTCACAATTCTACATTACTAATAGAAGGGAGGGATACTCTCCCCACTTTCAGTGGGCCTGTGAAGGCTTTGCAGAGCTCTCTGACTCAACACAAGGCCCTTACATGCCCTGTCCCACCTCAGTCAAAACTACGAGAAAACAAAAAGCATTAAGTATTCACAGTACTTGTGTTTCATCACAATAAGGAAGTCTATAGAAGGGAGAGTCGGCAGTAAATAGAATCGCTGAGGTTGCAGTGTTTCAGGGTTTTCCCTCCAGTCCGAATGCATTAGATCTAAAAAGGAACAAAACAAAAGAACAATGGTTTGCTGACAACACCCTCTATATGATCAGTAGGGAGTGAATGGACCAAAATTAGCAATTGGCTAGTATAGAAGCTCCCGTTGCTCGGTCCCAGCTCCTGCCAACCTAGCAGTTCGAAAGCACATCAAAATGCAAGTAGATAAATAGGGACCGCTCTGGCGGGAAGGTAAACGGTGTTTCCGTGCGCTGCTCTGGTTCACCAGAAGTGGCTTTGTCATGCTGGCCACATGACCCGGAAGCTGTCTGTGGACAAACGCCGGCTCCCTCGGCCTATAGAGCAAGATGAGCGCCGCAACCCCAGAGTCGGACATGACTGGACCTGATGGTCAGGGGTCCCTTTACCTTTACCTTTAGTATAGAAGTAGCTCAGGTTATCAGAACCATCAGGAATGGAGAACCTGTGGCCCTCCAAATGTTGTTGGGTTCCCAACTCCCACCAGCCCCAGCCAGAATGATCAAGTGTCCCTGCCCTATATGTGTTTTCAGATCTTCAGAAGAGGGCCTTCTGTCTTCCTTGACACATCTGTAAACTTTCTTTTGGCGTTTCTCCACCACCACTCCTTTGCCTGCTACAGTCAAGAGGTAAACAATCCCCATAGTTCTCTGTGCCTGGCTCAAACATTCCCATTCCCCTCTCCATAGACCATCTGATTTACAATAAATATATCATTTCCAATCTAAATGTTGGCTGCCTTTCAGCTGATAGCAAATGTTTATTACTAGGCATAAAACTCTGTAAATAGTCATTTACAACTGAAACACTGATGAAACTAAGCAATAAAACTAGACAGCACATCAATTCCAATGTGGTTGCCTGTTTCTTGTGCTGGACCAAACACACACACACACACACACACACCCCAATTTATAACACAGTCCTACAAATGTCTGCTCAGAAGTAAATGCCTTTGAGTTCAGTGGACTTATTCTTAGGTAGGTATGGGATTGCATATACTATTATTATTTTTATTTCTTCTATGCTGGATTATAAGAAACAGTCGTGAATTTCTCAGATGTTTATATGAAGAAATGGTAATCCTCAAGGTCACCTAGTCTTCCCAAATAGTCCCATTAACATAAATGGGAATAGAATTTGACAATTAACTCTTCTGCTCCGTTGTATTGATATACACATATTTATTTGCTTTTTAAATTACAAGACTAGGAAATTGTTGCTTCAAAAGCAGGAGGGAAAGCACCCATCTGTGAGTCTTCTTTTCCTTTCAAGGATATTGACAACTTCCAGTGTAAATAAATAAGTGCTCTCTGACTAAACAAAACAGTAAGTACAAATGCATCTGCGAAAAATATGCTTGTTTCAGCATATGCTCCCTATTACCAATTATGTCAAATCATGCTTGTGAATAAAAGGCAGGAACTGAAACAGATGAGTAGTAAAGCTCACACTGAGAGAGAGAAATTCTCACAGTGTGATTTACAGAACAGGCTGTGGCTAGTATACTCATAACAACAAATATAATTCAGTTGGAATTTAATGAGACACTGTTTTGGCCAAGGACAATCCCTTTCTATCTGAAGCCTACCTTTTGTCTGACTCAAGGCTTTTTTCTTTCTGCCCAGAAAATGCCAAAAGATTCTTACTTTGTAATGCATGATGGAGATCCAATGAGCTGCCAGGGCTCCAGCAGAATTTTTCATATATATATATATGTGTGTGTGTGTGTGTGTGTGTGTGTGTGTGTGTGTCCTGGGTTCAAAAGGCTATCTTAGAATCTGTTTCAATTGAACTACCTGCTTTCCAACAGTTCACCTGGGCAGATCTGTGTCCATATGGATACCCGGTAGCTGTAGAAAGCAAGCAGTTCCCCAGTTTCCATCCGCTCAATCCATCTGTTCTCTTTCTCTCTTATCCAAAGAGAGGCTCTCCAGAGCAGGGATCGGGAAACTTTTCTGGATGGCGCTCCCAGTTCCATCTGAGGGCCTTCTGGTGGTCCCCTCACTGCGAGAAGTGAAACTACAAAGAACCAGACAGAAGGCATTGTGGGTAGTTGCACCTGCCCTGTGGAGTACCCTCCCAATAGATGTCAAATAATTAAACAACTATATAATTTTTTTCCTAGAAATCTGGAGGCAGCCCTGTTTCGGGAAGCTTTTAATGCTTGATGATGTTGTTTTTCCTGTATTTTTGTTGGGAGCCCCCCCCCCAGTGGTTGAGACAACCCAATCAGATGGATGGGGTATAACAAACAAACACTCTGTGTGTGTGTGCTAAGCTGGGTAGGCAAGGAGGTGGGGTTGAGGAAGGGTGGGGCCTGGGGAGAACCCTGAGGACTAGAGAAAGAGATATCTAAGGGCCACGCTGCACCCCTGGGCCTGAGATTCCCCACTCTTACACTAAAGGTAAACAAGCTAATTACTTCAAATTGTCATTCAGGGCACCTGTTTTGCTGAGTGCTCTCACAATATTGCCAGGCAGGCAGGACTTCCAGAAAATAAAATGACTTTTGCCACAAAAGGGGACCTCACACACCCAGGGAAAAATATCACCTACTTCTTCCCTCTGGGGAGCCAAAGCCTTAAGTATCTCAACAATATCTCTCTCATATATAAAATTGTAAAAATCTCGTCACACTGCAGTTCACTTGGCCACAGAAAGGTGGCGGTAAGAACCACAGCGTGGATAGCCTAGGAGAGGAGAGGAGGAGGGATCTAGAGCAGGGGTGTCAAACTCAAATTCATCGGGGGCCGCATCAGCAGTTTGGTCACCCTCAAAGGGCCGGTTGTATCTGTAGGACTATGTGTCCACTCTTTATTATCATAAATTATTGTCACTGCATTCAATTATTACTGTTTTTTGTAATAATGTAAATAATAACTAGCTCTGAAAGCAGAAACATAGTCAGAATAATGGCAAGTAGATATTCAAATGTAAAATTATTGTACAATTTATTGAAAAATGATTTTTGGTAACTGCACTGGGTGGTGGAGGCTCGCTAGGGTTTCATGCAGGACCTTTGCAGAGCTACTAGTACCTGGAGATGCTGGGGTCCTTCTGCATGCAGGACAGATGTTCTGCCAGTGAGCCACCACCCTTCACCAAAGGGACTGGCTGAGGTTGACTCACTGGAGCTGCTCTCCTGGTTCCAGGGTATAAGGGCCAGAAGTATAAAGCAGCATCCTATGTTTCTGAGGAGAGGGAGAGGGAGAGGGAGGGGAGGGAGGGAGGGAGGGAGGGAGGAAGGAAGGAAGGAAGGAAGGAAAGAGGGAGTGGGAGGGAGAGAGGAAGGAAGGAAAGGGGAGAGAGAAAGAAGAGTAGGAAATAAGGAAGGGAATAAAGAAGAAAAGAAAAAGAAAGAGGGAGAGAAGACGGAAAGGGAGAAAGAAGGAAGGAAGTAGAGGGAAATAAAGAATAAGAATGAGGGAGAGGAAGAAAGATGGGAAGGACGGACGGACGGAAGGAAGGAAGGAAGGAAGGAAGAAAGAAAGAAAGAAAGAAAGAAAGAAAGAAAGAAAGAAAGAAAGAAAGAAAGAAACAAAAGAGGGAGCAGGAGGGAGAGAGGAAGGAAAGAGGTGAGAGAAAGAAGAGAGTAGGAAAGAAGGAAAGAAAAAGAAAGAGGGAGAGAAGACAGAGATAAAGAAGGAAGGAAGGAGAGGGAAAGAAAGAATAAGAACGAGAGAGAGGAAGGAAGAAAGGGAAGGGGGGGTCGCTGCCTTGATTCAGCGCCAGAAAAGAGCGCGAAGGGACCCAGGGGCAAAAAGCATTTCCCGTGCAGCGTGAGGCAGCGGGTGTCCGTTTTAGGAGAAGTGCATAAAGCCTCAGAACGTTCGTGAGGCTGAGCTGCACATTCGTGAGGCTGAGCCGCTGCTGAGCTCACGTTCATGAGGCTGAGCCGCGGCAGGAGGAGGAGGAGGTGAGGCAAGAGGAGGCGGAGGCGGAGGCTTGCCGGGTCGGTGCCCAGCAGCGCTGTGCGGAGAGTCCTGAGCCTCTGGGACGCAGCAGTGCTCTGTAGCACTTTGAATCCTCCTCCTCCACACGGCGCTGCTGGGTGCTTTGTCTGTGCTTCAGCAGCCGTTTCCAGGCGCCGAGCCGTGGCAGGAGGAGGAGGATTCAAAGTGCTACAGAGCACTGCTGCGTCCCAGAGGCTCGGGACTCTCCGTGCGGCGCTGCTGGGCACTGACCCAGCAAGCTGCCTCCTCCTTCTGCTGTGGCTCGGGGCGCTCCACGCAGCGCTGCTCTGGCCAACTTTCTACCCCCCCCCGGCCCCAGCTGTTTGTCGGCGCTTTGCTTCAGCAGCAAGGTCCCGCTGCTGGGTCCCGCTGGCTGGGGCACTCGGCGGGCCACATGATGAGGTCTGGCGGGCCGGATTAGGCCCCCGGGCCTTGTGTTTGACACCCGTGGATTAGAGTATCATTTAGATATCAAATGACATTAGGTCACAGGAACAGGAACTTCTGGAAAGGATTTAGTCTCCCCGTCTGATTGTAACTGAATGCTGATCTTAGGCAATGCACTGTATATCCACCCACACAAAACCTAGCTTGTGAACTCTGGATATTCCTGCTGGTTTAAGGTAACCTAACTAGAGGATTCCAGCAAGCTTATATTTCTCCAGCAAAACCTTAATGTTCCCTACACTCATACATAATATCTAGGGTTTGTGTAAAGTAACATTAATTACTGTTTCTGTTGCAATATTAACCATTTTGTACATTCTTGGATATTGTAGGACATTTGTTGTTCAAAGTACATGGTAAGATGTTGCATCTAAAGCACAGCCATTTTTCAAAATCAAGGGACAGGCAGACAATTCAATAAAGTCTACTTTAAAACGTCTAGTACTGCAGGGCTATAAGTTCTAGGTAAGACTGGTAAGGAGGGGAAAAAAGTAAACCAGCAATCTACTTTTCTAATAAATAGAAATTAGTTGCTAAATGGCAAATATTCCTTGGCAATTGTTTTATTTTTTATTTTGTGGTTATTGCGAAGATCCTTCCTTTTGTGAAACTCAGCAATCAGATAAAACTAAAACTCATTTGATAGGAGAATTTCAAAGGAGGGGATCCAATACTGTTTGTGGACATATAGCTTGGGGTTGATTAAAAGTTTCTTCAGAGTAGCGGATGCTGTGATTTCCTGATCAAAATTTCTCCTCCCAAATGCCAATTGCTGCACAAGGAGCAGCTAAGTATGTTTGCAGGTCAGACAGGGAAAGGGGCACAGAGGAAAAGAACTTAACACCTCTTTTCTATTAGCTCTTAAGAAATTCTTAGTCCCCTACAAATGCATTGCAGTTTTGTCCTTTTAAAAATGCCTTGAAATTGAATCACAGATCTCCCACATAATGTGTAGCTGGCCCTTATGCTGCCTTTCCAAAGGTTTCAGAATACCTCAGTGTTCACACGTATGCACTATACAGTATAATTTTATTCTTCTTACTTTTAGATATTTGGGCTTTATATCTAATTTTCTCAGATTGCAAGTTTCCCTGCTGATCTAGTTGCTCTTTAAAGGGATTTGTTGCTTGGATTGTTATTGTTTTAAGAACTTCATTCGTTGCTCTGAGAGGCGGTTGCCTGAAGTAGTGAGATATAAATCCTCTTAATAAATAAATACATATGTACACACTGCAGCAAAAATAGGAAGTCATAGATAAGCTCTGGCATTATCTATTACACCCTACAGTTTGAAAGCAATTACTGCTGTGGAAATAGCGCAGCATAGTGGTGTGCTGCAGTTATCAATCCATTATGGTGATTGTCATTTTTCTCTTTTGCCAAGTACAAAAAAAACACTCCCCAAAACACTTCAAAAGATAAGAAGCTTGAGCCTTTTGAGTTAATGTTTTATAGATCATAAAATAAATTATCTGTGAAACTACCAGTAATTAGGTCAGATCTCATGTGCCATGCAGAATCAAGCTGTACACAATAAATGTGAATTGTACAATAAAGTCACATATTAGACCATGAACTACATTTACTGAGAAGGTGTGTTGCTTTGGGGCATAACATAATTAAGGCATTCTATGAAAAATGCTTAAGCAATGACACAATCTGGTTGGAAATGTTTCACAAATGTTTTGACAAACTTCTCCACAATCTCATTATTATTGATATGCTATATACTGTGGGAAATTAATGTGGAAGACTAGTGAGGAATTGGGTTTGGAATGTAAATCTGGGTTACGATGACTGAATAGATGTTGTGAAACATATACTGTATTTGTATATGGCGCAGGATTAGATGAGTTTCGAAAAACAGAAAAATGTGTAGAAATTCAGGCATTAGCTCTGTTTGGACATCACAATCAACTACTGTTTCTTGTGACAGGAACAAGCATAAGAGAGATTGGCTTTACACAAGAGAATAGGAGAATGAAAGCTTTCACTTGGAATTACAGTTAACCATAATTTATTGTTGTGAGCACATGCTAATGTGAAATCACTCTGAAGCTTCATAAGCCATTGATAGAAGTTGGCTTGTTTCAACAAAGCACAGTACTCATCAGATCTGAATATACAGTTGTGCAAGTCTATTATCGTATAGAAATTGTAAGCTTGAAATAATCAAAATATCACACACATTAACTTCTAGGAATTGATGTTTAAAAAGAGACAAATTTGATACTCACATTTCAATATTTATGTTCTTTGGTGCTAGCAGCAAACATTTTAATGTTTAATGATTATATTTTGGTTTCCCCAAATGTAAACCACCCCCCAACCCCCAGTGGAAAGTTCACTAGAAACCTTAAACTAATAGTTCAAATGCGGGGGGGGGGGGTGATCTTTGCTTTTAATAGCCCTTCAAAAGTTATGTCAGGTTTGCTTTGTACCAAATTGTAGGCTGAAGTTTTAACTACTGTACAGTACAGTAAAGAGGATATGTGAATATTCTGCTGTTAGCTAAACACTAGAAATGACACCAAGCATTGTGTGGTAGAGAGTGTTCCTAGTGTATTAAACAGCAATAGAGAAAAAGGCTATTCCAAATTCCAGCAAATGGTCCATGCTTACCTCTTTTATCAGGTTCATAAATCTAGGTCCAAAACGCCATGGTTTATGTCTGTGACATTGCAGGGAGCTGACAGTCATTTGGGAGGCACGCTGGGAAGCCACTGCAACCATGTAAACAGCATCATACACCAGAGCTGCTTCTGTCTGTATGTGGGAAAATAGAAAACACTTTCAAGACAACATGTTCAGTCCCATCCCCTGGTTTCCCCTTCATTCATTCCAAAATATGAGCCCTGTGTCTAAGGCTTGTAGTACTCTCGTCAGTTATCTGTGATTATGTAAGAGTAGCGTCTAATTTTGGACATTTGTTTTCTGGCCAGCAAAACTTATTTGGATCAGGCCCTTAGTGAGCAATTATACATTTAAACGACAGAGGTTTGTTGAGTCTATCGGACCAATGGATAGAGTTAAAGACTCATCTATTTAATTAGACACATTATTATTTATTATAAAACTTCACACACTGCAAATCTTTTGGGAAATTAATAGATTAATTCTATGCTTCATTGACCTACTTACACTACTTATAAATACTAGATAGTTTTGCAATCCAATGTGATCTGAATTTACTAACAGGTTGTAATATAGTACAGATCTGTGATCATTGTTGGCGCACAAATTAGGATCTGCATAAAATCAATAGATTTGTTTGAGAATAAATTAAAAGTGTTAACTTATTGTGAGGAGTGCTTCCCATATAATCTTTCAGATCTAGGACCCGGCTTTAACCACAAACTACAAATGCTTGCAGGCTTCCCAAAAACATATGGTTGGCCACTATGAGAACAGGAGTAGATATACCTTCGGTCTGATCCAGGAGGGGGTAATATAATATTAGGCAGGGGTGTCAAACTCAAATTCATCGGGGGCCGCATCAGCAGTTTGGTCACCCTCAAAGGGCCGGTTGTATCTGTAGGACTATGTGTCCACTCTTTATTATCATAAATCATTGTCACTGCATTCAATTATTACTGTTTTTTGTAATAATGTAAGTAATAACTAGCTCTGAAAGCAGAAACATAGTCAGAATAATGGCAAGTAGATATTCAAATGTACAATTATTGTACAATTTATTGAAAAATGATTTTTGGTAACTGCACTGGGTGGTGGAGGCTCGCTAGGGTTTCATGCAGGACCTTTGCAGAGCTACTAGTACCTGGAGATGCTGGGGTCCTTCTGCATGCAGGACAGATGTTCTGCCAGTGAGCCACCACCCTTCACCAAAGGGACTGGCTGAGGTTGACTCACTGGAGCTGCTCTCCTGGTTCCAGGGTTTAAGGGCCAGAAGTATAAAGCAGCATCCTATGTTTCTGAGGAGAGGGAGGGGAGGAGAGGGGAGGGAGAGAGGGAGGGAGGAAGGAAGGAAGAAAAGAGGGAGTGGGAGGGAGAGAGGAAGGAAGGAAGGAAAGAGGGGAGAGAAAGAAGAGTAGGAAATAAGGAAGGGAATAAAGAAGGAAAGAAAAAGAGGGAGAGAAGACGGAAAGGGAGAAAGAAGGAAGGAAGTAGAGGGAAAAAGAATAAGAATGAGGGAGAGGAAGAAAGATGGGAAGGACGGAAGGAAGAAAGGAAGGAAGCAAGGAAGAAAGAAAGAAAGAAAGAAAAGAGGGAGCAGGAGGGAGAGAGGAAGGAAAGAGGTGAGAGAAAGAAGAGTAGGAAAGAAGGAATAAAGAAGGAAAGAAAAAGAAAGAGGGAGAGAAGACAGAGATAAAGAAGGAAGGAAGGAGAGGGAAAGAAAGAATAAGAACGAGAGAGAGGAAGAAAGAAAGGGAAGGGGGGGTCGCCGCCTTGATTCAGCGCCAGAAAAGAGTGCGAAGGGACCCAGGGGCAAAAAGCATTTCCCGTGCAGCGTGAGGCAGCGGGTGTCCGTTTTAGGAGAAGTGCATAAAGCCTCAGAGTTGCACGTTCGTGAGGCTGAGCCGCTGCTGAGCTCACGTTCTTGAGGCTGAGCCATGGCAGGAGGAGGAGGAGGTGAGGCAAGAGGAGGAGGAGGAGGCGGCTTGCCGGGTCAGTGCCCGGCAGCACCGTGCGGAGAGTCCCGAGCCTCTGGGACACAGCAGTGCTCTGTAGCACTTTGAATCCTCCTCCTCCTCCATGCGGCGCTGCTGGGTGCTTTGTCTGTGCTTCAGCAGCAGCAGCAACAGCAGCAGCAGCCGTTTCCAGGCACCGAGCCATGGCAGGAGGAGGAGGATTCAAAGCTGCCTCCTCCTTCTCCTGCTGTGGCTTGGGGCGCTCCACACAGCGCTGCTCCGGCCGCCTTTCTCCCTCCCCCCCGCCCCAGCTGTTTGTCGGCGCTTTGTCGGCGCGGCGCTTCAGCAGCAAGGTCCCGCTGCTGGGTCCCGCTGGCTGGGGCGCTCGGCGGGCCACATGACGAGGTCTGGCGGGCCGGATTTGGCCCCCGGGCCTTGTGTTTGACACCCGTGATCTAGAGGATGGATATGCAAGCCCAGGCAATGTGAAGAAGACAGAACTGGAGGAAGGAGATGAGGGCTGTTGAGCATGGGGACAGCCTGGGCAAGATGTGGTCAAAATGGAAAAATCTCAGCCAAATCAAGCAAAAGTTTCCACTTCTCTTACTGAAGAATTACATGTACAGTATTTGATCAATTTTTCACATTTTGTAGTATATGTTTTTTCTGTTAGAATGAAGCAAAATTGCCAGATATATTGTTTCCCCTTGTAAAAGCCATTTAATGGGCTGAAAGCATGACAAACATTAAGTGGTAATCTTGCCCTGCAAAGTCTTGTGAATATAATTAATGCATGTGCAATAAGCCATGGGTTTATGTAAATAATGAATGTCCTTTGTTTTTAGTGTGTTCTGTTTTAAATAGCATTACATTAACATCACACTCAATTTGATCTACCGTATAAGCCTGGGAAGCAGAACAATTCAGGTAGGCTAGGTATTTGCTTACAATTATAGAATGAATTTTACTAAAGGGCAGGGTATAAATCCCTGTGCAAACAAACAAACAAATAAATAGGTTGCTCCTCACCCCATCTCCACAGTTCACCTGTTTCTTCTTTGCTTTGATCCAACAAACGGATAGATGAGCACAATCAGAAGTGAGTCAAGCAGCCACTGTTTACTGTAGAAAAGAAATACAATTGCAAAAGTCCCTGCCCCCAGAACGTGCGCCAGCCCCACCCCCACCTGCTCTCCGCCACTGCCCGGAAGCTGTGGACAAATGCCGGCTCTTCGGCCTATAGAGCGAGATGAGCGCTGCAACCCCAGAGTCGTCCGCGACTGGACCTTATGGTCAGGGGTCCCTTTACCTTTTATAGCAATCATGAACAGAAGGGATTAAGAAACATACTGTCATTTATTGCAGCTACTGTATCCATTACTGCAGGAGTGCCTGGCGTGCTATGGTTCATGGGGTTACGAAGAGTCGGACACGACTAAACGACTAAACAACAACAACAAATCCATTACTGCATGGAACATCAAGTATATTATAGGAATGCTTAATTATTTCAAACATGCATTTAGATCAGGGGTGTCAAACTCAAATTCATCGGGGGCCGCATCAGCAGTTTGGTCACCCTCAAAGGGCCGGTTGTGTCTGTAGGACTATGTGTCCACTCTTTATTATCATAAATTATTGTCACTGCATTTAATTATTCTTTTTTTATGTAATGATGTAAGCTCATTCCCGCCCCCACGCGGATCACATTCCTGCGTCATGGCGCGTGTGTGGGAGGGGATGTAAACGAGGGAATTTTGAACAAAAGGTGGGGATCGACGGCTTGCGGGGGGGGGGCTCAACTAAACCTTCGGCAGGAAGGAGAAAGCCACTGCTGGGATTAAAAACCTGCAGATGGCTTCCCTCTCCCGCCCTGCGCACACCCAAACCCCGCTACCGTGTTTCCCCTTTTTTAAGACACCGTCTTATAACTTTTTTCCCTCAAAAAAACACACAGTGGCTTATTTTCAGGGGGTGTCTTTTTTTAAAAAAAGTGCTGGTACAACTGGGACCCACTGGCTCAGGACGCTCAGTGCTCTCTTTTGCGCGCTGCTGGGCGCGTTGTTGGCGCTGCCAGTTCCGAGCGCCTGCAGGGTGGGGTGGGGGTGGCAGTGCTTTAAACCCCCAACCCTTTAGAAAGCAATGGAAGTTATGGACCATAACAATCCTTAAGAGGCGCAGGTCTTAAAAAACCCCTGGTATCACCCTTGAAGCACAGCCTTCCAAAGTCAGGGGGGAAGAGGTCTGTTTAGACAAAGGAAAGGATCGGGGGTGATTCTGCGCCCTGGGACCCACAGAACTACTTTAAAAATCCCAACCTGGGGGGGGGGTCAAATAGTGAAGCCCCATAGCCCTGTAGCAACAGAAGGCACATTCTGAAGCACCCGAGCTGTTCGGTTCCATAAAAAATCCAGGAATTGTAAAATTAACAACAATAATGGGGGGCACTCTATCCAAAGAGTTAAGAAGGAATGGGAAAGTGTTGAGTTATATATGGAAAAATATGGAAAGGAAAGTTAGTTAAAGATAAAAAATAAATAATTATCGCAAGGGAAAAAATAACATCATAAAGGGTAATAATATTAAATATAAAATAGACAACACAACAGAAAAAGCAAGTATATGACTAAATGAGATCGCACAGGAGTGAGGGAAGTGGGGAGAGATGGAGGGGGGTAAGGAATGGAAGGAGGCAATGGTTGGAGGAGGGTATAGGGGGATGAATTAAAGGAAAATTAAGACTGAGAGGCGCATGGTTTTTGTTTTTTAAAGATGCAAAGGCTTGCAATCAGCCAAAGTATAGAGCCCAACTTCCAGGAGACTGCGATCTACTTGCGGATTTATAAACTGGAGGTGATCTACCCCCGTTTTATTGGTGTTCAGGTCAGAGTTGTTTTTAGAGAGAGGAAATATCCCATTTTTGAGGTTAAAGTAAAAGTTCCTGACCTTTTTTTTATAATGAGGAAATGCTGCTAAAACTCCGTTCTTCATTCCACGAAGGGGAGAGGGGGCGGGGCCGGGTGCTCAAAGACAAAAGAAATGGAAAAGGAGATAGCGATCAACTGCAACCTCCTGCAGCCGCCGGGAGAGGCAGGGGCTGCAGCCGAGTGCTGCTTCGCAAACAAACGGGGGAAAGTGCTTAGAACCCAGAGAATCCAGCTGAAAAACACGAAGCAGCAACAGCAATTGCACACACACCATCCCAAGCCAGCACAGTAACCAAGTCTCAAAAGCAAGAAAGGACTCAGCAAACACTGCTGCGGCCGGCGTTGCTGCTGCTGACTCGGGGAGCTCAGTGCTCTCTTCCGCACAGCGCCTATCACTATGGCTTATTTTCGGGGTACGGTTTATATTTCTCAAATGCTTAGAAATGCTGCTATGGCTTATTTTATGACTACGCCTTAAAAAGGGGGAAACACGGTAGGCAGGATGCCACACGCTGCAGTGCAACCCACCCCATGCTTTGGAGAGGGGCAGGAACATGCAGTGCAGCGCCAACTCCCTGCTTTGCTTTTGCATCCTCCCTCCTCAGCGCCAGAGTCCCTTCCCCTCGCGCTGAGGGAGGGCAGCGGATTTCCCGAGGAGGAAGGCGGCGGCAGCCCCAGTGGACGTGCATATTCGCCTCAGAGCTGCTCTTCCCCCCACCCGCGCTGTTGTCGTCTTCGCCGCCGCCTCTCCCTACCGGGACTGCAGGCAGAGGAGGCTTGAAAACCTCCCCCCCCCCCAAAAAAAATTCCCCTCCCACCTACTCAAACAGCGAGGCGACTCCATCTGGAGCCCTACATCACGAGGGGTGAGAGGAGGCGGCGGCAGAGCAGGAAGAGCAGGAACCCGTGCCGTCGTCTCCGCCTCCCTCCCGGCCGCCCCCCGGGGAGCAGCTCCGACGGAACTGAGAAGCCAAAGGGCGGCTCGGGGGTGGGGGGCAGAGCAAAAGCCAGGCACCCTCCCGAGTGCCTATGAGGAGAAAACGGGGGAAGAGGGAAGAGAAACCCAGCTCCATCAAGAGAGCGGCTGTTGCGCTTCGCCTACTTCCCCCTCAGGCTCACTCCGCGTCCCTTTCGCCCGCTCGCTCGCCCACCTCCCGGATGCAGCCAAGGAGAGGAAGGGAAGCGGCGGGCGGCGGCTCCCCAGTGCCGACTCACTCGCTCTCGGAGACAACAGCAAAGCCCGCCAAAAAAAAATCCAGCGCTGCTCCGTCCTGGCACCAACTTTGCCGGCGGCGCCTGTAGGGCTTTCCTACCTCCTTGGCGGGCTTCCTCCTCCTCCTGCTGCATCTCACTTCCCCGTCTGGCCGCTGTGCCACCGCCTCCCTCAGCCTCATTCGAAATTGAAATTCCCTGGCCAAGGCCGTCAGCGCGGCTCCAGCGCCCCGGCCTCCGCCTGCAGCCCCGCCCCCGGTTTTGACCCTCGACCAATCGCAGGCTCCAGAACTACTGTCAGCGGCTACTGGCGGCGGCTACGCGGGCCACATGACGAGGTCTGGCGGGCCGGATTAGGCCCCCGGGCCTTGTGTTTGACACCCGTGATTTAGATGAAAGGAATCAATTGTCATAACTTTTAAATAGCCAGATGGTCAATGTGTACCCATGTTTATAATTTCTGTTTGTTGCTGTCTTCCCTGAATTAATATTACCCATCTGATATTTTTGAAGGAATCAGATTGTCCATCTAGCAGCTGAGTACATTAAAAGTGTTAAGTTGATATAGCTTTAAGGCAGTAGACTTTTTGTGCTTGACATAATAGAACATTGCCTTGTGGCTGTGAGTGTAACAGGCCCCATTTCAAAAGGGTTCTTTTGTGTTGCTCAGTTTGCTTGGTCATGAGGAGATTTTGCTACCGGTAGAATTCCTGAAGGATATATGTCAAGTGATGGGCTTCTCATTCCTGAGCTATCTCTCTCAAGTGAGGAAATACCGCCTGCTGCAAATCTGTGGATTATGTGAATTACTTTGGGCAAATGCTTTGCAAAACTTTGTGACAGAATTAAGAAAATTATTTCTTTCAGTTAAGATCATTATTTTTTAAATTCCCCCAAAATATATTTAGATTCTGTTTATGGCAAGAAAAAGCAATTAATTATTCTGTCGTATATTGTAGCTTTTTATGAAAGTTTGCAAGAGATACGTGCAGTCTCTGGAGATGGCTTATTAATATCAATTATTTAGGAACACATAAGAAGACAGCCTTACAATCAAATGTACTATAAATAAATGTAAAGTTGGAAGGGAAAAAGTCTCCCAGTGCAATCCTAATCAGTCACAAGTAAGCACTACTGAACTTAACGGAACTAGCTCTTTCAGGTAAGTGTGCAGAAGTGCAGACTTAACTGGATGGGGAAAACAAATACAAATGTGTACAACTGACTACTCTATATTGGATGATTCATAAATGAATGGTAAACAGATTCCATAAATAGTGTATCAGAAGGCTCTCCATGTATTAGAACCTCTGGAAAATCAGGACCCTAACAGATGCAGGGAGCCTCCACTTTCAGAGGAGGAAGTTCATCCTCCAATTCATGGAGCCCGACATATATATTTTTCTCTCTCTCTCTCTAACATAATGTCTGTGAGTTTGTGTATTCTTTTTTAGAGTTCAGCTGTACTAATAAAAACATATCCATACTCCGAAGGTATTATATTGTTTCTGTTGTCATGCCTGCTCTCCCAGAATCTTGAAAACTGCAGTTTTGTGAGGTGCTGAGAATGGGACGTTGATAGTCTACTCCATAAAGAACCACAGTTCCTAGGGCTCCTTGAGGTAAGAAAATTAGTATTACTATTAGATCATTTTAAGTCTAGAGCAGGAGTCGGGAACTGTTGGCCCTCCAATTGTTGTTGGACTCCAACTTCCACTGGCCCCTGTCAGTATGACCAATGATCAAGGATGATGGGAATTGTAGTCCTCCTCCACCTGGAACACCACACGTTCCACTTCTGTAGTCTAGATGTGTTTTTGTCATCACTTGTTTCTGGTGGTGTTTTTGTTTTAACTGTTTTAAGTGGTCTGTGCTGTTTGTTTGATTTTGAGAGACACAAAGGAGTTTGAAATAAGACATGGTTCAAGAATTTGATACTGGTCTTGTTCTAAAAGTGGAATGGCTTTCTTTTAATATTATAAAAATACACATGAACTCTCTCTCACTCTTGTAGTGGATTTCATCCTTTGGGGTGACAGAGGGAGGGAAGGCACAAGAGCATGTATATTGGATGAAAGAGAATCGGACCATTTAACATATACGCTTTCCAATAATCCCTTCCTGCTTCGGTCATTTATATTTGCTCTTGCTGGAAAGGAAGAAAGGGGAGCAAAGCAGCTGTGTACTAGAGGCAGGTCATGGGTCTCTAATCTTCTATTTGCTACATATAAGATTAAAGATCTGCTTTGAGTTTTGATTAAGAATTCAAAGTTAAGAGATTAAATACCCGCAAGCCAAATTAAAGAGTTTAAATCCAATCTCAGAATTCATCAACGTACCACAATTTTAAGCTGTCATTACAACATAGGATTGTGCAAAGCTCTCCTGAATCTTGATTTGATGTCCTTTAGTCCTCGCTATTTCTTTCTCTTTACACTGTGAGAAAGCTATTGCTGTGCTTTAGAGTTAATCTCACCTAGAATCTACTAGTTAAATATCCACTGTGTCTTTTGTGACCTGCCACCTAAATAGCCACAACCACAGCATACCATTCTACATTGTGTCTTGTCTCTAACTATATTAGAATTTTGCTCTTTTAGAAAATAAGAGAAAGCCTTCCTAATAATTCACCTTGTTCTGCAATATGTGTCTTCAATATCCTCACTTGCCTTGATTATTGAAAAAGATATGTCGAGTTATAAGAAAAGGGGGAATGCAGTAAATAAAATGGCTGATTAATTTTGTGATTAAAGACTGTAACTAATGCACATTCGTGATGATAATCAGGAAATATTTCAGATAAACTTGACAAAGATAAATTATTTCTAAAATGGGTAAAGATTTTTCTCTGAATCCTTCTACCCCAAATCTCCCCAAAGAAATTATGCAATGATCTATATTCAGGAACTTTCAGACTTCTATTTTTGGTTGGGATTCAGTCACAAAACAGCAAATTCAGGCTGTGCTATTGAAGTTGATTTGGAAGTCTTGCACAACATACTGACTTCCCCCGCAAATCAGACTTGTTGACATAAGGAGAATGCAAACAAATTGGAAAGAATGCTCAATGAAGCCATCTAACTTTCCCACAAACTTTGTGCAAATAAATCAGGATTAATGCTCCATATCTAATCTGTCTGTAAATTACCTAAATCAGGGCAACCCAACTTTTCATACCGAGTGCACTGGAAGAATATATTTTGACATGTTAGTGGCAGGCTGCACACTGCCTTGTTGCACGGGGGAGGGGAGGGGAGGCCAATATTTGATGCTCCCCCCCCCCCAGCCCTCTTGCTTCCCACAGCCAGATAATCTGCCTTCCCACAGCCAGATAAACTGAGAGGCTCTGGCAGGGTCTTAGAGTCCCCTGATCTCCTTCCCAAAGCCCAGTGTCTCGCTTACCTGGCTTTGGGAAGGCAATGTGAGGGCTGGGGAGGGGATGTCAAACGTTGTCAAGGGCCGCCCCAAAAGCCCTTGAGGACCACATGTTGGACAGTCTTGACCTAAACTATACTGCAATGTATTGCAAATAGACAAGTTGCTTGCTTGCATTTTTTCTAATTGTAATGTTTTGGGTCTTTTCCATTTGGGTACTGTTCTGTTTTTAAAGTAGATGGTAAGTTCTTGCAATTAAAATAGGAATATTTTACTTGCTATGACTGCAACCACTTATATGTATTGCACTGGAGAGTACCTCTGCTCAAGATGATTCCCAGAATGAAATGACCCATGGAGAAAAACTCCAGATAAACCTGGGGTTGCAGGGAAATTATTAGAATAAGAAGAATGCTACTTGGCTAATTTTCATAACACTGTATGAATGCACACAATAAAATGCAAATACTCTACTGTTTTGTTGAAAACATCAGATTAATATTAAGGATGTGTCACGTGAGCTCTGAAACAAGGCAATTAAGTTATTTGTCAGAGTTTGCCACCAGTTAATTTACATAGTTAAATGCAAGACTAGTCTTTATGGCACAATGTTTCTCTTTGTTTAATATTAGCATAAATAAAAGTGAATTATGTTATTTCCCTGTGAAGCTGTACTGTATAAACAGTAGTTTATATTGCATCCTGTATGGGAAAGCACTGTAAAAGCCTGACTAACCACACTTGGGCCCGAGTAACCCCTCTAATAGCAAAGTTAAATGCTAGTCTGTGAATATCAAAGGTGTCTTTCCAGGCAACCAAGAAAGGAGAAAAGAACGTCTCCAAGGATGGTAAAGTATCCTTGCAGAAAAATAGTGTGTGGGACTCAAACCAAGCTTCCTGACAAATCCCCCAAATGTTCCTTGGCCACAGGCTGTTCCTATGTGCATGCGTTAGCTGCAAGGGAATATCCCCAGTAGCTGAAGGCAGCATACATCTGCTAGCCCTTGGCCTGAGAGGGTCAGGGAGACTGCGCATATGGCAGAAATGCCTTAGCTGAGTAGAAAGGTTCCTTTCCTTCTTCATCAACACAAAGAGCTGCCAGCTGACAGGACTCTGAGTCCTCCTGTTTGCCACTGTAAAATTATGTGCTTCACTGCTTGCTCACCTTTGCTGCCAAAAGGATTACAAGGAGAGCAGAAACAGGCAGGGCAAATTTTTATAACCATAAAGTGTGAGGGAAATCCCATACAGACCACATGAATCCCCCTCCCTAGTGCCCTTTTCATTCTTCCTGGCCCGGGTTTGCAATTGGGGAAAACACTGAACATGCTAGATACTGTTTTGTGTTTTCCCCTAGACAATGTGATTTAGCACCTGACACCCTTCTTTTAAGCCTATGTAACCTACATGAGTTGTTTAGCTTATTTTGTAGTTGTTGATTTGTTATCAGTGTTTTATAGATTGCAATTGTTTTGCTGACGACTGTTAATTATTCTGTATGATTTATGCAGGATTTGTGATGTCCTGTCATGCTATTGTTATTTATTGTTTGTAAGTCGCTCTGGGGTTCATTTGAAAGAAACGTGGCACTGAAACAGAAGAAATCAATCAAATAGTAAAGAAGTGGCTTAATTTAGTAGGCCTGTTACTTTAAGGAGCTCCAAGGCTTTTAAGAGCAGGTGTGCAAATTGGGGTGGGGAGAGAGAGAAGCAACCCAGGGCTTTGGAAGCCATTTTAATTAAGAGCTGCTGACGAGCTGAAGGAGTGGATTTCAGGGCAGACCTGGCCTACCTTGCTTTAAAGGGTGAGCCCTATTTGCCTAGTTATTATCTTTGGGGGGTGTGTGTCTTTCAAATCCACATGGAGGGAACAGCAAAATAAATTTGTGACTGTTTTCAGATTTATTCTAGAATATGCTAGAACTATGAGTCCCACCTCTGCTGGGACCAACCCCCTTCCCCAGCAATCCTGCTTTTTTGGGTAGGAGGGTTGGGGAAGCAAAAAGGATATTCAAAGTCCTGAGTTGGATGTAGACTTTGGCTTGGGAAAGTCTGCTGCTATTTGTTCGAGCTTTATCTAGTTAAGAGCTGGAGCTGAAGGAAGTTTGAACCATTCATCCCAGGTAGACTTGCTACTTTTTGTATAATCCAAGTGTAAGGGATAGGAGGCTGTGGGTTTGGGGTTTTTTGGGGTGTGTGTGTGTGTGTGTGTGTGTGTGTGTGTGTGTGTGAAATATAGGACAATACTTGCCTATTATCCTGGACTAAACAACAACAACAGCAACAAAATAATTCTTATAACCCCGCCCATCTGACCGGGTTGCTCCAGTCACTATGGGTAAGCATGGCTTCCCTGTTGGCAAGTAGCGCCTTATGTTTTAGTATCTGTCCCACGGTTTGTGTCTGATCAGGGGACTCTCCTGCAGATGGATCTGAGGGAAAGTTTTGCTTCTTCTTTTTTAAAATCAAAACTGCATAATCCATTCAAACTCCAGTTTCCCAACCACCACTGATTGGTAGGGGAAGTTCATGCCAGGGCCCTGGTGGAACCTAGTGCAAGGCAAGGCCTGCTGTCTGAGATCTTTTATCTGCACAGTCAAAGAGTTTATGAAAGCAGGATCGATGCTGTGTGCCCGAGTCTTTCCAGGGAAAGGTGGCATATTTGCAGATGAACCATACAAACAGTGGCAAGAAATTTCTGAAGTGGTGCTTCTCCCCCTCGGGAGTGATGTAGGACGTTTATGTGTCTTTGCCTGCTGTTGCCCATAACGTTTGGCATGGGGCAAAACCTTCTGGCAGCAACTCTCTCAGCACACTTGCAAACGGAAATAATTGCATGACCGTGCATCATATTTTGCTGGATGATGCACAAACAAGTATGACAACACAGATAGTTAATACATGGCGAAACATACCTCGGAATGAGATTGGTGCAACATGTTATGGGGTTGTGGATTGTTGAGTTGGTTTTGTTTTTGTTTTTTACTATGAATTTTGTGTTTTTATATTGTCATTTTATATTGTGAACTGCCCTGAAACCTGTGGGTATAGGGCGGCATACAAATTTAATAAATAATAATAATCCTTGGCTTGCTGTTGTCCAGAGACAGGAGACAATACCAGCCTGTTCCAGAGATTTATGCTGAGCAGGATTTTCTTAAAACAGCAGCAGCAACACCAAAGTAACTTTTTGAGTTGTTTACATTGTTACGGTAGCTAATTCTTAAATACCAAGTTTCTTTAGATTACTATTAAAATAAATGTTTCATTAAAAGCTTAATAACGCACACCTACTTATTTAAAATGTAGATTAAAAATGTCATTCTGTATGATTTTAAGGTGTACTTTTGAGTTCATGCACGCCCTCCCTCCATGAAAATTCATTTTTAAAAATTATGGGTCCAATAATACATGTCCTAGGATGCCAAAACCTTCCCATTAATTGTGGTGTCAAAGTGAGTGATCTCCTTTCATCACTGAACAGATTGCAAGGGAAAGAGGAACTGGAATGGTGATGGTGGGAAGAAAGTGGACAAAAAAACCCAAAACAAACTTGTGCCCTTTTCCATTCCCCTCAGCAATTTACTCTTCCTTTTCCTGCAAATTATTTGCATGACCTTCCTTGTTAATAATGTGGATGATAATGCAGCTTGAATGTAGGAAGGAAATGCTTAGCATTTTAAGATTCTCACTCTCTCAGAGCTGAATTTCTTGTAAAAATCATTGCATCAATAACTTGGTTCATCATTTTGGAAACAGTATCATCAGTGCACTTAACACTTAAGGCATAAGTGTTGAAGCAATTGCTTCAATCACTGCCAATCACCGTGTCTTTGTTCGGCTGATGAAGCTAGTATTACGCTTCATGTACATATTTCATTACGCTGTGTCTCATTGACCGCCTACTGAGAATGCTAGACATTTCCCTTTGGGATTTCATATTTCTATCCTTAGAAATGCAGAGTGTTCCAGTAAAAGCTGAGATGCAGGTTAGATGAGATATGTCTGAGAGTTTATTCTATTCTATTTTCTGTTTTACATAACTGTGCAGGCAGGAAATGGTGCATATAGTCAGGTTTGGGTTTTTTTTATTTTAAAAAAAGGAAAATTCTTTTAAGTGATGTTCCAATCATTGCCCTGTCACCACTTCTATGCACATTGAGGCATGGGTATGTTATTCTGGGTTATCAGCAAAGGTAAGGGTAAAGGTACCCCTGACCGTAAAGTCCAGTCGTGGACAACTCTGGGGTTGCTCACATTTTTTCATAGGTTTCTTGCTTTTCCTCTGTATGAGAGTCAGAATTGACATCTATTGCCATTTGTTTATGGAGCATTCTGTTATAAACAAATTTTTTCGGGATACCACTGCTCTGTAACTAGTACTTTCTGGTCCAAAGAATAGCTGCTCAATGGGAGGCATACCAAAGAATGTAGCATTCAGCCTCTTCAAGGAGAGTTGTACTGTACAGTATAGTCAAAGATATATAAACAATGCCAGGTGTGAATTGTATTTGGAGAAAGATGTCCAAAGTAAAGCACACTGTTGCAGAAGAACACATAGAGAAAAATAGTTACCGTATTTTTCCATGTATGACTAGGGTTTTTTTTTTACTAAAAAATTATGTTAAAAGGGGGGGTAGTCTTATACATGGAGGCAATCTCCTCCCATTTTCTAATTTTGAGTCCCCCAAAATAGGGGGTGTCTTATACACAGGGGCGTGTTTTACACGGAAAAATGTGGTATATTATTTATAAAGACCTCTGGGGAGTCATTTTGCTACCGGCAGTTAAGTAAATCATCTTTCTCTTTTTTAAGCTTTATTATCTGTGGCTTCATTTATATATGGCTAAGTTGCACAAAGAAAAGGGATCAGATTGAGCAAGCTGGATCCCAGTGACACTTCTTTTTCTTATGTAAATTAAATGGTGTAAAATCAAAAATTAATGAACAAAAGCATTCTAAGAAATTTCTAGTCCTCTTGTTGAACAAATGTATGACGATAAGTGTAAGAACTAGCTATGATTTGTTTTAGTTTCTATGGATTTCTAGCATCCAACAATAAAGGTGAATTGGGCCTATTGAGGTACTGTATTTTGTACAGTTATGTTCCACATAATTCATGTGTGATTTGTTTTATAGCCAGTTGTGATTATGAACGGGTGATTATGAATGTTTTATTTTATGGTTGACAAGTTCAGAAAAACAGTTGTCCTTAAACTTAGCTAAGGTCTAGACAGTGCCACCAGCATTTATTTATGAGCCCTCAAATACTAAAGTGATCAATACTATAGAAATGCCTTTATTTACGTAGCTAATGCCCAGAGTATAGAATTACATACTGGCTGCTGCATGTTCATCCCAGAATGACTTGATTTTGTCTAATAGAAATATGATCTGAAGAGAACCAGGAGTTTTCTTTTTCTTTTGCCAGATTGTATCTATGCTTGTTTTTGTTTTGTTTTGTTTCATTTTTTACTAGGCTAGCATAATTACCAGTAAAGTCTCTTAATGGGGAACAATTCACTTGCTTTCTTAAGAATAAGATCAAATTTATGTTTCTGGTTTCGTAAGACATATTGGTGGCGCTGTGGTTAAACCACTGAGCCTAGGGCTTGCTGATCAGAAGGTCAGCGGTTCGAATCCCTGTGACGGGGTGAGCTCCCGTTGCTTGGTCCCAGCTCCTGCCAACCTAGCAGTTCGAAAGCACGTCAAAATGCAAGTAGATAAATAGGAACCGCTACAGCGGGAAGGTAAACGGCGTTTCCATGTGCTGCTCTGGTTTGCCAGAAGCGGCTTTGTCATGCTGGCCACATGACCTGGAAGCTATACGCTGGCTCCCTCGGCCAATAATGCGAGATGAGCACGCAACCCCAGAGTCGGTCACGACTGGACCTAATGGTCAGGGGTCCCTTTACCTTTACCTTTTAAGACATATTAGGTTCGACAGAGGCTTGCGTCTAATGCTGGAGGAAAGGGTGGGAAGAATGCAATTTCTGCATATTCCTTTTACTGTTTCCTTCCAAAAAACCTGCTCCAGTGGACTGGGGGGCTCTCCACAACTACATGAGGTGATGCTCAGGATTACAGGGTAAAAGTGGAATTAGCGAAAAATGGCTTCCTCTATCAGAGGAATTCTACTTTCCTCTGCGAATGGAAAGAGCCCTTCCATTAAATTCAACCTTCTTATTTTTTAAAATATGTTTGTTGTGTGTAACATGCACCAGCCCTTCCTCTGGACACAGAACATTAATCCCAAACTGAAACCGTATGTAACAGGAAAAGAGGATTAGGGATAGATCTTCTGGTACTTTACTAAGATTTCCCTGGAAATCTAGACCTCATCAGTATTTTGTCACCTTACCCCACCCATCACCTTGCATTTTAGCCAACTCAAGCAACATGTAATAGTAAATCACAGCAGTCTAGTGTGTTCCCATGTTTTACTCCTGTGTTTTCCTCTCCAAGCTGTTTATGGTGATTCTGGACTATCCTGCTTTATGCTGTTCTGACATTTCCCCCAAAGCAGTGGAGAACTGAGAGAATGAATGCAATTCTGAAACTGCAGTATTGTACCTGTATTTGTAGTTTACACAGATACATTTACTTCAGTTTGGAACTTAACTTTATCTGCTGAATGATATATTTTCTTTGGGCTCAAATGATGATGATCTACCGTATTCTAAAACTTCTATTGGTCAATTTTTCAGTTGTGAGTTAAATTAGCACAGCCAGCCTTTAGGAAGTAAAGATATACAGTATCTTCTTTGGTTAATTGGGAATGTTTGAGAAAAACACACACAGTAATGTGCCAATTATGAGATTATGCAGGGCTAAGTCCAGGTTGCAGAGACCCTTTCCAGAATAAAACCATCACACATTAGAAAAGGATTTATTCGGTCTCAGTTAGGGCTGTAGGTTAGGTCTTTCCCCTAGAAGACACAATACCAATATGTTGTTAGCTATGTTGGCAGGACCTTAAATAAAAGCAACAACAGCTAAGGAACATACATACTAAAAATCTAACCTGCATTTCTCCTTTACTGTGTACCTTAGTGATTATTACAGAAACTTCAGTGTTTTGTTTTGTTTTTGCCTTTAGGTCCCAGGGGTGGTGTACTGTACTTACTCAGTATTCTGTGCCCAGATAGATTCTGCTAATAGGCCAGCACTTGGCGGAAACAGGTAGGTTCATAAACTGCTTTCTTTTTATTAGGAACGACATATAGAAACATAAGAATCTTGCCGCTCGACAGAGCATCACATACATCAGGGGTGGAGAATTCTTTTCAGCCAAAGGAACACATTCATTTCTGACCAGCCATTGGGGGGGGGGCACATACCAGTGTGGGAAGGGTAAGAGCGAAAACTAGCTGGAGAAATGAATATAACTGTTACTTCTGTATGTAGGCTGCTTTCCACAGAAAATCATGCTCCCCTTTTTATTCTCTATCCTGTCAAGCAAGAGGAACTATCATAGTTCAAAACACATTCCAGCCAGCAACGTGCAAGGAGGGTATGAAGCAAGGTGGGTAAGGGGTTGGTCTTTTTGACAGAGGGCCTCTGGATAGAGGAGTTGGTGTTGCCTGAGGAGAGTCCCAAGGGTCAGGCAGAGAGGCCTAGAGAGCCACATTTAGTCCCTGAACCTGAGTGTCCCCTCCCCTCTCATACAAGTCTTACCACTCATTCAGATGCTTCTTTCTCACATACATGTGTTGGTATAAACCACACCAGACAAGTATCAGAGAGGAAACTAAGCTGTTCTGTTACATAAAATGGATAAGATGCATGAAGCGACAATTCCCTGTTTATCTTTTTTTAACTTCACCTTTGTCAAATTTCAGAGGCTCTCTAAGTTTATTTTATGGATTTATAAAGATCTGCTTTATCTGTGCCATGAAATATTGATAGTGCAAGATAGCTTTGCAATACCATTGTAGTTCATTGAGGGAAAGTCAGAACCTCAGCCAACTGGACATATTTATGTTCTGTGGGAGCCTCTGTACACAAAATTGGAGAGTGGTGAAATATATCAAAGTGAGCCAAGCAGCTTTTGTCTTCTCCCCTGGTAACTGACTAGCAGGCAGGAAGCAGAGGCAAAGAATATATGGATAGTTTTCACAGTGGAAGAAAGTAATCAGCAGGGCCCCTTAAGGATCAATATCCCACAAGGATCTGTACTGGGAAAAGTTCTATGTAATTCATAAATAATCACATGTCAGGAGTGAGGCAACCATATACTGTATTCAAGTGTTAGCAAATTATTCAGAAGGTGAAAATTGATGCAGAGTGCTGACTGCTCAGTTGGTTAAAGTATGGTGTTGACAACACCAAGGTTGCAGGTTCAATCCCCATAGGGGATAGCTGCATATTCCTGCATTGCAGGCAGTTAGAATAGATGATCCTTGGGATTGCTTCCAGCTTGATGTTTTATGTTCTAATTTGTTGGAAGCCAGCCAGAGTGGCTGGGGCAATGCAGTCAGATGGGCAGCATATAAATAATAAATTCTCTGAGACAATAAAGTCAGATTTTTGTATATGTACTGTTAGGATGTATGCTGGCTGTGACTTTCTATGCAATACACCTTGGGGTAATGATGAAATGATCCATGGAAATGCCAGCTTTTGTGTTCATTCATTGCTATGGATTATTAGGAAGGGATCTGAAAATAAAACAGCTAGTGTCATGATATAGTCTTTATAATATATATATTTTGCAGCCACATTTGGAATACTGCACACAGTTCAATCACTCCATCTCAGAAAAGGATACTGAAGGACTAGAAAGGGTTCAGAAAGGGTAATGAAAATGACCAAGAGGTTGGAGCATCTTTTCTGCAAGGGAAACCTCCAGCATTAGAGACCCCTTAAAAAAAAACACACACAAACATGCTCATAGTTTAAAAACAACTTATGGTGTGGATGAAATTAATATAATGCAGATATTTCCCCCCTTTCTTAATAACACTTGTGGTTGATAGTAGATTCAAGACAGACCAAGAAAGTACTGTTTGACACAACACTTACATAGAACCTGCGGAATACACTTTCACAAGATGTGGTGGAAGCCACTAGTTAAGGTAAATATCTGGTGGAAAAACAATAGGGCAGGCATGTCCAAAGCCCATTTTGGGGCCCGCCGGTCAGCGTAATCTGACCCCTGTGGCAGTTTATTTCCTGGGGCAAAATCCGAAGAAAACCTCAACAACTCCAACCCTAAAAAAAAGCTCAACAACTCTGGCCCCCACAGCCCTTCACTTCATCAAATCTGGCCCCCTTTGAAAAAAGTTTGGACACCACTTCAATAGGGAGAGGCTTGTGGTCTTCCTGGAAGTATCTGGCTTGTCTCTGTTAGAAGCAGGATGGATGTTGAACCAACTGGACTATTTGTCTTACTTAGAAGATCTAGCTGCTAATTCTCCACCAAAAGGGCCTAAAATGCATGGCACTATTACCTAATCAGATAGTCATGTACTGACATCCATGTGCCTGAGCCTCGTACTACATGGTTAACTCACTGAGATTAATCAACAAGTAGATCTCCAGATGACAAGTATCTTGGGTAATAAGATTTGACGAGGATGTTGAGGTGAAGTGAATGTTTGCATGGCTTGCAGCAGTGCTTCCTGTTTAAATGCAATACAGAATTCTGTGAACAGGCTCAGCTAGCCCTCTGTAATTTGTAGTGCAAAACATGTGCTAATATGCGGAGTGTTGATGCAGTTTTCTTTAAAAGAAATTTATGAAAATGGACTAGTGTCATGAATTAAAAATTCTCCCACAATCAGATTCAGGAGGTTGCAAAACATTTCCTAATGAACAATTCACTTGTGCATTTATTCCCTCCTGCCCCCTCTGTTATCACCTTCTCCCCTGGGTCGTTTATGTGATTTATTACTTTTAGTTCTGAACTGAAACCTGGAGAGCTAAAGAATCAGAGTGCGTTGTTTTGAATAAAAGTATTGCGCGGACAGGCGGAGTCCCCCAGGCAGCCCCTGAGCGGAAATAATGACACAAGACAACGTTCTATGGGATTAAAATTGGCCACAACTTTATTAAGAATTCAGATGTAGGGAGGCCTTGGCTCAGGCACTGGGCGTATATCCTTCCCAGCCCCCACTCGGGGATCTGGGTAATTTCAGGGTTATCCAGCATGTGTAGGGGTTGGGCTAGCTCTGGAGAACATATGTTCAAGCAGATAGCCCGCCCTCCTCGATCGCTGGAGGGGGAGGGCAATGACAGCCTCTGGGCATATGGTCAATGCCTCCCCCTAGCCCCATTTACAGGAACCCTGTTATCGCCACCGCGATGGGGGCGGGGGGTCACCGCCCCCAGGCCCCCCTTTTATGTAGATGACTAAAGGATTCTGCCCAAGGCCTGCAGGCTGCTTCCTGAGAATGACTCTGCTTCTGCTGTGTGCACTGTAAGGTTACCTCCTACCTGGCCAATCCCCCCAGCAATGCCTCCCCAAGCTGAATTGGACAGGTAACTGTGTGGGCGGAGGCCACCAATATTCAGCCCGGGAAGGCAGCGCCGGCCTCCGAACTTCTAGGGCTGCCCCAGGGATCCCAGGGGCCTGTGTGTGACTGCGCAAAATGCGCCTCCCCTTTTATGTGGGGAACGGTCATTATTCAGTCTGAACATTAAATAATTGTGACACTCAGAAAAAGTTTCTTTCAGGAGGGTGGAATCCTGCTTTAAGCAGGAGGGAGCACAGTTTTCTTGCCTTTATTTCTTTGTATTTAGTTAGATTGCCCACATGACTCTGACTTTTCAAGATGTGAAAATGATTTGTTCCTTGATGTGCACATTGTTCCATGCAATACACAAGCAGGGGGTGGATGCTAAAAATAAAAATCCAAGTCCTCTGTCCAGAACACATACAGTCTGTCATATAAATAAATCGCACACGTTATTTAGATGGGCATGATTTTGCTGAAATTATCTTCTTTAGTTGCAGAATTGCAAACTTCAGTTCAGCTCATGGCTACCCAATAGTGGTGGCAGCATGACACTTCTACTAAAAATGAGGATTGAGGAACATGCATGATTTATAAATTTACTCTTCATTGCTCATGTACACAATGCTACTTCACAGTAATGGTTTTGTGTGTCCTCAGTGCCTGAAGCAGAATTGTGTCTTATCACAGTGGCACTGAGAAAAGAAAATTTCTTTTGTCTTCTGCTGCAGAACTCCATAGATCTGCCCTAGAAAGCTTTCTGAGATCATCTGAGAGCTGAAGCTGAAGCCTAGAGATGGGCAGATCTCTCTGATAAATCTTGCTAGTCTTACTGTTACTTTTTGCTACTTTGTAGATGTTTTGCCAGAGCAGAAAGGTTCAAATTCATCTGGCAATGTATCTTTAGAGGTGCAGAGCTCCCCTATATTCATCAGGTTTTTTATTTTCATCACTTGAAATTATTCTGATTTCACCTGAGCAGCCACCCCCAAACTCGTTTTGGATCAAATTCAGGGGGAACTTGATAGAATGTATTATGTATTTGATTTTTTCATGTAAGCTGTTTGGACACCAGCTCTTAACCCTTTCCCATCATGGAAGTGTAGAACTTCCTGTCGGCATTTGGTCCTATTAACATATTGGCTAAACTCACTCATTTGTCATTCAGAGATCTGGTAACCTCTAGGCTAGATTACAGTGGTGCCTCGCTTAACGAATGCCCTGCTTAACGAAATTTCCGCTTAACGAAAGGATTTTTCGAGCGGAGGTTACCTCGCTAGACGAATGCGTTTTACGAAAAATTCGTCTAGCGAATCGCGGTTTCCCATAGGAATGCATTGAAATTCAATTAATGCGTTCCTATGGGCAAAAAAAAATTCAAAAAAAAATTCAATGCATTCCTATGGGATTCGCTAGATGATTTTTTCGCTATAAGAAAAGACCCGTGGAACGAATTAATTTCGTCTAGCGAGGCACCACTGTATTACAGTGCATTATAGATAGGGCTGTTTCTGAAGATGTTTCAGAAACTTCAGCTGGTGTAGAATTTGGCAGCTGGGCTGCTCACTGAGGCAAGACAGTTTGAGCATATTACACCGATTCTGACCTAACTGCAATGGCTGCCAATTAGTTTCTGGACCCAATTAAAAGTGCCTTAAACGTATACTGTAAAGCCTTAAACGGCTCAGGACTGCAATACGTCAAGGACCACTTCTCCCCATCATCATCTGAGGCCCTTATTTGTGTTCCTCATCCATGAGAATGGGCCTTTTCTGTGGTGACTCCCCATTTGTGGAATGTTCTCCTCACAGAAGCTCACCTGGTGCCTTTATTACATATCTTTAGGCACCAGGTGAAAATGTTTCTCTATAACCAGGCCTTTGGCTGAATAACGTTCTATATATAATAATTTAAGGAAAAACAAGATATAAAGCAGCATGCTGCATTATTAAGTGATTATGTATTATTATTTATTTAATTTCTATACTGCCCTATACCCAAGGGTCTCAGGGCAGTTTGACCTTCATTGTATGGCAGCTACCTGAGTTCAGTGTAATTATGCTGAAGAAGAAAATGTCAGGTAACTTCTGATGAGGAAGTGAAAGAATAATTCCATACTGAAAAATCCCTGTTTTTATTCATTTAGAAAGCACATACAGCAATGAATGGGGAAGTAGTAGAGAGAGATGCAAAATAGGTGACCATACAAATCATTTCAAAAGTAAAAGTGAGACGTTTCCTGGGTGATTTGTAGTACATCAGTCTTATGTGAGTTCTGAATCTGCTGTACCACCTTGAGATTAAAAAAGGGGAAATCACACTGAATTTCTGAGATGTAAGCTGTCTCTTTTTAAAAATCCCTCCATACAATTGACTGGTAGGCATCAAAAGTTTTTCGCTTTGCCTTTTACTCCAGATCTCTTTCATGGGGAAAGTTGAATTCATTCAAGCCATGGTTTCTTTTCTCAGTGTCCGCCTCTGATGACAAGTAAGGATACTTGTGAATGACGACCGCCCTTTAGTTCTTGTCCTTTTCTTTAATTTCTTCTGGTGTTTGAGTGAAATTCCAAGTTCCTCCATTATGGCATTGAAAGAAAGACACTAGTAGAAGGTGGGAGATGGAAAAATAATTAAGAATTACATTTAGCACAGATTGTCACCCTATTTTGCACAATTAATTTTCAACTAGATTCTGGACGTACTAACTGGGAAGTTTGAGTATCTCAGTTCATTGAGTTAGATTTCTTCCACTATTACTGTGAATTTGCAGAATTGAATTAGGGGTGTGATGTGTAAAGGATTCTTTATGACCCCAGAAATTGTAAATATTGGTTGCTTCTTTATTGAAATGTGTATGTCCCAATGCTGGGAATCTGCCTAATTGGCATTACACAGAAATAAGGGTTGCAAAAGAGTAGAATCACATATTTAATAATACCCAGCCTCAGATGGAATTCAGGTTGACCCTTAAAAATCTAAATGAGGATAACCAAGATTTGTTGATTTAGCAGACTTATAACTTGCATCCTACTGCAAAGTCTTGCCAGTTAAAAAAAACTATTAATCAGCATACATTTTAATCTAAATAGCACTGAGCCAAAATATTACAAAATCAATACTTTGGAGCAAAATGGTGCTTGTGCTGTGGTGGGTTTCTGAAAACCCTGAACCATGCATTTAATTTGTTATTCTGCAGCTGTTTTCAAACTTTGACTCCACAAGAGAAGTGAGCCCCATCAAAGGACTGGAAGAAAGGGAAGCACCACCACATTGATTAGGCAACCAGATGAATTTTGCTATTTTCCTTTGCTGTGCTGCAGTGACTCACCAGGTTCAGTTGAGTGCAAGAAGAGAGGGAATCAGCACAACATTGCCTAAGTAATGCAAGGAAATACCCCTTTCACTCTTGTCACCAGCGCAATGAGTGAACTCTCCCACCCTTGAAGACTCCTCTGAATAACTGACAAAGGGAGGCAGCAATGAAGCTAGGATTGGGACCTCAGCTTAGTACAAATGTTTGGGCTAAACTTGCACGTCCTGATCAAAATCCAAGTTTTGGGATTTTAGCTAGTTCATTACCATGGACTTCAACAGAACAAAATCAGCTTACACCCAAGTACTTAGTCTTATTTTGGTTGCTCATTATATTGCTCACCACCTGCTCTATCTCATTGTCATTTTGTCCCTTACTGTACATTTTGCCCCTTACTGTACCAAAAAATGTAGTCAAAATTCTGTCTTTTGTGTTGAACTTTTTTCATGCTTTTTTCAGCATGACCAAAATGCAATAGCAAAAGGCTTTTCTAAAGCTTTATTTTCCTGTTTAAGTCTGTGTCATAAACTGAAAAGTAGGGAGCAAGACGAATGCTTGTTTTCTTTCTTTCAAAGAGTGACTAGAACTTCTTAGATAAGTTTCATGCTTGAACAGTTTAAACAGGAACGTTTTAAGCAGCAACATATCACTGTAGTGGTGAGAAGTAACAAAGAAATAGATTAACAGTAATAAACATTTGTGGGCACCCAGATTATATAGCCAAGTGCCAATACCAGAAGCCGAGTTCTGAAACCCATGTACAATTTTTTTTCCTTTTTCGTCTCAAGAATTGCAATCAATTGTTCTTTTGTAACAATGAGACTAAATTGCAAGAAAGAAACTGGAAAGGACTCGAGCTATAATTTACTGAGCCTGTTGAGGTATGTAGGAAGACTTCTAGGCAGCCAACAGGGATTTCATTCTTTCCCTTCCCATATACTACACTGAAATGGGAGTTTTTAGTTCCTTTGTTTAAAAACAAAGAAACAGATTGTGAAGATTGCTATGCTGGAAGTGGTGTTTTTCTTTAAATTCTAGTCTATGTCATGCATGGACAGATGGACAACAGAAATTATTGCTTGCGGTGAAAAACCACAGCTCATTGAAACTTACCTGAAACCCTCAAAAGCTGCTGCCAGCCAGTGTAAAGAATGCTGAGCTTGATAGATCAGTTGTCTGATTCAGAATGAGTCTGTTTCCCACAGAATATGGGAAGGAAGGTATCTCAGAATGTTTAATTAGCGTTTGCTTTTCAGGAAAGGAAGAATTTAAAAATAAATCCAAAAGCTTAGAGCAGGAGTGGCTATTCTTAGGGCCTGCTGATGTTGCTGGACTACAACTCCCATAATCTCTGACACTTGGACATGCTGCCTGGGCCAACTGAAGGGCCACAAGATACCCATTGTAGAAACTGTTCTGATCATGTGGGAACAAGGGGGGGGGAATGGAGTACATCTGAAATGCTCTATGTCAGAATTGTAAGGAAAATGGAGATGGAAAGGTATCAAAATTTTCAGTAATACGCTCAAATTTATCTTAATTGGATAAATTAGAGTTTCTGTTTTGTTTTAAAAACAACCAATGAGCAGTGTCCATGTCTGTAAATAGTAAAAATAAAAAAGACACATCTGCTATAATCTAGAGATAATGAGCTGTATGTAGGGTTGCCAGACTCAATAGAGGACAGGACTTCTGTGCCTTTAATTGCCCTGCTCTCTTTTGAGTCTGGAAACCTTAAAGAGAAACCAGCAGACCCTTTGTTTAATTTCCAAGCAAAGGGTCTGCTGGTTTCTCTTTAAGGTTTCCAAACTCAAAAGAGAGGGCAATTAAAGGCACAGAAGTCCTGTCCTCTATTGAGTCTGGCAACCCTAGCTGTATGTGGGGAAAAGGCTGTTGTGCATCTGTCAGCAAATGGTTGTGTGACTCTGGTACCACTCATATTGAAAATCCATGAACTATATAATGTGCAAGGGCAAAGTCAGGCTAATGGGTTGCCTGGTCTGCTGCCAGATTGATTACACGGGAGCTGAATGCAAACCTCATGTGCAAGTTGCATGCCTGTCAGAAATACATCCAACATGTCCATTGACTTGTTTTCTTTCCTTTGCCAAGATTCTTTTTTTATAACATGGAATTTATAAACAAGATACAAAGGTAAAGTGAATACAAGAGAAAACAGTGAGTCATTGATACACAGCTTGTAGCCATGGTTTAGTTAGCTTACAGAACATGGAAGTCAAGGAGAGTATAGAAATGTTGATCAATTGGCGATGGCATAAATTGGAAGCAGAATTCATAAAAGTATTGCTCTAAATTAAATTAAATTAAATTATTACTCTGCTGCCTTGGGCCAAACTGATGGTTACATAACAGGAGGAAAGTGCAATGTTGTGTAAATAAAGGGAATGAGCATTTAGGACCATAATTTGAAGTAGTCAACCGATGACACCGTGTCATTCCTTGAATCTTATTTTAAACTAAAAGTTTTGTTGATGTCTAAGGTTACAATTCTGATCACAATAACTTTCCACTCAAATCAGCTTAGCTCTGAAATAGAAGCAATGATAACTGGGGTGTAAGTTTGTGAGCAGTTTTAAAGTTTAACAAGTTGCCTAAGTGTGTTGTGAAATCTTTGTCCTTAGTGGGTTCCCAGTAAGTCCTGGACCTACTGCAAACATTGTCAACTGTGGAAAGTGAAGAATTTTAAGGAGGTGGAGAGAGACAAATTATGAGTGATATTTACTCGAGTAGATGCATTGAAAGGAGTGGCTCAAACAGAATCATGTCCATTCCAGTGGGTCTACTCTGAGTAGGGACACAGGTGGCACTGTGGGTTAAACCACAGGGCTTGCCGATCAGAAGGTCGGCAGCTGGAATCCCCATGACGGGGTGAGCTCCCGTTGCCCAGTCCCAGCTCCTGCACGTCAAAGTGCAAGTAGATAAATAGGTACCACTCCGGCGGGAAAGTAAACGGTGTTTCCATGTGCTGCTCTGGTTTGCCAGAAGCGGCTTTGTCATGCTGGCCACATGACCTGGAAGCTGTACGCTGGCTCCCTCAGCCAATAACGCGAGATGAGTGCTGCAACCTCAGAGTCGGTCACGACTGGACCTAATGGTCAGGGGTCCCTTTACCTTTAACTTACTCTGAGTAAAACTTTGTTGACCACAACTCTACAATATTTATACTGGCTATAGTACAGATGATAGGTGAGATTTCAGTTTTTAAAAATGGGCTCTGCAAACACAGTTCCAGGTGCTGGATCAGGGAAGGGAAACAGCTGGTGCAAGCAGTTTCCCATTCTAAATGCATGGGAGCATGCTTTCACACATGTAATGGCCCCAACTGGATTGAGTGTATTTATGAGTTTGCAAGATAGCATTGCATTTTGCCCAAAACATTCTCATAACTGTATTTGGAAAATACAACACGGCTGAAGCACAAAGTAAGGTTAACTAATTGAAGTGATATGAAAATGGACAGTGTTATCAGATACAGTGGTACCTCGGGTTACAAACACTTCAGGTTAAAAACTCCGCTAACCCAGAAATAGTACCTCGGGAGAACTTTGCTTCAGGATGAGAACAGAAATCGTGCTCCAGCGGCACGGCGGCAGCAGGAGGCCCCATTAGCTACAGTGGTGCTTCAGATTAAGAACAGGAATGAATTAAGTTCTTAACCCGAGGTACCACTGTACATTATGATACTATACTAGAGTAATTTGGAAATCGGATTCATTACTGGCTTGTGAAGTCTAGATATTTTATGACAAATAAATACTGCAATTTATTTGGTAAATTCTATCAATTGGATTTTAGTTAGAAATATATGATTATTTTTTTTCAAAATCTTGACTTCACAGACACAAAGCTGTCAGGAAAGAATGGAACTGTCTGTATCCGTGGGGGTAGTTCTCAGAAGTCAACAGGCACCTGAAAGCTTATGATTGGATAAGAAAGAACAGCATTGGCTTTTAGTGCAGGATAAAACTTATTATCTAAAACCCTCGGTTTCAGGTGCTGGTACTCTAATTAGTTCTGCCAGGATATAATGCAAGCAAATTCGTCTTACCTGAAAATGCTGAATCATGCAAAAAGAATGGTAAAAATTTATTGACCCCAATCCAAAAACAGATGTAAGCAGCAAGGCACATTACTGGTGATCCAAGACAACAGACCTTGCAATGTAGATAGGAATTAATATCCTCATAAAAGAGAATGGGAATGTAGGCCTGCTCCAAAACAATGCACTGTGGATAGGGATTACATCTGATGTGCAGGAGCCCTTTCCTATGTATCTTGTATTTTACCAAACAACAGTTATTAATTATAACATTCTGTTACGCTGGCATTTAGAATGCATCTTTAACTATATCAGTTCTCAGGATGACTGGAGAATCATCCAACAGTTTGAACATAAAGCCTTGGTAAGGTAAAGGGACCCCTGACCATTAGGTCCAGTCGTGACCGACTCTGGGGTTGCGCGCTCATCTCGCAATATTGGCCGAGGGAGCCGGCGTACAGCTTCCAGGTCATGTGACCAGCATGACAAAGCCACTTCTGGCGAACCAGAGCAGCACATGGAAACACCGTTTACCTTCCCGCTGTAGCAGTTCCTATTTATCTACTTGCACTTTGATGTGCTTTCGAACTGCTAGGTTGGCAGGAGCTGGGACCGAGCA
Source organism: Zootoca vivipara (assembly GCF_963506605.1). Lineage (NCBI taxonomy): Eukaryota > Metazoa > Chordata > Lepidosauria > Squamata > Lacertidae > Zootoca > Zootoca vivipara. The sequence continues at coordinate 52,605,071 of NC_083279.1, read as the reverse complement.
ACGGGAGCTCACCCCGTCACAGGGATTCGAACCGCTGACCTTGTGATCAGCAAGCCCTAGGCTCAGTGGTTTAACCCACAGAGCCACCTGGGTCCCCTTGGTAGAAAAAGCTTAAAAGAAGTATTTTAGACACTCAAGTGGTAGGTATGCCTAGTAGGATTTTTCTTTTTTAATTTTTGAAAAGCAGTCCATGATAACATACCAGAACCTGCTTTTGAAAGTCCTCTCACTTTCAAAAGCCATTTTCTATTTTCTATAAGAAACTCTAGCCTAGAACTGACTTTGACACAGTGGGTAGTATTCAACTAAATAGTTGTGCTGGCAGAAGGATTAGCAAGTGTAAAGGGGGTTCCCTCCCTTCCCTACATTCTCTACTCAAATCTGCTTCAGAGGTTGGGGTTTTTTTTGGGGGGGGGAACCCAGAAGAGATTTAGAGAGGGGCTGTGGAGAGGAAAGTTCCATTGTGAAGAAATCCTTGCGCTGATTTAGCTTAGTGCTGTGTTGAATACAACCCACCATGTTCTTTGGATTCCATCCAAAATATGGTTTCCTGCTAATGTACATTGTTGAAGAGGTATGCCTTAGGTGCACACACCTTTGCTTTACTGTAACTATACAGTATGGATTGAGGGTTGTGTTCGAATCCCTCGTTCCTCCCGAATTAATTTGCCACAGTCTAACTCCGTAGATAAGGTAGTCCCAGAAGTGGAGTTGGATGGATGAGTTTGCTTGCACTGCAGTCCATAAAAGAAACAAAAGGCCTTTTCGCATGCAGAAAGGAAAAGATGGAAGAAAGAAAAATAAAGATAATAATGGTTAAGCAAACCAACAAGAAAGTTTAAAGTAAGAATGATACCAAAACTATAGGACATGGGAAATGAAAACTGTCAAAAATATGAAAAATTAATGGCCCCTCCAGGCAACCTGTTTATTGAGCATTCATTAAGATTTTCTTGCACAAAGCTTATGTGGGGGATTGATTACTGAGCATTCATCCTGATTTGCTTGTAGGGTGTTTGTATGTCTTCCTGTTTGTTCATTCTATACTTTTCACTGTATTTCCCTATCTCTTTCCAAACAACAAAAATCATTTAAAAATGGAGTTGTTGTGAAAGAGCCCTTTAATCCACGGTTCATTAAGCAAACCTAAACTTCCAGTGTGTGCTTTAATTCCTGCCGCAAAATAGTGGCAGTCTGGAGGTGCCATAAGTTAACCTTTGAAGATCATGTATATTTGTACTTTAGATTATTAAATGTTCATATTTTCAAGAACCAAGCAATCTGTACGAATGCTTTACCCTTCACAGTTCTCTTAATTATTTGAGAAGATAGAAGAGTAGAATAATACCCATATTACCATTCATCAGGGATGCATATGAGATTTCCTCCGAGATTCTGGAGTTTTGAGTTACCTGAACTTTTTAAAAGAGTGGCAGTGATGTGTTACCAATCCACCATTTTTCTGGGTTTGATTCTCTGACTTCTCAAAATTCTGCACATGCAGAGAGTTTGATGCCATATGTAGCATGTACTTCCACCCCCCCCCCCAATTTCTGCTGACACCATGCAAAAAGGAATCTTGATAAGATTAGCATGTGTACATTGATTAAATCAGAGTGCAAAAAGGAATCCTGATGACCATTAACATTTGCACATAATCTCATAATGAAAACAAAGAAGAAAGTTATGCCAACATTAATTTTCTAAAATTTTCAAGGTAATTTTTAAGGCAGACAGGGCAGAACCTACCAACCTACATAATAAAATAGGGGCAGCTGCTCATCCATCCCTGCTCTTTACAAGTTTCTGCCGTACAGTGAGTTGATTTTACATAAATATGATATGTATTATGTCAGAATTCTCCTCTTGTGATGCACAGAATGCTGCTCTGTACATAGTAGGAGTTTATCAGTTCCACTGAAATGAATGTGTTGTTTCTTACTGGCTTCAAGTCTGTAGCTAACAGATGCCGCCCAGCAAGCACTTTTCTTGTGCAGTCCCCAGTCATTTCAGCAGAATTTGCATAGAAGCAACTGACCTTTGCTGTATTATATAGTTGCTCTAATAACAAAGCGACCATCTATCAGGCAACTCGCCATGCATTATTTGCTAATTTTAAAGTAAAGATGTTCCAAAGGTAGGTTTATAAATATAGATTTCAAAATAGCAGGCTGATCCTATCCTTAGTGGTTCAGACATACAGACCCTCAAAGCCATAGTGGCTGCATCAGCCTCCTGCATTACTCGAGCAGAGCTGGAAAGCTCTCTCTGTTGCTGCATAGCAAAGGAAACACCCATGCTATAATCTCAGGATTGGCCACGGCTTTTCCAGAAGTACAGTATTGAATTGAAGCCACTCTGGCAGCTTTTAGGATGGGCATGTCAGCAACACATTGTAACCTCTCTGTTTGAGTAGCAGGTGCTGAGGCACTGTTCTCTTGTACTGCTGTTGGGAATTTAGCTCTCGATCATCTGCTTTGGTGTCATTATAGGGTGTCCCAAATCAACTGGTACATACATTTCCAGCTGGAAATACAGCAAGACTACATCCAGAGCTGAATATTTCTGCCTTATTTCCTTCCAAGCCAGCCTATGCTTGCTTTCCGACAATAAAACAACAACTGTGCGCAACATTGACTGTGCCAAAAAGTTCTGCACAGTTTTGCCAAGTATTAAAAATTGGATGGAGCCCTTGGTACTTCCCTCTCCTCATTAACAAATGTACACAAGGCAGTGCCAGAAAGTCTGGCAGACTGTTAGTGGAGGAGTTTGACTCATAGAGCCTATTCTAAAGCTGAGATTCCTATGGGAGCTCTCACACTGAAATGCCAAAGCCTGCAAAAACCTAACCTGGGTCTTGACCTGCTTCTTAGGTAGTAGGTAGCTTAAGTGCTGCATTCTGCCTTGCAATGAAGCAGTTACGCAGAAAGAGGCAAGTACTGTATTGCCAGGTCACAACATAACCTTGACAGCTGCTGCTGGCAAATGACCCTGTATACAAAGATAGTCTTTTGGAATCTATGGAGAGGGAGCAGTTTTGGGGTTCAGTCTCTCAATCTCAAACCACATGCGAACACAATTTTTTACCATACAGACCCACTCAAACTCGACCTACCTGTTCAATGTCACTGTTTTTCCTTGATTTGTAAATAAATTCTCCAATAGCTACAAACACAGAAAGAACAAGTCCTGCTGCAAGCACTATAAAGATGCCCCCAATGTTCTCCACACCAAGGGCACTGGCTTCTTTGCTGTCCTCCTCTGGGCAACCATTGCCTCGCCACCACTTCTCCTTCATCATGTGCAGCTTTCCTTCCTCTTGTAGCTGGAGAATGGCAATAGTGATTTTGTCTCTGTAAGGAGAGCCTGGGCAGGGTGGGAGGGAAGCAAAACAAGAAGGATTGAATATGACATTCAGGCAAGAGCACAGGCAAAAGTAGAGTTACCAGTCTGATCCAGCTCTTTGTATAGCTGTAGTAGTAGTAGTAGTATTAATAAGTTGACATTATTAAGAGCACTAAAATATACAGTGTGCATTCAAGGCATCCAGAACTAGACTTTGTCACAATGTTACTTATGCTGGTTACTCATATTGCTTGTTATACCACGGAATGGGCAATAGTTCATTTTAATCTTTTTGAATCTTGGTGATTTCTTTGTTCAGCCATTGATCTCATGGCTTAGTAGGACTTTGACCTGAGATCCAACTTTCTGTTCATTGGATAACACTGCTCTTTATCCCAAAGGAAAGTTGTATTACAGCCAGACACCTAAACCTTTAATTTATTCAGCACTAATCAGACCTTAATCACAGATAAAGTTCTTGGTGTTAAGAGTTCAATCCTGAAACGTGCTTATTATAAATGTAGAAAGTGCCTTGGAGTTTTGGTTTTCCAACTCTTCCATCTATATAGAAGAATATTTTCCTAATATTTGGACAAAATATACTTTTCTATCCATTCCTATAACCAACACCTCCTGTTAGTGGCAAGGCTGACAAAGTTGCCACATGTCTGTAAATCCTGGAGAAACCTGACTTTCCCATCAGTCATCTTGTGCATTTGTTTTGTTGTTGTTGGCAGTTTAACAACAAAGATAACACTGCAGAGCAAAAATGCAAGAAAACATTTGAGTTTGTTGACTTTGCAATCATTGTAGTTTATGAAATATTTTAACTTTCTTGCTTGTTTCAATTGTGTGGATGACGTTGAGATTATTGATTTCACCATAAACACATATATATCTTCCCAAATCTTTCTTTAAATTCATATTAATCATATAAGAAACCTCTTATAACTACATTTCCCAGCTGTATTTCTGATGCATACGTTCTCCCCAAGGAGCTACCATCTGTTCTAATTTATTCCTCCATTGTTTGGGGCTTGAAGCATAGAATCTTTATCACTGCCCTGAAATCTTTACAGTGCATCAATCATTATCTTGGAACTTTTGCATTTTCTCCTGGGGGCAGTGGTTGATGACTGCTGTCATGAAAGAAATTCAAATACAGTCTGGAACATTAGTCAAAATGCAACAATACTTTACAAATTAAGAGAACTTGGATAAACCTGGTCTTAAAGGCTAATCTAGAATCCTAATATTAAAAATCAGCAGCATTAAACTGGAATGATGAACTGACACAATTGTTCAAATTTACTGAAATTATTGAAAGTATTTATTAGTCATATTAAGGTTGTAGCCCTACACATGTGGAGAACATGGCCCAGAGGGCTCCCCTAGAATTACTCCCTTTCATGCAAAACATGCCATTGTTGTGCTAGGTGTGGTCCAATGTACCCAGATGACTGGGGCCTTGCTGGGCTTTCCCTAAGAGGCCTTGTGCCTGGCTTTACTCTTGCTTTTTCTGAGAGCAGCCTGCATATTGTCAATCTGGAGAAGAATAAGCTGCTAGATGTTGCAAGGAGAGGCCTGCACTTCCCATGAAATCTACTCTTTCCTCTATAGGACCAAGGAAACTGAGGAGCAATTATCTGGCGAGTGCCAGGCATGGTTTCAAAGTATAGAAGGGGAAAGGAAAGTGTCCCCCTCAAACTAATCCCCCTCAAACTAACCAAAAGAAACTGTCCCCCTCAAACTAACCACCTCCATCTATAACTTCTTCTGATGAAAAAGGCCCCAGCCTGGCTGCCCTAGTAGCCCACCTTGGTGCCTTAAAAAAGGCAAGCACAGTTGAGGAAGCAAAAATAGCTGGTAGGGAAAGAGGGCAGGGAAATGCTGAAAACTACCAGGTCAAAGCAATTGATCTTGCTGCTGCTGAGGCCTGGGTTTTAGTTGAACCTCTAAGGGAGAAAAGTTCCAACGATTTGGAATGCCTCTTCATTTTTTCTCATTAAAATGAGAAGAGGATATAAAATAATATAATAAAATAATATAAAATACCAGAGCTCTTGCAAAGCAGTGAATGTGTCAGATAAAACGGATTTTAATTTATCTATCACAGTCTAGCTGTCACCACTGATATTCATATACTTCTCACCAATGGGAGTTCCTACGCCATAACCTTTGGAATCAATGAGCCCTCCAATCTGGGTGAGATTACAGTTCCTCTGAGTGACGTATTCTATGCTGGTTGATTCCATCAGCAGAGCGTAGTCGGTGGTGAGCACACGCTGGATTCCCTCGTCATTGTTCTTTACCAGCGCTGTCTGCTGCCTGCTGCTCATGAATGCCCACATTTTCTCATATGTTGATATTTTGGATTTCTAAGAACAGAAGTCATAAGTGTCAGAAATAGATCCTACTCACACACTTTTAAAAAAACAAAAACACCCTCACATGGCTAGTTGGCATCAGCTCTAGTTGTTGAGTGTAGGAGAATCTTTTGAGAATTGGGAATCTTTTCCATTCAGATATATTTTGCTATATTTTGCTGGTGGCGCCAATCTATTTTGGGCTGCTTGTGCAATGGAGGGTTCCTTTGCAGACTGAGCAGTATGGCTTTGAGCAAAGATCTTTGGGTTTGGCAATGGAACAGTGCAGGTCACACACAGTTTCCCGCAGCTATTCCGATACGAATATCGGAATATCATTTGTTTTCTCCATTCACATTTACTATCTAGTTCAATAAAAATTGTCACCTGATAATGCAACCAATGTTGGCACCATCTTACCTTGAAGAAGGTCATAGTCGAGCCATCTCTAACAGCTCCGTATTCTATCTTAGTTTGCTTTGCCAGATCATCTGCAGAATCAATGGGGGATTCCATTCTCTCGACAGTCAAGAAGGCGGCCAAATTAGCAGTGTAGGATGAGATTATGATCAAGGTGAAAAACCACCATATTCCTCCAACTATTCTGGTGGAAAGAGCTTTTGGCATGAGCTCAGATCCTATATAACACCATCAAAACATTTGTATTAAAATAGGCTGAAAGAAATGTCAAACTAGTTCTACGGACTTACGTTTGGAACATGCTAAATGTATAAACAACAGACTACAATGATTTGATGCAATAATCGCAGACATACAGAGTTAACACTAAACAAGGAAACATACTTTGAAAAAGAAGTATGAATGCTAAATGATAAACACATGGATGTCCTTGGGTCTGAATTCCAAATTCACCCCCCAAAATTCTTTGTCATTAATAATATATCTAAATTGCTGATCCCAGTAACATAATTGGGCTGTGATGCTGAACACACTTAATCAGATGTAAGTTTCATTGACATTACTGTAATAAATGTGGTTAGGAACTTATATTAATGTGAATGATTTTCCTTCCACTTCAGTAATGGCTTGGTACCACAAAATCACATGGAGGAATAGGCTTACTTCAGTAACAGCTACAGAGCTTAAATGGGTAAGAGGGAAAAGGGGGGAAACACATAAATTTTCTTTTAAATATACAGTTGAGCTCTTAGGGACAGTTAAAAGTGAGAACCCTAAGCCATAATGGACAACAGTGGTGAAGCAACACAAGATGCAGCAAGCTTAGGACAGTAAATGGATAATGTTCATGTTATTTCATTGTTGAAAGTAAAATTCTTCCCCCACATTAAAGATTTAGTTCTATCTATATGTTTAGTGCATTAATTTGAACCCATTTCCCCATCCCTGCCCCAGTAAAAATGGTTCCAACTTAATATTTGGTGCTCATTGGATGACTTTCTGAAGTGATCCCATTAAATATATATACTGTAACCATTTTAGAGAGCCTGCTGACATATAGGCCTTTCAGAATTAACAAATTCTCACAGGACCACTTCAAAATCACTGCCAAGTCAAAATGTTATGTCAGAAGCAGCCCTGTTTGCCCTGCATAGCCTTTCAATGCACGGAAGACAGAAATATTCTTAAAAGTTTTCTTGAAGCATCATGAAGTCAGTCTACTCTTCATGGCTGAGCTGACAGACAAGCATATTAGCAAATCAAATACTGATTCAAGATGTTAGCACGGCCCTCTCCATTCCCTTTGCCTTCCCTGTATTTGCTTGCTTCCCCTTCCTATTCCTGCTTTATCCAGGGGAAATTAACAAAGTACCCTCCAGCTTCTGGGCAAAACATGAAGTTAATTACCTTTCAAGAAAAGCTCCCACTCGCACACATTGCTAAACTTTCCCACCTCATAGGTGCAAGGTGGGCTCAGGCTTCCTTGTAGCTACTATTATACAGAGCTGGAACAAGGGATTGTGCCACCAGAGGCAGGCAGAAATATTGCTGCCACACTACCTCTTCTCACTAGTGGCATCTAGTAGTGTTGGCAGCAGCAGCTGGACTACTGGCCAATAATGAGGTGAGTTGGGGGCACTTGGGATTGGGACAGTTCACTGCTTCCCTTTGACCACAGCCCAAAACAGTTGTCTCATTCCTCCTCATGTTTGGGTTGACCCTGTATTTGCATAATAAAAACTGAGCACACCAAGTACATCAACACAGTTAACATCCCATCTAGTGTGGCTCCCCATTTTGGGAACCAGCCAGTAGAGAGCTTTGCTAATTTTCACCAGGTATAAGAGAGGGATGTAGCAAAAAGGGAGAGAACAAGGAACCGGGCAGGGTCTGTATGCTCATCTGTTCAATTCAGCTGGGAAATCACATTTTCTGCCACTTACAGCACAGTGAGCTGCCTTGGTATCGTATGTGTATCTTCTCTTTAACTGCAAGTCTCTGCTCCTACTGAATTTACAGTTGAGTCAAAGTACATGCTTAAATGCTTATTGGACTAAAGCAGACATCAGCGTGGTCAAATTTTGAGCTGGATACTAAACACTTGATACAATTTGTTCAGCAAACATTTTTTGGCACTGAAGTGCTTCTAAGACAATTATATGAGATGAATAAAAAAGATCGATGGCCCTGGCAGATTTATTAGTTTATAAACTGTATGGCTGAAAAAGGACCATCATTTTCCAAATGATAGCTGAAAAATAAAACTTCTCTTTATATCAATATGTCTGCGCTAAGAATGAGTCAAGGCTCCAAGCATGTTGATGTAGGCATTTTGAGCGTAATTGATGGGAATTTGCTCCAATTACTTAGAGTTAAGTAGGTGCCTCTGATTCTATTCTTTCGTTTTGTGTTGTATTCTATGTATGTACATGGAACGATAACTTCCAATACTTGCGAAACACGTTTCTTTGTAAATGAGATTGGTAATCTGACATATTGCTTGAGTTTTGGATTGAGATCTGCATATTTATGGCACATGCAGAGCTGCTTAAAAATTTAACAGCCTGATCCAGCAAAGATCTGCACATAGAGGCAATCTTCCATGTGTGCACCCAATGCAGATAAGCAGCTAAAGTGCAATACTCATGCGAGTACCACTGAACTAAATTGATTTGTTTGTTTTGTTTTGGATATGAATGATCATCTCAGCCCAGGGTCACTAGTTGTCTACAGTAAGAGCTGGATAGTGACTGTTCAATGGGATTGTACTCCTCGTTACTCAGAAGCAAGTCCTTCCTGAATTTAACATGACTTACTTCCCAGTGAGTAGATGTAGGATTGCAGCCAAAGCTTCCTATTAATATCAGAAATGTTATTTTTAAAACCAGTATCTTTATCTCCACTATAATTCTTTTCCTTGGCACTCCAACAATACAATTTATTTTTACACACACCAATTCTTCCAGGGGTGATGCCCTTCGATTTGATCTGCAGCTGATCTAAACCAGTGCAAGAGGCAGCTGCAAAGAGTGCTGATTCAGTTCTTCATGAAAACATTATTTACTAAAAGCTCAGCAAAGGAATATAAATTATGTAGACACTGATTTAATGCCTCATTTTAATGAATATAGATGATAATAATGGCTACCTACATTTCAGAGACCATTGTTACTTGGAAGAATCATCAAGAAAATTGGCTTCCTAGATAGGTGTTCCATAATAAAACACCGAGAAGTTCTGAAAGGTTTCAACCTCTAGCTAATTCTAATTTCTCTTTCCTCTGATTTTCTTTCATAAGGAACTCAGTTGCTTGAGTGAAAACAGAAAGTCTCCATTTTACCTCTTTTAGATTTGGTTAGGTTTAAAATTGCTGAGCTTGTAAAGTGTCAGTGGACACCATCAGCAATTGCCTTAAGCAAGTAAGAAGCTGAAGGCAAGCAATTGGCTCATAGGACCATGATGACTTACAAATTTTGATTGCTGATTCAGCACAGCTAAAGAATGAACACCTTTGGACCTACTTGGGTAGCATGCAGATCTTTTAAAAATATATTCAAGAGAAATCATTGCTGTCTTTTGCCTCAGTCCAGAGCTTCATGCAAGCTCTGATGCACACACGAAGCTCCTCTATGTGCAATTTCCCCTAATAATCTTTTTGAGGGAAGCAGACCTGTAAGTGTGGAGCTTTATTGTTGCCCCATTCATCCCAGTGAAGTGCATGAGCTAAAACACTTGTGAATTAGTAGTTCTATATGTGCATCAGAGTTGTGGCACATGCAGAAAATTGCTGGATCAGAAGGTTTTCTTCAGGGGACCCAAGATTCAGAATACTGTATGCTTAACAGCCTGATCACATTCACGGGTTAGTGTTTTTCTTGCATACGCCCTATGGAGTTCTTTTTTTAATTCTTTTATTCTTACTATTGCTATTATTATTGCAATTTTGTTACCAAGCACAGGCTTGTGTTCTGACACTAAAATACTATATCTGTCTAAAGGAAGAGTGTCATTGAGTTTAGGGGGATAAATGGACATGGGACTGCAGCCTTAGCTTTATTTCATTCATAAGATACTGCTATTAAAAGCAGCACGGTACTGTATACTCATTTCAGAGGAATTTCACTGTCATTAAATAGACTAGTAAGGTGGGAGCCACGACCTGTGTAGCTTTCTATACATTGTCAGTTAATTTGCCAAGTATTTTGATAACCTTTCAAAGAAAATATGCTGTATTTGTATAGAGAACCTAAATAAGAGGTGTGAGAAAATAATGCTATTATTAAGAACCAGAGTCAGACAATACTTGCTGAAGACTCTCTAGTGCCTTTTTATGGCAGACATGACAGCCAATCCTGATCCAGACTTTGCTCACGCTCTGTAGAAAAGAGAAAGTCTGATCATCACATTTTAAAATGTAATAAACCAGTGGCTTCCAATCAAGCACAACAAGCAGCTTCTGTTAACAAGAAAGAGCATAACAATAGATGCAGAGGTTAGCAACCATTCATCTCTTGTTCAGACTCTACATGTTAATGATGGTGCACTTACAGTCCACACGTACCACAAGTTTGTACATGGAAACATTTGCTTCAACTTACAATTTTGGTTTTTTGCTTTTAAAGCTTCTTCAAAGACAAGCAGAGTCTGGTTGGGGCTGACTGTCATGTACCCAAGGTAGTGGTAACTAGTAGGCACGGCATCCCACAGTTTGCTGTGGATGATGGTAAACTCCAAAAATGGCAGGCCATTCAGAACACAATGTATTTGGGTACTTGCACACACAAAGCATTCACAACTATAGACCTGTCCAATACTGTAAAACCTTAGTCTGTGTTTTACTGACAAACTAGAACAAGAAGCTGATTTTTCAATTCATCTTGGATAGAATCCATTCTATGAGTATCTGTGCTTGACATGTGCCCACCTTCCCACTTAGCCCAAGAAATGCCTAATATACTACAGGGAACAGAATCAATGGCCAAATTCCCACTGGTGTTAGCAGCAAAATCAGGCTTATGTAGTTGTGATGTTTGATTTCTACTCAACCCCAATTGTTATTCCTCATACTAATTGTTCTTTGAGTTGGTCTAGGGGTGTTTTCACTTGCATGCCTTTATTAAACATTTCACTATTCTCATGATTTTCTCAGTGTGTGGTTTTTTGAGGGGGTTCACAATGATTGAACATATATTCTGAACACGCACCTCACAGAGAGGCAAAAGCTTATTAATGGGAGCCTCAGAATGAACACATCATATACACACATGGTTAGTATATGCACCGCTGATTCTTCACGTCTATTGCACCTCATTTCCTTTCATTGTAAAATGAGCATCTCTGTGCAGTTTCCAGAATCAACAGCTGTTAGGACGTTGTGGGTGTCAAAGGCTGGATGCATTTACAAGAGGCAAAACCATAAAGACCTGCAGAAAAGTGATTAATTAAGTTTGGGGATTTTTAAGCAATAGAAGTTTGACAAATGCTCATGAAATAATGATTCCCACAAAATGTATTGTGGCCCTATTAAAAAAAAACCACCTTGCCTTATCAGTGTTTTATAATGGCATAAAGTCTAATTGAAAAGTCTTTTCTTCTGTAGTTTGATTCATATAGATTACTGCTTTCAGTGAAAACAACACCAAAACTACCTTGCTCCTTAGATTTTGCCTATCAAAGTACAACCATGTGATATAAATAAAACCTTTGCATTTTATTGCATGCTTTCCTTCAGTAGATTTACTTTGGATTTAAAAAGTTTTAATTTCTTCCCCGGACCCCTTTTTTAATTGTTAATATATACAATGTTGTTGCATGTCTCTTGTGTAGATCAGGTTTTACAGTATATGCTAGAGCTACAAATGGTGGAGTTTACCAGCACAGAAGCTCTTGAGCAGACTGTGGGATGTGTGCAGTAATGAGGTGTAACCGGTGTACCTTGCTGCATGAGAGCTCCAACTCCAAACCAGAAACTATTAAGTAAAGTAAAATTGTTTTCCACCACATCTGAGTCAGGGTTGCACGGGTGGGGGTTATACCACTCATAGGGTGTAAACCTGTGGTAGTTAACAGAAACAGTTTGTAAACATCAGATTAAAAAAAATACAGACAGCACCAGCAAACCTGCTGAACAATGCGCAAAATGCAAAGATTAATGAGGAAAACAAAAGGGAAGAAAATTAAGGCCATATTCATAAATGTACAACCACAGCATAGAAGTTCCAAGGCAGCTTGGCAATGCAGCAGGCAGGTTTTAGAGCACCAGAGTCAGTCACATGCCTTAACTAATTGTACTTTGATTATAATAAGCCCAGCACACTTTTCAAAGAGAAGGAAAACTGCTTCCAAATACTTGCTTTCCAGGTGACCCTTGAACAATAATTTTAAAGACTCTTTGTGATGCAGAGAAGACCGTTGCCCTAGTTGTGTTCTTGCCAAATATGGTACTCTCCAGTTTGCTCTCATCTTTCTCCAGGCAGGCAGTGCAACCCCATGCATGCCTACCCAGAAGTAAGCCTCAATGAGTTTAGTGGGACTTGATCCCAAGTAAGTATTACAGGACTTCAGCCTGAACAGCTTGATTTCTGGAAAAGGAATTGATCCACATAAATGTTCGGATCATTTCCATCCAGTTAACTACTCAGATGTGTATATTTGTGGCGCCACAAATTAGGGTCAATTCATGCTTCATACTGCAGTTGTGAATACCAGGATTGTGCTGACCACATACATTCATTTTGAAGGGGTGAAATATTTCCGAACACTTGAGTACATAGTGTGGATTCATAATTGGACATGGTCCACCACACACCCCTTTCGTGTCTACAAGTACTCTTCTCATCTTCTCATTATGCAGGAGCTTCACACATATATCCCAGTGGTGCCAGATGCGAGGCTCTTCCTAACTCTTGTATCTATGTTTCACATTTCTAGAAAAATAGAAATAATCTATTTCTACTTGCTGATCTATGACACGTGTTTCCAGAAATGAGATGGCTAATAAAAGTTGGTTGATTGTGAAGGAGTTCTTGTGCTCAAGTATTATAGGGGTCAATGGAAGAAATTATAAATTACGCTTTTGGAAACGGATAGCCTCAGTTCTTGCAGAAAATGGACACTATATTCTTTTGTGATCTATACTTCACAAAATTATTTTAGGACTGTCCTAGCTACAGAATCCTGCCTGTTGCTGATTATCACAGCTGTAGGGCATACTTTTATTGTGATGTTTATGAATATGGCTTTAATTGACAATGTCATGCCAGTACATTTTAATTGCTGTTTTAACAATATAATTAAGCTTTGAATTTATGCACTCTTGCAACTAGAGTGCTGTGCTAGGCTTGAAGCAATGAACACTGATAATAATGAAGGCACTAATTGAAACAGTTTTTAGTTTAGGATGCTGTTAGTTAAATAACATCATCATTATTGGTACAATAGATAATTTTAAAAAAACTGTAACACAGGATGCAGAATATAGCTTCAAGAAAAAAATACATGCATTATATAAAATCACATTTAAAAACCCAAGTCCTTGTATTTAAAGCACAAGAATAGCAGCATTGAGTCTAATTGACCATCAGAGCTCTATCTGCCCTCCAGGCAAGAGTTACACCTGCTCATATGACAGTTTTAAATGAGCTGACCTACCTGCTGTCCCTTGCTACCCATCGCCTACTTATTGTTGGCTCCCCCACGGCATGCTTATTATACTCAAAATGACAGCAATGGACAACACTAGCACAGTATGGAGGTCTCTCGAGAGCAAACGATTATGGCAGACAGCATGCACTGGGGGAAAGAGCTGGGGAAATAGTTAACTCCAACTGAATTCTAAAACCCAGTCTAAATTGGTCTATAATCTGTGTCACCTCCCGCCCACACTATTGCTTAACCCTCTAGATAACCTTAGTATGATTTGCTCCCTTGTTAGAAAATGAGTTTATGTGCTCTATCTGGAATCTGTGGAACAAAAGATGGATGGATGGATGGACCTAAAACTTGTCCGTCAAATAGAAGTAAATCTGTATGCTGAATTACAGCCATGAAGGACTTCCACTGATTACAGGGACCTGGTTTCTTTTTAAAAAATACTGACACAGGGTTGTATTCAACTAACTCCTACTCAAAGCAGATCCATTGAAATTGATGAACTTAAATTAGTCATGTCAATTAACTTCAGTGGGTCTTTTCTGATTAGGACAATCATGGAATATAATCCATAATGCTGAGTAGGAGCAACTTCCTTCAGACCTTGTAGATAAAGGTGCACTCCAATTATTATTATTATTATTATTATTATTATTATTATTATTATTATGTCTTTCTCAAAGTTGGGATTCACGGCAAATTATGTCATGTGGCATACTATGTTGCATTTCCTGTCAACTGCAGGGCTGTCCTACAGGAAGCAGAAGGCAGACCTACAGGACTTACATTGTAGGTCTAGTTCACCTTGATTTGGACTGACATTGGTTCAGTTAGATTTACTGAATGCATGTTCCATCAACCATAGGAAAACATTCAACAAAATTGTTTCAGACTGATGTATCCAGCAAAAAGTACAGTATATTTTGTTGCGTCCTTGGTCACTATCACCGCTTCTAGCTTTTATTTCTTTTTAAAAAGTCATCAATCTGAGGTAGTATTAGCTGTTTGTAAGATGCAAGGAAATCACTGTTACATAGTTATGATAAATGTAAAAATAAATAAAAGACATAAATGCCCTTTAAATATTGAGAGCAATTGGCATTTGAAACCTAATCCAATTCACCTTCCTCTGTTCACCTCATTGCAAGCCTGAGGCTCTTAACATATTGTGCAGGACGCTGCTGTGAAAGAAATACATCAAATTGGATTAAATTCTAATTTGGCGGAAGTCAGTGGCTGCGGCTAGGCATAATAGTATGCATACATAACATCCTTTAGCAGCATTAAGAATATGTTAAACCACTCACAAGGCTGCAGGACATCACAAAACCTCCCCTCCTTTCTTTAGACTTCAAGACCCTCTTGCAGAATCGAATCTACCTCTAGATGCCCCATTCTATAAACAGTGCAGGCATGATGTCTAAAATTTTCCAATTCTGGCACAACCAATAGGCTCCCTAGGAAGAGAACCAATTATCACTCCACATATGTGCATTTATGTCCTATTAATACTGCATTCAGTATTAAAAAGCAAAGCATTTGTGCTAGGGTTGCATAAGCAATATAGCGATGTTTGCAAAAATGCAAATAAAGTGTGACTGTGTTGTTCAGATACTGGCTTCTTAAAATGGACAACAAGGTAGAATTACTGAACTACACTCCAAATATATTATGTTAAAATGATTTCTTTAACATAATGAAAACTTCAAGAAAGACAGTCACCCAAAGTGGCACATTTCTTGGACTGAGAAAGACCCACAGAATAATCCCAATATAATTTGCTTCTAAAAGCTTTGTATCATTAGAAACAAATGACTTTTCCATTTATATCGCACTGCTGTAATAGCTTAGGCATTTCATGTGGAAAATAGTTCACATCTGGCACACAAAAGATCAAGAAAATCTAAGACAACCAATATCACCAATGAATGGCAAAAAGAATCATAGCTTTGGAAGATAAAAAACAATTTGGAAGTATAAGTAGAATGTTCTGGCATTTAAAAAAAATAATTTGTGTGCTGTTACCTTAGCTCCTTAGCCATCTTTTCTCCCAAAGTGAGCATGTGCTGATAATCATAGTATAATATATCCCAAAGTTATTTTTGTCCAAAATCATAGCTCACAGTTCTGAAAACACTTCTATGGATTCCATTTCTTATACAGGGCAGTAGCAGAGAACATAGTGGGGCTGTGCTTCTCATTTTACCTCCTTCCAGCTGAGTTGCTGCTGCATACTGACCCAAAGAGGTGGAGGCAGCAGTAAGGTTGGCCTAGTGCAAATGGATTGGCTCTGCTGGTGTGTTTGCACCATGCTGACCTCGCCTGCCTGTCTCCCTTCTCTTCCTCTCCACCTGGTGTGCTGCAGCGACTCAGCCAGAGAGAATTTAGTTGAGTGGTGCAGCCCCACTGCCCATTGTTCAATACTGACACGGCCAATCCTGGAGAGGTTGGTGAGGCCAACCTAATTTTGCCACAAAAACCTGGGGAAACTTATTGACTCAAGTATAAGCCTAGGGTGGGAAACACTGGGTCCAGATAGGGGTTAATAAGAAAAATAAAATAAAAGGATCCTCTGCTCGTGGCTACACCCTCTGCTGCCACCTCTTCACCCCCACAGCAAGGATGGAGAGGTGGCAGGAGGAGGAGCAGCTGGCGCAGCAGCAGTGGCAAAGGCCACCGCCTCACCGAGGCACACCATCTGTGCCTGTGTCTGCTCATGCTCTAACAGCTGCCACCTCAGAGTCACAACCGCTGTCTTGGGCGGAGTGGGGTAGGGTGGGGGAGGTGCGTGTGGGCGGAGAGAGCGACCTACCCGGCTCTCCCTCTCTCGCACACCCGCCCGATGCCTGGCTCTTCTGATGAAGCGGGGCAAAGGGCTGGGCGCGTGAGGCAGAGGGAGCGAGCAGAGCCGTGCAGATGTTTGCGATGCCTTCAGCAAACCGCCCCTACGGGCAGCGGTGGCTGCAGCCGCGAGCAGGTGATCCTGCCGCCGTGCGGACGGTGCACTCACACGCTGTACGTAGCAGTGCTGTGCATGCACCATATGGTCGGTGTGCCCCGCCCCAGGTACTGTTCATGCTTCGTTCGCCCCTGCCTCACTTGAGTATAAGCCAAGTGGGGCTATTTCAGCA
The DNA here is from genome assembly GCF_963506605.1 of Zootoca vivipara. Classification (NCBI taxonomy): domain Eukaryota; kingdom Metazoa; phylum Chordata; class Lepidosauria; order Squamata; family Lacertidae; genus Zootoca; species Zootoca vivipara. The sequence continues at coordinate 52,588,159 of NC_083279.1, read as the reverse complement.
TTAAAAATGTGCTGAAAAACTTAGCTTATACACGAATATATATGGTAAACTTGCAAAGATCCCTGTGGGGTGTTTTTTTATTCTAGTTAGGAATCCATGGCCCCCTGACCTGTTGTCTGGACACTTCGCTTGTCCGTTAAAAATTCTAGAATGTTAAAAGCATTTAACCTTTATCTTTAAAGCTTCTCCAAATAACTGGAGAAGCACCTAAACATTTTGTCCTGATATGAAAGGGAAGGAAGCACTAGAGGTTCCACCTTTCTTTTCTGTTAGAACATTTTGCATCCTAAAGAGCTCATGTCTGGCAGAAGCCTTTCCTATCATTTCATCTCCATGTCAGGAAAATACTGCTACGTATCTGCTTCTCAAATAACTGTTGAGGACACAAACACTTTGCCAGAAGAGAAAGCTGGTAATAATAACAAAAAATGCTCATATCTAGCGATTACAACTAAGTGGATATGTCAGCGTTTGGAGATTGGCATTCATGCAGAGCATCATGTGTTGGCATTGTTGAATCAAGCCCTTACTAAGAGAGAGGAAGTTGCAGGTTACTTATTTTCACCCATCTTTTTTTTAGAGAATAGAGCTAGTTTCAGTCTTGGCTCATTACACAGAAGACAAAGGAAATCTGTCAACGATGGTCAGATTGTTATTAGTCATGTATGAGCTCATGGTCTATGCAGAGTCAAATCTATTATTCATGGTACAGTGAGCAGAGCTTGCCAGAGTTTATGACTGTAAACGGTGGCTGCACTTACAACAGCCTTGTTTAGGATTTGCATGGAAAACCAGACCATTAATTTAACTCTCTGCTTTTCTCTCTGACACACATACAACTAAGTTGAATACGGTTTTTGGATATTTTGCTCTAACTGTTCATTTTAAAGTATGAAACAACCCTAAAAAGTACAGTTTGATAGCAGATCTACTTTGAAAATCACTTTGGTTGAACCAAATTGATTTATTCAAAGTACTATGATGTAACTTAGGAGTTTCCAAACTTTTTACTTTGTAGAGAACTTCTCTGCATCAGTATGCCAGCTACAGAATCCCCACATACTGTGGAAGAGTCTGGAAAATGTTCTAGGTGGCATCTGAAATTGCTGCAAATGTATTGCAAGTGGTCTTTGAAGCAAACCAACACTCTGCTTGTGACAGTGTGCCTCAGCAAGACACTGTTTAGTTATGTACAGGTCCATGGAGGTGGTGGGCAGCAGCCAGGTACACTTGCCCTGGGCTTCGGAGGACTAAGCTACGGTAGTCAGGGAGTCCTGTTTGGCCTGCTGGAGTTACGGTGTCATGCCAAGAACAAGATTCCCGCCCTGGGCCTCAGACAAGCTCTGCAGGGGCCCGATGATGTCCATTCTATTGATCTTGGGCTGTGTTGCATGTAGGGACCCCTGCACAACCATAAAGTCTCTCCCCCAATGGTCAGGGGAACACCCCCCCCCCCCGGGAAAGGCCTGGGATGTGTGTGTTCAAAATCAGAGGAGGTAGGTTGTACAAGCTTCATCACATTATCCAGGCCAAAGATGCCTTGACCTTCAGTAAAGGCTTTGTAGAAGACACAGAGGGTTGAATCAGGTAGTGGGAGGGAAGACCACTGAAAAAAATCTAATAAAAAATCCAAAGCATCTCATGTTTCCCTCAGTTATGTTTTGGAAAGCACTAGTTAAATGCCTTGCAGAGAAAAACTATAGTACAAAGTAACTCC